>NW_006399756.1:1707567-1732147 GCF_000299155.1 Elephantulus edwardii | reverse complement strand
AACTGAGGACCATGAGCAGAAGAGCCAGGCTCCTGGGTGGGGTCCCTTCCTGACAGAGACCACCATGTCAGGGGAGCCCTGTTCCACACGTGTGATTAATGTGGACATTGTGCCAATGTTACCTGATGAGGACACGGCAACAGGGGAGCCACGGCTGGACAGCTGGCCTCACTGTTCAGTGTCCAGGGCCTGATGCCAAGGGGATGTGGGTACAGGGACCTTTCAGCATTCTATCCTCACCCAAGAGGCTTCCTGAAGGCTGAGGTCAGACAAGCATTAGCCCTCAAAGTGAGGGGAGCACCTCCAACTCCCCATCACCACATGAAGAAGCACAAGGGTCCAGGTGAGGAGCTGAGTGTACCCCCAAATGCATGTTCCCTGGGCTTCTGGAGCCACTGAGCCTTTCTCCAGGGTCACAGGACCACTACAGCCCTTCCACTGGCAGGGGGCTCTCACTCCTCCACATGCACCTGCTTCTCCAGTGTCCTCGAGCTGACCCACACAGCTGACTGACCACAACACTGTCCCTGTCCAAGCTCTGCCCCCATTCCACCCACCCTCCCTCACAGATGCACCCTGCTCCCAGCGTCACTCAGCCCCTCAGAACCCCAGCAGGAGGCCAGTCCTGGACTAGGAAGTCTCCTGTCCCACCCACTCTCCTGACCAATGGGATGAAACCCTGGGGGTCAGCATTCTTCACAGGGACAGTCACCTTGCCGGGACCTAGAGAGCATAGAGTTTATAGCAGAGGATCTGAACTGAGAACGCCACATGCTGGACAGCAAGAGGGTTTGTGCCCAGGGTAGGGAGGCCAACCTCTCAGATAAGAGTGGTTTCACTCAGGACAGAGGCTACAATCCTGTTCCTGAGATGCTGGGTCTCACTCCAGGCACGAGCACGGCGGGTTAGCAAGGTCTCTGCCAGGACATAGCCATGGGTCCCCGGGCCCCCTCCTCACGGCCTGGGGGAAGCCCTTGTGCAGAGAGAAGAGTGATTCGGGCCTGGCTGCACCCTCCTCACTGACGGGCCCACATGGTCCATTAAACTGTCCCCACATTTGCTGTTTCTGTTCAATGAATTATCTCCACCTTCCCGCGGTACACCTCACTCTAATCTTGAGGTTTTAAAGCTGATTTTTACTATAACAACCTTTCTACTCTGCTTCCAAATGACTCCATAATGAAAGGACATCTTTGAAAACACAGTCCTGTGGCTCCCTAGTGGAAGGTGTTTGAATGCAGCTCGCTCAAAGATGGGGATCCTCCCAGGATGGGGAAGCTCTGAGCCATAATTAACATTCCGTCCTCTGTCTCTCAGGAGCAGGCTGAGGCCTTTGAAGCTGCTCAACGCGGGCTTCCGTGATCCACAGCCAGAGCTCTGCGGCTCCAGCAAGCGTCCCACCAACAGAAGCAGAGCAGATCGCTAATCACAGCACCATCCGGTCTGCAGGACGCGCCCGCACTCCCGCCAGTGCTCCGTCAGGAGCGGGCTCTTCCCTCTGGGGGCGGAGAGCCTGTGTTCTCCCTGCAGCTCAGGTCTGGGGTCTTACCAGGGGGATCCGGGCACTGGGGCGGATGCCACAGGTCTGCTGCCCACGGTGAGGCTCTCCTCTCTGCGCACCAGGATGGACGGAGGTTCCTGAAACAGGAATGGGCGCAATTAGCTGGTATGATCCCTGTCTTTATTTCTAGGGACCCCATGAAGGCCAGCTGCTCTCCACAGACTGGTCTGCCAATCGGAACCCCCAAATGTGAGCAGCAGCTACTTCGGGACCCGGTTGTGATGCCCACACGTCAGAGCTGCGCCCCCAGAGTTTTCACCGGGGCTTTCTCCCAGGGCCCCCTGGGGGAGTCTGAATGCCCAGCCTTTCCGTTTTAGTTGAAATTGCAGTTATCAAAAATCAAACCAAACCCACCCCTCTCTCCACTGCCCCTCCGACTCAGCCGTGTGGCTGTAAGTCACTCCGTGTTTATAATTTCTCTACACTTTGTCATTAACAGAAAATGTCTTTATTATTCTATAAGAACATATGATTTGGATAATAATTAGTCTTACAGAGAGTTTATAGAAGCAGTTGTCTAAAGCAATATTAAGACCAGAGTTTATATGACTAATCCAATTAGAAGAACGAGGGGATTTTCATTATGCAGTTAAGTGAACAATGGAAAGCCAGGGAGTCTCCCAGCCACAGATTAGCCTGCTAATTACTCCAGGAATTACGGTAGGCAGAATTTGTGAGGGACCAGCACTTCAATTCAGTGATGCTGTGCACACCTGCTAATTACGAAGTCCATGAGGCCCCGCTGGCTCTGACTTCCTGTTGGCAATAAAGTGGCTAATCAAGGTGTAAAACGCCCGCTCGGAGCAGCAGCAGGAAGGAGCTGAGTTACACTCAGTGATAATGTGAGCGTTTATCTGAGCCACGAGCGTGGCTACCCACTTAATTAATCAGAGATTCAGACAGGATGGACATACACAGGAGCAGGGCTTCACCTGCACCGTCACTGTGGTCACCTACAGCTTAGCATCGTCTCAGGCCAGCATGATGCTAAATCAAGACTAAGTGAGGGTCCTTGTGACAACGCACCCTGAGGCAGAGAAACACCTGGGAGGAGAGGAGACCTTAAACATCTACAACTCTGGGAGAAGGGACAGGTTAGAGCCGAGGAAGACCACGCTGCAGCCTCTCCATGCAGCCATAGAAGCTACTCCAGTTAGTGCGAGGCTGCGCTGGGCGAGCCCCTCAATCAGTCAATAGCATTGCCCTCATCAATCTTTAAAACTGCATTTGGCAAACGTGCTGATCAGAAATTGGAATGTATTTAGAAAATCAAGTGCGCACTGGGTTTTCCCCAACATAAGTGGAGCCATGAGCTGTGCCCTTGTCCTGCTGCCTGTCTGTACAAAGGGCCCTGAGACTACCCAGCCCTGGCCACTGAAACAGAGGGAAGACAGGGACTGGAAGGTGGACACATGCATGTGCTAGCCTCCTGCCAATGGAGGGCCCACCAAAGAGGCCCTGCCTTGAGTGCCCCTCTCCCTGGAGGAAGCTCTGCCCTGGGCACCCCTCTCCCTGGAGGAGGCCCTGCCCTGGGCACCCCTCTCCCTGGAGGAGGCCCTGCCCTGGGCACCCCTCTCCCTGGAGGAGGCCCTGCCCTGGGCACCCCTCTCCCTGGACCTGCCCATGGTGCTGAGCATGCTTTTTTCTCACAGGAGTGTCACGGGAGGCTGATCCTGCCGTGTGCTGAGCTCACCAGTGGTGTCACTAACATGTGGAGTCACCAATGGAGAAGCTTGGGCTCGAGTCTGCCCAGGTGCCTCAGAGGAAGTCCTGACAATCTGCTCCTCAAAAGCCAGTCAGGAAACTTGGTGTGCACAACTGTATGCTGACACACGTGGGGTGTCCTGGACCTCAAGGGACTCGATGGTACTTCTTTACAGCCCTCGGTGGACACCAAGCCTGAATGACCTGGGATCTAAAGAACGCACAGGGTCTGATACACACCTGATCCTCCTCAGGTCGTGCCCCACTCTTCCTCTCCGTCGGCAGCATCAGGGCGGGGGGCCGAGGTGCTCGGCTACCCTCTCTGCTTTTATCTGTTTGGCCAAAACAACTGTTATTAGAATCGCATTTGTCATAGTAAACAGAGCCACCTCCACAATCAGCGACAACAGGCAACCTTGAGAACACAGCTCAGTGAACCAGCTTTGCCAAATAAGCCCATCTCAGCTGTGGTCAGTGACACTTCAAGGACAGATCTCCTGGCCTCCGGGACAGGGTCGTTCTTTCATCACCAGATAGCATATAACAAGCTGTGGATGCTTACACACGATCTTGTAGCATTAAAACCAAACCTCAAACTTCCAATCACACTCCAAACAAGCAGACAGAAAGGACTGGCCAGTTTGGGGTCAGGGCTCAAGTGGTTGAGACTGCTGGGCAGCTCTGGGCTGGGCGATGTGAAAGCAAAGATCATCACTTCATACGTCCACAGACGTGCACATGTGTCAACACAAACACACACATGCATGCACCTTCTTACACACAGGTGTGCACACACCAAGACACATGGGCATACAGTCACACATGGCATACCTATACACACATGTACAGCACATACACACAAGACACACGCACGCAAACATGAACAAACACATGCATACACCTATCTGCACACACAAACGGATTTATATGCAGACATAGCTACAGATACATCAACACATATACACACACTCACATGCACGTACACACTTGGGAAAAGGTGGACGTTGTATCGCACCACACAAGGGAGACATGGGGAGCCTGGTCCTCGTCATCAGACTGTAACCAGAGCTCTGTGCGCTTGGGCAGCTCCACAGTGCAGCTTCTGGGTTCAAATGGCCAGCCCTCAGGTTCCCAGCCCAGCACTTAACCCAGCGCCCTGACAGGCATCCTGAGGTAGGCACGCTAACCCTTGAGTGACCAAATTAAAATGCAAATAATATGTTCAATGAGTGGACATATGAACTACAGGCAAGTCCCCACAGTGTCAGCAGCTCTGGTCAAACAGCTCTCCCCAAGCAGATAACAATGGTGAAAGAGACACACTGGGCCCACAGTGTCCTTAAGCACAGACACTGCCACCAGCGTCCATACGCCAAGATCAGAGCAGGGAAGGATTCTCAACGTGGGTCAGAAGAAGGCACAGAGAGGTGGAGAGGGGTGGGGAGGGGGCAGAACTGAGGGGGAGGCAGAGGAGGCGAGCAAGCTGCAGACCCTCAGGCACAGCATCTCCTCGCCCAGGTGTGGGGACCACAGAGCAGCTCCAAGCTTTCCAGAAAGCCTGAATCCTTCTCCAGGCCTGGGCTCCCCCGTGACACAGCGCAGCGCTGCAGCTGCTGAAGGGGAATTCCACACCCTGCAGACAGCCTCTGAAGGTCAGGGAGCACACCTGGCCACGCCAGTCCCACAGTGCTGGCTGCCGTCACGACCCTGGCTCTGGGACTCAGGGGCTCGCCCTTCTGTGTAGGGGCAGCGTGCAGCATGCACATACATGCCACGTGTGCACTCCACATGCACAAGGACTGAGACTACATGGCAGTGAGCCGTTCAGGCTGCCACAGAAGACAAACACATAGTCTGCAAAGGCACAGCTTCCCTGCACTAGACTCCAGCAACGTGGGCCAGAGAGAACGGAAAGCAAGCTGATGAACATCGAAAAAGTGACTGGCAAACTGTCAATGCTTCCCTGCCACACTCATCAGTCACGTGATGTGCCATGTGGCTTGGCGATGCTGCGAGCCTGGGCTCTATGTCACCCCCATTTCAAACCCCAGGGGTCCATCCATCAGGACAGGTCTTTCTCTTGCTTCAGGACCAGAGAAACAGATCTGGAGATCACCCCCACCCCCAAGCTAGCCACTGAGGACCCACAGGTCACAGCAGAGCATCAGTGGACATGCACCCGGGACATGTCCCCAGGAGTGGTCAGTGACTGGAGGACACGTGTTTGGTGAAGTCAAGGCCAGTGAGTGCATGGGCCGTCAGCGATGGCTGGACATGCAGTCACCATGACCAACTGGGACCCGTCAGTGGACATGGAGATGGGGGCACAGGAGAGCAGCACCTACAGACACAGAGCCACAAATCGGTTATTTGAGGAAAGACACCCTCCCTCAGGGCTGTGGTGGTGGCCATGCCACATCCTAACCATTTTGTGCCTTCCTGATGCCCCTCAGATAAGTGGGGGCTCTGATCCCCGAGGGGGCCAGCAGCTCCTTCCCTGTGACATCCCTGAGGGCCAGCTCTGCTCCCAGCATGCCCCTTTCTTGTGCTGGCAGGGACACGGCTGGCTTGCTGAGCCCCGACCCCAGGCCTGTCCACATGGGTCTCTGCACTGGAGGGGCCAGGGGCCATTGTCTAAGGGTGGCTCCTCTGGAGAAAGAAGGACGATTCCCCCCACCCCCACCCGTGTGACCAGCAGGGTGGGCTCAGAGCTGGTCCAACTCGAAGGCAGCGAGTTTGAATTGTGTGGACAGAGGAGGCGGAGAGGGGGTGGTGTGCACCCAAAAAATGTTAATTCCAAAGTAAATTCTTTCTTTAATGTCACTACCTACAGCTCACCAAGAGGCAGGTGACAAGCCCTGGTGGTGCACGGGTTAAGCACTTGGTTTGAACCCACCAGCTGCTCCACTCACAGGAGAAAGAGGCGGCATCTGGGTCCCTGGAAGCGGCCTGCGGCAGGTCCACTTTGCCCAACGAGCACCCTGTGGGTGGGACTGCCAGGAGGCCAGTGTGTCACCGACTGTGGTGACCAGTGCAGAGAGGCAGCATCCCCAGGTGGATACAGAACCGGGAAGTTCCATTGCCTTAACTTCAAAGTCTGAAACGTCTCCAATGTACAATTTCAAAAACGTCCAGTTACATGGAAAAGAGAAACCCACAGCTAAATATGTGCATATTCTAACTGGCACCATAAATTTATCAAATCAAAGCTTTTTTGAAATAAAAAGGAGGCCTGGCAGTTAAAACAGGCGTGGTGAAGGGGAGGCTTGTGACTCTCGTCGATGTGCTCCCTGAGTGCAGAACAGCCCTAGCAAGGCTTCCCCATGGGACGTGTGTCGAGCGCCGCTTCTGGACCTCTGGCTTCTACCATCCCCAGAGACTCAGGCTGAGGCTATCTGTGGGGCCAAGGCCTGCCTCCTCACAGGGGGCACATGGCCTGGGAGCCAAGAAGGACAGGCCCGAGTTCAGGGCTCAGGGGCGGAGCAGGTGGGTCAGAAGTCAGATAAGAAAGGGCATCTGGCCTGAGCAGAAGTCGGGTTTGGAACTGGACAGACCTGACACCCAGTCCCAGTCCAGTCCCTTAACGGTGGGGGCTTGGGCCCAAGGGCGAGTCTTTGCTGCACCAGCAGAGCTGGAGGGACAAGCTAGAAGAAGGGTTCTGATGACGGACAGAGAGATGCAGCTCTGCCCACCCAGGCATTCATCCAGGGGCCTCTAATTAATGCCAGCAAAAGCCCCCTTCGGTCAGCTCACTCAGGGTCCACATGGCACAGACAGAGTGGAACAGAACCCACCTGGCCAGACCCAGCCAGTGGCCTTTGCCCAAGGTCTGAGCAGGGAGGGGGCTCTGGGAAGCATCCCCACCTGCAGGTTCAGCCCCTCGGGGTCCAATTACCTTCTTAGTAAAATGCAGGCTTCTCCTCTGCCAGAGAGGAGCTCATCTCCTCCAAGGAACCTCATGGTAGCAATTATGCTGCCATCAACATTTTGGGGGAATTTTGACAGTTCTTCAAATGCTTTGGGAAAGTCTAGTCACACCCCCAAAGCATCAGTGCTCATGTTGAGATACTGCTGCAAATCAAGAGTTAGAAATCAGAGTCGTTCTGACATCGATTTGCCTGTGCTGGTGGCAGGGTGTGTGCGCGTGTGCAGGCCCATGCGGCTGTGCATCTGTGCATGTGTGTACATGCCTGTAACATGTGTGCATACATCCACCATAAGTGTGTGAATCGGTGGTGTGTGCACGTGTGTGCATTGGGTCACATCTGAGTGTGTGCACGTGGTGCATGTGTATATGCATGTGTGCTCGTGGCCCTGTCTGTGAATACACACAGCCTGTGTGTGCCTGATATATGTGCACATACATGGCATGTATGTTATGCTGAAAATCAAGCCACCTTCACGCCACAAGCTCCTGAGTCCTTCAGTCAAGCAGGCACGGAGCTGAGCTTGCAGGTTCATACGCCCTTAACAGAAACCCGCCTTGCAGTGCACGCATGGAAGGGAAGACACATTCCTCCACACAGAAGGAAGAAAGCCCGATCCGGTGTCTGTCCAGCATCTCTGTGTCCCCTGCACTGAGTCACAAGCTCTTGCCAGCAAATGCATCATTTGAAAGAAAAAGACATTTGTTTCTAAACCCCCAGACTCTCTAAGTCATGCTTCACGACAAATGCATCCTTCCCTCGGCCATTTACATGGTTTAAATGAGCAGGTACTAATAGGGTGCCCACTAGTGCACACAGGCGCTGTCAGGTTTCAGTCAGCTCCAAGGGACTCAAATAAAAGGTGAACCGGTAGACGTCGGGGCGACACTCTCTTCAGACTTGACCCGGTGTCTTCTGACCTGGGCATTTGTGGGCAAGGGTCTCTCATGAGCCCAGCCCAGATTGGCGTTCATGTGTGTGGACTGCTCTGAGGAACGGCAGCCTTCTTCGGGCTGATGCCTTCCCATATCCGAGAAAATAAAGTTAATAGTGTAGCTCTCAGCTCAGCTCATGAAATTGAGTTAGCCTCCTTGTTAAAAAAAAAAAAAACAACCAACTTCTTTTAGTGATTTTCTTTATTTTCGAGAGAGGACATTATTCCAATCATTTGATACAAATGGCTTTAATTAGTGCACCCTTTAAGGGATGCAGGCTTGGGGGAGCTGGTTGGTGCATGAGGACTGGGAAGCGTGATTCATAAGGTCAGGACGCACAATCCATTTGGTTTGTCATCAAAGAGAACCTCCCTCTCTCTGCCACAGCCACCAGGAGCCCGTCTGTCCTTGGAGACACAGAAGGCACATTTACATGGGCAGGTACATTGAGGAATGACACGGGATGCTGTTCAATGCTGCATGGATTCGCCCATCATGGGGCTTCCTTTGGCCTAGGTAACAGAAGCAAGTTTCCAGAGACTTGCATTTTTAATGAACATTTCTTTTATGAAAGTATTAAAAATTCAGAACAATCCATCCTACAGCTAGCATGAAGCATCTGGAAGAAGAGAGGCCCTGTGCTTATGAAGCACTCGAACCAATGTATGCACCTCAGGCTGGCCCTTTCCTCCATCTTCCGAGCTGGTTTCCACAGGGCCACCTCCTGCTCAAGCTTCCCTTCTGACCCAGGAGGCCAGTGCTTCCATCAGGAGCCTGATCCGGCCGTTCTGTCCTCCAATGCCTCCTCTCTCAGCATGGTCCCACTGAATCCCCACGTCGTCCTCCTCATCTGACACTCCACCGTTCTCCACTGCTGTCCCCTCCCCAGTCAGCACATTGCCAGGCTGTAAATCCATGCTCTCTCTGCAATGAAATGAAGGCGTCCACCATCTTTTTGTTATTTCCCTTATTTTCGGGAGGGAAGCTCTCCCCGCCATATGATACAAATGATTTTAATTAGTTCGAGGCAAGCACAACCTCTATAATGAATGCAGGCTTGGGATTGCTCCCGCCTGAGTCCTCCTGTCCGTCCGTCCTCATTCCACCACGTGAAGCACCCTTGTCTTTGAGCACCGGCCGCCTCAATCTCCTTTGCACGCTAGACTCAGCAGCTCCTGGTGTCCGTCGTGCCTTCCTCCGGGGTGGGAGCCTGGTCTTCATTGCGTTTAGCCGCCCTGTAGCTGTTCCCACACTGGCAATGCCACCCAGCCCACGCCACCCAGGCCCTCCTGACCCCCAGAGGCCCTTAGGACAGAGTCCAACTGCCTCATGGGGTTCACAGGAAGCGGACCGCCGTACCATTTCCCTGTGGACAGTGGGTTCAAGGCGTCAACACTGAGCTTAGCAGCAAATTCCTTAACCAATCTGCCAACAGCTTGTTGTTATGTCCCGGTAAGTGGGAGCCAATCTATGGCCGACCCTCCACTGGGGGTGTTGAGACAGTAAATCACAAGAGAGGAAACAGTCCATCCTTCTTGCGTGGAAAAGCTGGTGGATTTGAATCATGTGCCTTTGAGTTGGCAGTGAAGCTCCTTACCACTAGGCCATCAGAACTCCCTAGAGCACTACAAGGGTTCAGCTCACATATTCAGGCCCGGCACTGCCCATCTCAGTGGCCAATCCTCCTTCCCACCTGGCTAGCTCAGCTCAGGCTGTGCCCTCAGCCATGGAGAGTGGCTGGCTTTCCCACAACCCTCCACACTCCCCAGCTTTATGCCTGACACAGGCCGTTCCGACCTCCTCGGCCCGCTTCCTTCCTGGGAAACTTCCCTCCTCTTCCCGGGAGAACTGCACAGCTTTCCCCTACCAGCCCGGGCTCCAGCGCTGACCGACGGAGGCCCTCTGACCTCTGGCTCACTGCTGCTCGTGAGCACATCCCAGTGCAGTGCCAACCTGGGAGCTGCTGGAACAGAAGTCACATTTTTCTGACTTTCAGGCAAATATATGATTCACACTAGAAAGATGCTTGATAAATGTTAGCCAAATGGCTGAGCAGACCATAGATGAAAGGACACTGAAAAAAAGCCACTGGACCCCGTATTCTGTCCATTTGCATGGGTACAACACCCATGTGAAAAGCACAGTGAACCAGCTCGTAAAAGAGAAAGAAACTGGGGCCGAGGGAAGTGGGGACATAGGCACTTCCTCTTCAGAACAAAGCTCGCCCACCTTTAAGACCCACTGTCAAGGACTATTCCGTGTGGTGTGTCCTCTAGTACCAAATAAAAAGGACGCTCGTCAGGAGATCTGAACGCACCCAGCAATCACAGCCCAGGCTCAGTTTTCTGCAGACGGATTGTAATGTGGGAACATGGAGCCTGGGACTGCCAGCCCCTGGGGACACCTGCAGCCAAGATAGCAAGATAAAGCCACAGCAGAGAGCACAACACAGAAAGGGAGAGTGGGAAAGTCTGATGAGGTGCTATCCGTGTTCTGTAGAATGCCCTCAAGGAAATTGAACGCAAGAAACAAGAACCAGATGCCACCAATGAAGAGTAAGTTGGAAGGATGAGTAAGTGTTAGAAATGTTAGAAAATCTATATATTCTTATGTTTAGATAGTGGTAATGAGCTGCGCTGCAATCCCAAAGGCGCAAGGTTTGAGGCCACCAGCTGCTTCACAGGAGGATGGACAGTCCTCTACCATGTGATTAACTGCCTCTGAAAACCTGCTGCAGGGTCAGCTGGGGGTCAGTGCCAACTCAGTGGCACACAACAACATATAGAGAAGAATGTATGCACATACCCAAATATATATGTATAAATGTATGTTGTGACATACCATCAAGGTGAAACTGATCCATAGCCAACCCTCCAGTGAGCAATCACGGGCCATAAATCACGCAGGAAGAGATTTCCTGTCTTTCTCCCACAGAGCAGCTGGTAGAGTAGTGACTGTGGCAATGGAGGCAAGTGTGTCCGGGTCAGTGAGGACGGACCCTCAGGAGAGGGTCAGGTTCAGAGTTCATAGGGTCACTGTGAGTTGGAATCAACTGCACTGCACGTAACAACTATATATACACACATATAATGCACACACATTACATACAAACACACACATACATGTATACAAACACATATATAAACACACATATATATATACACATCAGATATATAGATATCAGCTAGCTAGATAGAGCCATATGACCCAGCTATTCCACTACTTGGAATATAATCAGAAAATGAGAACTGACGCACAGAGATTTGTACACCAATGTTCATAGCAGCATTATTCACCATCGCAAGAAAATGGAAACAGCCCAAATGTCCAACCACAAGCAAATGGACTGAGAAATTATGGTACATTCATACAATGGAATATTATGCAGCATGCAGGAGCAATGGTTTTGTAAATTATTACCTAAGTTGGGAGAGACTGGAGAGCATTATGCTGAGTGAACTAACTCAGTCCCACAAGGACAAATATAAAACCATTATTGTAGAATGAGTATAAGGACCCAAGGGGGGTGGGGGCAGGTGAGGCAGAGGGATGAGGATGGGCAGGGGATTAATAATGGAGTTTTACAATTTGATGGGTGGGGAGTGAGCGAGATTGGAAGAATCTATTCTCTAAAACAATGTACTCAAATGTTGTAAATAAACTACAAAAATCAAGTCAGCTTGGCGAAGGAGGGTGGGAGGGAGAGTGGGTAAAAAGTGCAACAATGAATGAATGAAAATCTAATTGTTGTAAACTTTTGTTAAAATCACAACTGAAATTTACTTGTATTTATATATTTGGAAGCAAGAATGGCATCCACTTCCGAAATAGCTTGCCTCCAGGAACCCTATGAATTTGAAGAAAAGATGCAACTTATACAAGCGCTCAGGTCTTTCGTTCATAGGGTCACTATGAGTCGTCTATGACTTGATGGCATTAAACAACAGTATCTAAAGTCACAGTGAGGCAGAGCTGAGTCAGTAGCAGCTAACTGTATATTATGCTGTTGTTATTGTTAGGGGTCATTGAGTCAATGGCCTTCCTACCCTTCCCTGTCCTGCGCCCTTCTCATGATCCCTGAGATGAAGGAGCCCGTTGTTACAGTCACTCTGCCAATCCATCTGATTTCTATTAATATTATATGGTATCACAGGTATTTCCTGTAGTTCTCTCTCATTCTTTAAATCTTCATTCTTCATTATATCTAAGTACATGTATTACTTCTCTTGAATTGCTAGAACAGAAATACCACACATGGGTGGTTTTAACACCAACAAATAGAAATTCATTCTCCCACAAGTTAGGGGACTGAAAGGCCAAAGTCAAGGTGCCCTCAGGACTGTGGCCAAGGAGAAGGCTTTCTCCTCCAGGCCTCCAAGGCAGCTGCTGCCCGCTTCTGAGCTTTTGTGCTGAGTCTTCCTGCTCATGGCATCTCTCTTCCTCCCACGCGGCTTCTTTCTCTTATTTGTTTCCTAGCTTTTCTTATTTCAATAGATTGATTTAGGACACACTCTAATCCAGTTAATCTAGTTTCATTAACATAACAAAGACAACTCATTCCTAAATGGGATTCTAGCCATACTCAGAGAGATTGTGATTTATAACACATATTTTGGGAGAATATCATTTAATCCATAGCACTCCACCCACTGGTCCCTGAGAATTCATTTCTTCCTCTGACAAGGGCTGCAGGCGAACCAGCACTGACTCTGGTGCCACATGTACCTCCGAGCAGGAAACTGATTCATGGGCCCTGCCGGCTGGGGCCTGGTGTACGTCTCCCAAAGTACGTGAGAAGGCTCGCCACCGGCACCCGAGGACCCTCGGTGACACTGCTCCACCACTCATCGCTTTGTTCTTCAGAAGCCCACAGTACATTCAATATTCTTCACCAGACAATTCAAACCCTCGACACCCCAACCTTCTCCTATAGATAAGGTGACAGAAAACTACCTTCACCAGACAATTCAAACCCTTGACACCCAACCTTCTCCTACAGATAAGGTGACTGGGAACCACCTTGGTCCGGGCCAGCTGCTCTTCCATCCGGAGAGGGACTTCCTCCCTTACTCTTTAGCACATTAAAGGGGTCCTGGCAGTCCTCAACACCTAACTACCTGCCTCACTGTAGGAAAGCTCCAACTTCCCGCTGGCTCCTGACCACCACTTAGCTGTGACTGGAGAGGCACATCCACATGCAGCTGCTGGAAACATCCGTGCCCAGCCAAGAGAGTGGCCGCCCGCCAAGGGCTCTGCTGCTACTCCTCTGGGAATAACGTCAACAGGTGGAAAAGAGAGCAAAGCCACCCTACGTGGAGACTGACCTTCCAAGTTGTCCAGAACTTCAGCACATCTGCCTCTTTCTCTTGAGGCTTTGCCTGATGGAAACAGGTCCACTGAGGTACAGTCAGCAACACCCTGCATCCTGAGTTTGCACCTCTCTCTCTGGAAGGTGAGCGCTCCAGGCTCTGGCCCCCTGCACATGCTGAGGGGACTCTCCTCAGGAGCAAAGCCCTTCCCACTCCTGGTGCAATTAGAGTCACGTGCCTGGATTCCGACAGGAAGATGGAGGGCTTTCCAGTCATAGGGTTAATTGGTGGTGTTATTTATGTGTTTTGAAAGCTTGTGAAGTTCCCTGGCTGTTTCTAATGCAATTAGTTTCCTAGGTGGCAGGGTTTGTGAGTTGAGAGAGTGGAGATTGAAGGCATGCAATGCAATGCAACACAATACAAGTGAGCATACAAGTTCACGCCCGTGTTGACACCCAGGACAGAGGGCTCCATGATCTTACCAGGGGTAAAGGGCCCCTCTTGCTGCACAAGTACTCAATCCTGGGACCATGCAGGCCCCAGCTCTAGAGAAAGGCAGCCTTGAAACAAAAGGCAAGCGAATACTTAGCAGAGCAATTTCACATCGAGGCAGCTCCCAAGGCCTAATTAGTATCACAAAGCCAGAGCGGGGCTCATGGAGTCCAATTACTCCTACGCTCAGGAATGGGCACAAAACGAACATTAATTCAAGACAAAATCCAAAAGATGTTTCCTACAAAGTGTTCAACAGTTGTGGTTTGGGACTTTGGCATATGTAAATGATATAGACGTGGGGTGTAACTTAAAAATCTAATGAAATATCTAATACTAATACAGTCATAATTAGAATTTCAAAAAGTACAAATGTGATACATCTCCCTCCACATCACAGTTCAGTCTCACTCTCTTTCCTGGGAACAATGAATATTAGTGGTCTTTAGTACATTTCCTTGGGTATTTTATGCATTTGCAAAAGAATAGCAGTGTTTTGTTGTGTTAGGTGCCCTCCCCTCAGCTTGGGAAGCAGATCTGAGCCCTGAAGAATCTGGCCCCGCTCTGGCCCCCTCTGCTGTGAACTCAGCATTGAAGCCCCGCTGCCAATCCACCTTTCTGAGGGGGTCTTCCTCTTGCTTGTTTGCCCCCTACTTTACAAACACGATGTTTTCTCCAGGGCCTCATGCCCTACTGATAACTTGTCCAATGTCTGTGAGATGAAGTCTCACCATCTTTTCTTAGGAACATTTTGGATATACTTCTTACAAGACAGATTTGTTTGTTGTTTTGGAGATGATATAGATGATAGAGAAGGAGACAGAGATGATAGAGATGTTGTTGTTGATTGCCATCGAGTCCAGCACGACTCACAGTGACCCTCTAAACAAAAGGCCTGCAGCCTTTCTATAACTATCAACGTGTGTGTATGTGTGTGGTTTCTCTGTTTGCGCCTCCTGTACACAAGTGTACCATAACATAGCCATGTTTTGTACGATTTGGTTTTAAATCTAATGATACGCCTTTGTGATCTAGTGCCTAAAACACTTCCTGCCTTTCTGCACAACCCTCAGCCTGCACTGTGTGGACAAACTCATTCTGAGTGCCCCAAGCCAGTAGACACATCGGCTTGTTTCCGGGTCCTGGCTTTCAAGAATTTTGTTGCAAAGAGCACTTCTTGCAGCCCCTCACCCAGCACCCGAGTGAGGAAATGTGAGGGAACATTCCCAGGGGATGAGGGGGTGGGTTGGAAGCTCCATAGCTGATATACATTACGCACTGCAGCATTGACAGCCTCAAAGATTGTACCAATTAATTCTTACACATTTTACCACAGAAGGTGCCTGTGAGTGCACCCTGGGGCACCGAGCCTCAGTGCCAGGTGGGGAGGTGGCACCAAGAGCCATTACAGCATTCAATTGGCACTTCATTCTTTCATTCCAGGAATATTTCCTGAGAATCCCCTATGTTTCAGGCACTGTTCTTGGCTGCGAGGAATACAAAAGACAGCACAGCAGAGAAAGTCCCTGGCCCCACGAACCTTAGATCCCAGTGAAGACAGAAAGACGACAGCGTTGGGATTGTGTATGAACATCTTCTCATATGAAAGAGAGACTCCTGCATTGCTGCTTCTGTGAACTAATATTCTTCTATCAATTTTCTAGTCTGTAAATTTGTTTTTCTTATACATAAAAGAGGACAGCAAGTGGTGCAGTGTGCTAAGTGCTTGGCTGCTGACTGAAAGGTCTACCAGCTGCCCCACAGGAGGACTCAACAGCTCCTTCTGCTGAGATTTACCTCCTCAGACACCGAGGGGGCCATGAGTTAGAATTGACTGAATGGTAGTAGATTTTTATTTTCTTTTCTTGAGTTCCTTTGATTGTAAATACAAAAGACCCCTTTGTCTTTGATAAGAATTGCAAACACAGTTAAGATGGTAGAAATTCTATATTACTATGTTTTGTCTTAAAGGTATATTACTAAGGGGGGGAGGCATGTAGGAGAAATATTTGTACCTTATTATCTCACCCAAATTAAGAGATTATCCACATTAAAAAGCATATGTGTGTGCACTTGAACGCATCAGCAAGATCGCAGATTCTCACCTCAAGCTGGGAACACAACATTCCTCTGAGAGAAGAATTGGGTTGGGGCGAGGTAAGGTCTATATACTTCTGAATTGCTTCAATTTATTAAAGAGAATGTGTTCACACTTTACAGTTTAATTATAAAAGAATAAAGATTTTTAAAATAAAGCCTCTGGCCTACAGAGACTTAAACCGATGGTTAAAACTGCTTTATGATCTGTGGAAGCTGCTCACTGTCCTAAGCAGAGGATTCTGGGTGAAGAGACTTGCTCTGGCTCACAGACGAAGGGGCAGAGGAGTCAAGGGCACTTCTCTCTGTTGACGTGGTGGTTCAACACTGAGTCAGAACTGACCCTCGTGTGGGCTGGCAGAGGCAGTAAATCCCACAGTGGGAGATCACCTGTCTTCCTTCTGCAGAACAGCTGGTGGATTCAAATGATGTGCCTTTGGGATTGGGACACAGCTTCTCACCAGTAGGCCACCTCCCTCTGGGCAGGTCTAGCTTAGGCCAGTCAGCAAGAGAAACAGGAGCTTCCTTGGGCTTCCTTATCAATCTGTAGTGAGTAGATCCACGTGGGATCAGAAGTGGTAAAAACACATGCAAGTGTTCAAAAGCAGCACGAGGATGTCTGCGCTTGCCTTGCTGCTGGGCACTCCATCCTGTCAGGAGTGTGTTGTTCACCCCGGATCAACAGGGACAGAGAAGCCTATGTTTCCCCTGCTTATTGGGTAATCTAACACTGTTCTCCACAAACACTGAGGAGTCCCGCTCAGAAGCTCAAGGACTCTCATGAACAACAGACATCCAGGGCTCCAGGGAGACCATCTCGAGGAGCAGGCGAGCCTTCTTGAATGCCTCTTGAGCCCATCAACGGCTCTTCAAGCTACAGTCTCTAAGTCTACTGGAACCAGCGGGGTGGGTGGTGCACTTCTTTAACTTCAATGTGTTGCCATGGTGATGCTCATGCGTTATCACTTCTGTGAGGGAGTTTTCAAGGAGGTCAGTGACAAGGAGTGCCCAGTGACGACTCTTGTGTTACTGGTGAAATAGCCAAGTACACATAGATGCCTCCGTTTTAAGAAGTATGTAGACCAGTGTCTGTCCCCTTCTCCATAGGTGCAGACCCAATGTGGAGAACTGCTCACGGTTAGAGGTGACCTACACTTACTGAGAAGCTGGGAAGAGTCAGAGGTGGTAGCCTCCAAGACACAGCCCTGCCAGCCCACTGTGTTCTAAGATCTAGAGAAACTTCCCAGAAGTCAGGACAAAGCCCATCCTTTCTCCAGAGGGATTACAGTCTTACTCTCCAGTCACAAACGGTTTCAGCACATCCGTGACCTCCTCCCGCTGACCCGGAGACATATACTAGTAGGCTAAGGAGACCTGGTTGCCCTCTGGTTAATCACTAGATTGATAACTGCAAGGTTGGCAATGTCAAGCCACCTGTGACTCTAGGTGACAGACTTGGCAATGTGCTTCTGTAAAGATTACAGGCTAGGAAATCTTATGAGAGAGACAGTACTATCTGCCACATGGGATTTCTACCTGTCACAGTCAGCGTGATAGCACCCACCAAAACCAACTTAACAGGGTAGCAACTGGAATCCTCTCAGTGTTTACCGTGATGGGCACAGAAACCAAATCCATGTTTTCATAGCAACCACATGCAGGATGGAAAGATGATGGATGGAGATTTTATGTATCACTCCAGTGGTAGGAATTTTTTTAAGAATCACTAGATTGAGAAAGATGGGATAATGTATACTGCATTGAAACAGATGAGAGAGAGAACTGTTAAAAAGTATATATGATTAGGTATTAATGTCATAACAAGAGTTCAGAACGAAGGCTGCATAGTGCAGTGGACTTGTGGGGAGGGATTATATAACAAATAAAGATTTTTTTCTTTTACTTTTCAGAGAGAAGAATAAACTGGAGGGGAGGGTTGGGCAGAGAGGAAAGTACAACAATGAATGAACGGAAATTCAAAGTCTCTGTAAATTTTCACTAAAATTAATAATAATTTCAAAAAGAAAAACAAAAGACCCCAGTTGTTGTGGAGTCAGTTCTGACCGTGGTGGGCCCACGTGTGTCGAAGCCATCCTGAGCTACAAGGGGCTTCTCAAGAGGCTCCTCACTCTCCCAGCAGCTCTACCAAGCACACAGCTCACCACCTCCCATACAGTATCTATTTCTGGGGAGCAGAGGCTTTCCATCATAGTCATCATGTGCCACTGAGCTGGGCCCCGTTCACAGCTAATCCTCCAGCAGGGTTTCAGAGGAAGTCAGTCACACAGGGGAGACTTCCCATCTTCTTCCTTGGGGCAGCTACGAGATTTGAACTGCCTGCCTTCCCATTGGCAGCACAACTCCTTACCATCAGCACCAAAGTTCTACAGAACAGATTCACCGAACACCCGGGTCCTTGATGTGGACCAATGGGCATTCGTCTTTCTTCTTTTCTGTGCTTGATCTGCTGACCGTGAAAATGGCGAGTGAGGACGTGTCTCCACAGCAGAAGACCATCACGGTGGTGACACCCACCAGCCAACTTTCCAGATCTGGGACCTGGGATCCATGATGAGGGATCCGGGCTTGGAATCGGGATCTGGGATTGGGGATCAGGGATTTGAGATGACGACCTAGGGCCTGAGAGGTTGTAGTTCTGGCAGAAGGAGGAGCTGGGACATCTGGGGTCAGGGTGTCTTGGGAACCCAAACATACGTGGTTCAAACCCACCGGCTGTTCCATGGGAGAAAGATGGCAAGTCTCCTTGTATGTGATTTGCTGCCTCTGAAAACACACTGGAGGGTTAGCTTTGGATCAGTTTCAACTCAACAGTACACAACAACAACAACACAACAATACCAAAACATGGTAATAAAACCAGGAAGGGATAAAAGTGTCCCTCGTCCAGGTGGCTCCATAAACCACACTGCCCAGTCATCTACCCCCAGAACAATGAGGGGGCCTGTGGCTTTAGGAGGTGACAGACTAAGTAGAAGATCAGGAATCAAGTCTGCCAGCCATTCTTGGGGAGAGACACAGCGTGCTCTATGACCACTGAGCTCTGCAGCCATGGAAAAAATGACAGACGGTCGTGTGACTTGGAAAGGCCCCAAGGGCAGTGTGTACTGTAATCAATGGTGTCTCCAGATGTGCGACCAGCTGAAGTGGGACACTGCAAACTGAAAGACTGAAGGAAGAGAGGCCTCGTGATCCGCTCCTAAGAGATCAGCCATTGTAAACGATGGAAAGTCCATGGGGTCCACTTGCCTCCAGATGGGCCTCAAGCAGTTGGACTGGGCTCTACGCGCTAGAACAGAAGCTCCAGGGTACGCGTTAGCTGGGCTGCTCTGTGACCAAATGATATGAAATGAGGCATCATCCACATGCCATCCACCCTCCTCTTCCTCACCCTGCCTCCCTGCTGCGCCTCCATGCTGTGCCCCTTCTGTCCTGCTTTGCTAACAAGCCAATCATGCCCAGGTTACATTCTGCTTATTAGTAAAAATTATATTCACAGTCAACAACTCATTTTCAAAAAATTAATTTGGGAGCTCCGTGACACAGCTGCACGTGTAAAATCAAGCAGGAAACCTTGGAAGCATGAGTTGTTCTTTCATGTCAGGACTGTCTTCTCATTTTCCTCACCTTCTTGAGGAGCTGCCATGCACTTGAATGTTTTACTAGAAACAGAACATCTACATATGTTGTTCACACCTGCAGGCCACACCAGGACCACACTGGGCTACTGAGACTTCAGATGTCACCTCAGGAATGGAACTATGACTGTGGTGCCACACAGTCATAGGGTCACAGCAAGGGGCAAAAGAACCAACTGGCCACTATCTGGACTGTGAGCTATAGTGGTCAGTCCCAGACCAGGGCCCCTCTTGAGAACATGGTCTTCACCAAAAGTAAGGAGTAGCCGTAGGGCTGTGTTTAGACCAGGTTCCCCATATCAGGACAGCATTCAAGGAGCCCTGAGTAGGACTCATCACCTACACCCCCAGCTGGAACCCTGCTCTTAATCAAAACAATGCTATGACTATTGCCACTGTCACCATCACAACCAAAGCCATTATTACTAATACATCACCACCATCATCAATACCATCACCTTCATCAAAAAGTCCTACACCACCTCCCACCAGCACCAACACCACCAGCAGCACCATAATCACCATCATCACCACCACAACCACCATCACACTACCATCCCATCACCATAATCACCACCATCACCATCATGACCATCACCATAATCACCATCATCACCACCACAACCATCATCACAATCACCATCATCACCACCACAACCATCATCACCATCAGCATTACCATGACCACTATAACCATCATCATAATCACCACCATCACCAGCATGACCATTACCATCACCACCACCATGACCACCACAACGATAACCACCACCATAATCACCATCACCACGACCACCGTCACCACCACTATCACCATAATCATTATCTCACCCTCATGACCATCACCACCACCCCCACCCCCATCATCAATATTAGCGTCATTACTATCACCACCAACAACATAACCATCACTGTCACCACCAAAATGATCTCCTCCATTGCCACTAACCCCGTGAATGATCCAACAGCTTCATCTGTGTCTGCCTTCCTGTCCACACTGTGCTGATGTCACTGTAACTCTGACACCAGACAAGAACACAAGCCCTTTCCCCACCTCAGTCTGTGGTGCAGCTCCTCCTACAAGGTGTTAGAGACATCGGGCCTCAAAACCATGGTCTTTTCCTGGTCTACGACCCTGTCCTGACGTAAGAGCATCCCCAAAAACATGATGGGAAATGTAAAGTATTGAGGCCAAGTTCTTGATAGGAAGTTTCAATCAGGGAGCTCTAGTGGCCTAGTAGTAAACCGAAGGCACAGAGTTCAAATCCAGCAGCTGCTCTGTGAAGAAATGGGCAATTTCCTCTCATGTGATTACTGCTCTGGTAACATGATGAGGGCTCATCGTTGAGTGCATTCTGACTGACGGTACGTAACAGCAGCAGCCGGAAGGCATGCCAGGCAGGTCCGCTCACCTGCCCTCACACAGGACAGGACATTTCATCTATCTGCTTTAACGCATGAACATGGCAGGAAATGTAACCCATTCAGCCCAACTGCATTGTGGGAAATCTCACACATCTGGCTTAAGCATACGATGGGAAACTCCATTCATTTTGAGTTGATACCTATAAGATAAAACTTACTAGATTTCCACCAATGAGCACATAATTAAGTTTAGCCTCCAAAGACGAATGGAAGGAGAGGGGGCATGGCCCCAGGGCACTTCCTGGATGCATGCAGATAATTTCAGAAAGCTCCCTGAGACCCTCCTGAAATTTTACAATCAGGTATGGATTGTTCCAAGACTCTTAATTATACCTGTAACCACCAAAGTAGGCCTAGTCATGAGTGGCTAATAAAAAAAGGAGGGATGTTATCACTGATGTCAGGGGGATCTTGAGTGAAAGCAGAGAATATCAGAAATATGTTTACATGTGCATTGACAATGCAAAGGCATTCCACTGCGTAGGCAACAAATTATGGATACATTGAGAAGAATGAGAATTACAAACACTTAACTACGAGAAAGAAGAACTTGTACACGGACCAGGAGGGAGTTGTTTAAACAGAGCAGGGCAGGAAGAGCACTGGCCTGGGTTTTATCCTTCCACTGGACTTAATCTGTATGCTGAACAAATAATCTGAGAAGTCAGATTATAGGAAGGAGAAATGGCATCAGCATTAGAGGAAGACTCGTCAACACTCTGAAGTGTGAAAACGACACAGCCTTGCTTCCTGGAGGTGAAGAAACACTTACTAAAGAAAATAAAAACTTACAACCTTCAGTACAGATTGCATCTTGACGTCAAGAAAACAAACATACTCACAACTGGACCGACAGCAACATGATGATAAACAGATCGATGCTGTCAAGGGTCTCCTTCCATTTGGATCTATAACCAGTTCTCATGGATGCAGAAGTCAAGAAATCAAATGGTATCTTTTATTTGGGAAATTTGCTAAAAAAGATCTCTTTAGAGTATAACAAAGCAAGAAAACCACATTGAGGATTAACATACACCTGGCCCAAGCCAGGGTATCTTTCATTGTTTTATATTCGTGGGAAACGGGACAGTAAACAAGAAAGAACAGCTGCCTCTGAACTGTGGTGTTAGCAAAGCATACGTCATATACCATGAACTTCCAGAACAGCAGACAACTCTTTCTTAGAAGCAGTGCGGTCAGTGCCTCCCCTGGAAGCAGAGATGGTGAGGCTTCATCTCACAGACTTGGGCAGCTTTTCAGGCGGGTCAGTCTCTGGACAATGCTATTGTGCTCAGACGTCCATGAAAAAGAGGAAGGTCCTCCAGGTGGGTTAAGGGTGTAACCGCAACAAAGGCCTGAACCCGAGCAAAGCCCAAGGGTGGCTCAGGCCCAGGCAGGGCTTCCTTCTGCTGTACATGTGGTCAAGAGGATGGGGAACTGACCCTAAGGCCCCTAATAGCAACCCACTAATGGGATTTTCATCAGCCCATTTCAGAGGTAATGGCAGAAGGGGCTAAAGGTCAGTCATTGAGCCAGGCCCAGAGTGCTGGGGACAGAGGCCCAACATCCAGGGACAGAGGCACCTTGTGAAGGCCATGCCCAGGACACCTTCTCAGAAAGGCTTTGAGAAGCTTGACTCACAAATTACCTGGTTCTATGGGCCTCCCCAACCCACACCCCTCTCAGCCCACAGGCAGGGACCATGGGAAGCCACTATCCAAGCAAAGTAGGGTATGCAGCGAGGGGCATAGTCACGGGGTCAGGGAGATCAGTGCTAATCTGGCCAGCTCAGATCAGGCCAACAGAGACCTCAGCTCGCAGCTATCCTCAGTCCTGGTCCCACTCCCACCGGGGTCCTACTCAGTGTGCTTTTATTTACAACCAGGACTGGTCGAAACCACTCTCCTCAGTTTCTTATTGTTTGAACCTCACTAGACCAGAAGCCCCAGCCTCCTTATAGGCCCCTCCCCCTGCTTTTCCCCTTTGAGATTCCAAGTAGAGTCATGTCACAAACAGCTAAGGAGACAAGACGGCTTTAGGTCCAGGTTGGCATTCCAAATGGGAGACTCCCTCCCAGGTGAGAACCGACTCCAGGGAGAAAGTGAACCTTGCCTGGGCACCAAAATGGAACTGAGCTCTTTAGCCCAATCCACTTTGATAAACACTGAATGGATATAATTGTCAAGGTCATCAACCTTGGGGTCTCTGGCTTCCAGGCAGCAGACACATGGACACTCCACCTGTGTGGCTCTGAAAGAAACAGCCCCACTCTCTCAGGTCCCAGGGATGCCGGGATTATGGAAGACTCAGCAGCAGTGTCCTTGGAGGGGGCTCTGGGGCCTTGGCCAGGCGCCACAGCCAGGGAGGGGCTGCAGAGAAGCAAAGTGGGGAAGAAGTCCGTTGGTGTCTCCCAAGAAAAGGGGAGGTCTAGACTAGAGAAAGACACTGAGCAGCGGCACAGAAAGTGGTCACGGCTTTACTCTGAACAGTAACAGAAAGCTCCGGTTTACTGGGAGAACAGAACACACAGGGCATTTCATGGAAGTAAGAAAACATTCCAGGACGAAATTGTACAACCAAGAATAGAGAGGCGAGTACAGCACCCACTCACCGCCCAGAGAGAAGGCAGAGGCAGGTCTCTGAGGACACAGCTGGGTCCTCCCTGTCCAACCTCACGGCTGCAGCCAGACCTCATACACCCTCACAACTGCTCATCTACCCCCCGACTGTCTGCAGGGCCAGGATAGACTGACAGAGAAGATGCAAGGCAGAGCTCCTGCAGGGGCCTGGTACTGCCCCTCCTGGGCCATCAGTATTACCACTGACCCCAGAAACCAGGGCCCTGAGGCCCAAGGTACAAGGTGTAAGGAGGACAGCAGAGGGGAGGCAAGGCTCTGACCTGGCCTCGGCCAAGAGGAAGCCCCCTTTTGAGGGCCACAGGCCACTTCTCAAGTCCTAGACCACAGTGGCACATCGATGTCCAGCCCAATGTCCTCCAGCTACACTCATTGCCGAGTGACGGGGCAGCAAGTCTGATGCTAAAAAGTAAAGTCACACACAAAATTACTGGGAAAAGGCAGACCGTGGGCATAAAAAGTTTCCAGGCCTAAGCTAATTAAATAAAATGCTTAAAGAGAAGAAGCTTAAAATTAGCAACTCCCAGTCACCATTTTCAATTAAAGCAGAGAGCAATGAGGTGAAAACAGTGCACTTTTCCTTCAAGGCTTCTTCTTGTGTGCACACCCTAGTTCCAGCTGTACCCTGTGCACACAGCCCAGCATCCAGACCTCCTTCTGTGCACACAGCCCAGCATCCAGGCTTCATTCTGTGCACACAGCCCAATACCAGCCTTCCCTGTGCACACGGCCCAGCATCCAGGTCTCACACTGTGCTCACAATCCAGTCCAGTCTTGCCCTCTGCACACAGCCCAGCATCCAGGCCTCACTCATCCTGTGCACATGGCCCAGCATCCAG
>NW_006399756.1:1685910-1707267 GCF_000299155.1 Elephantulus edwardii | reverse complement strand
CCAGCATCCAGGCCTCACTCATCCTGTGCACACGGCCCAGCATCCAGGCCTCACACTGTGCTCACAATCCAGTCCAGTCTTGCCTTGTACACACAGTCCAGCGTCCAGGCCTCATCCTGTGCACACAGCCCAATCCCAGTCTTCCCTGTGCACAAGGCTCAGCATTCCAGCCTCACGAAAGGAAGCCAGGGATAGAGAGAATCCACAGAAGAGGCCTGAGGACAAGCCACCCAGCAGAGCCCAGCGGCCTCTCCTGAACTGGTTAAAGTCCCCCACGTTCCTCAAGCCCCTGGGGTATTTTTAGCATCTCATCTTCTCATTAGGAAAATTCAGCTTCCTATGGAATGTGGCATGGAATTAGACCTTAGTATTCCATGACTATGGGGGGGGTGTTTGTGATGCATGTGTGTGGTGTAGGATGTATAGGGTGGGATGTGCATGTTTGCATGTGGTACGTCTTTGTCATGTATGTTGTATGGACATGTGAGTTAGAGCCTTTGAGAACATGGACAGAGAGAAAGTATTTGTCAGAATACAGGAGGCGGAGGCACAGAGGACCAAGAGGCCCTGGCTTCTGAGTGCACCACTGAGGACCATAACCACACAACAACACAACGACCATTTCTCCACATTGGGTCTAGATTTCCCAGAGAGCACGGGGCCTGCCAGCTTTGTCACCTGGGTGGCTGACGAGGATGACGCAGGATTCAGCCTGTTGTTCATAGAGTGCCATGAGGTGCACTCAACTTGAAGGCACCTGACAACAACACAACAACCTTACCTGTGTACCTGGGCTGTTCACGGAACCATCAGGAAGGGACAGCCTCCCACCCAGCAGCAAGCGGACTGCTAACTCAAAGCAGTGGGTGCCAAGACCATGCACGGGGCGGTCATCCCAGAGCGGGCAGTGGCCTCCACATGTCCCCCCCTCACCTGTGGCATGCACACCGGGCACCCCAAGGAAAGGACAAGGACAGTATTGGGGGGGTGTTATTGTTGGGTGCCTCTGAGTTGGTGAACCCACGTACAGAAGAACAAAACGCTGGCCAGTCCTGGGTCACGGGCGCTCAGGGCCACTGCGGTGTCCTGAGCGGCTAATGCTGTGCCACCCCGTCTCACTGAGGGGTTTCCTCCTTACCACTGACCCTCTGCTTCATCAGACACAATATCTTTCTTTAAATACTGGGCTCTTCCTAATAATATGCCCCAAAGAGATGAGAGAGTTTTGCCGCCCTTCCTTCCAAGAAATATTCTGACTGAACTTCCAAGATAGATGCACTCATTTTTCTGACAGTCCGTGGAAATATTCTTTCCTACATCATAATTCAAAGGCATAAATTCTCTGTCAGTTTTCATTATTCACACTCCACCTTTCTTATGCATATAATGTGACTGAAATGCCATGGCTCGGGTCAGGCACACCTTAGTCTTCAAATTGACACCAAGGCTCTTTAGCACTTTAAAGAGGTATTTAGCAGAGTGGCATTGTCTCCCTGCATCTAAGACTAGGTGCCCCAGCTGACCCCCAAGAATGTGTGTGGACCCAGAAAAGTGCTCTTTATAAATGCCCATTTCCCACTGTTAGAGAGACACCATCCTTGTCCCTAAGCATTTTAGAGAGGATTTCAGCACACACAGCTCATGTTTTATAAAACAAATCACTTCCTTTGCAGTCAAATTTCCTCTGTCACTTGTAAGGAGACCTGCTGGCACAATGTGGAAGTGCCCGGCTGCTGACAACGCTAGAGTCCACTGCACTTAGAAAGTGAAAGAAGCCACATTCTGGTCCCATAAAGAAAGTGCCATAGAGCCAGCCCCAACTCAGCAACCCCACACGTGACCGGAATAAACACTGCCCCGTCCTGAGCCATCCTCTCATCTTCCCAGGACACTTGTACTGTCACCCAGGGTCACTGCTGTAAATCTGACCACACCCACCACCACCACCTGTACACTATGATGTCAAGATTCCTAAGACATATTTCCTCTTCATTTTTCTGAGTTAATAGTATTTTTTTTTTTGTTTCTTCTAAAACAGTCTAACATGCCATCATTACTGTCAACTGGATGTTGGCTGAAAGTAGAGAATACCAGAGAGACTTTCGTGTTTTATTACTCTGAAAAGGCATTCATATAATATTGAGAAGAATGGGAATTTCAGAACATTTTTTGTGCCCATTAAGAACCTGTACAATAAGCAGTCTCCCAAACAGAACAGGGGTGTACTGCAAAACTGAAGATCAGATGTGTGCATCGAAGTAGTATTCTTTCACCATACCTACTCAACCTGTATGCTGAGCAAATAACTTGAGAAGCTGGACTATGTGAAGAAGAATGTGTCATCAAGATTGTCAGAAGACGTATCGACAACCTACTTTATGCAGATGATACGACCTTGTTTGCAGAAAATGAGCAAGACATGAAGCACTTGCTGAAGGTGATCATAGACTATAGCCGTCAGTATGGAATTTCTCAACATTAAGAAAATGAAAATCCTTACAACTGGATCTATAGGTAGTATTATAATATTGACATAGTCAATGATTTCATTTTACTTGGATCCACAGTCGATACCCACAGAGGTGTCAGGACCAGTTAGTATATCAAAAGGCGTATTGTATCAGGCAGATCTGCCATCAAGATCTCCCCAAAATGCTAAAGAGTCGGGAGATCAGTTTTTCACACTTGTAAAGACTAATGTGCATCTGACCCAAGTGATAGTATCGTCAACCACTTCATAAGCATGTCAAAGTTAAACAAGGGACAAGGCTGACTGAAGAAGTGATGTCTCTGTGCTGCTGCTTGAGAATGTTGTATATCTCATGGATTACCAAAACACCAAGCATCTGTCATGGAATAAATGCAGTTAAAGTATTCCTTTGTTGTTGCTGCTGTGTCCTCTGGTGGGTTTCCAGAGGCAGTCAATCCCAATGAAGGAAACTGTCCACCTTTCTCCTGTGGCACAGCTGGTGGATTTGAACCATGTACCTTTGGGTAGGCAGTGCAATTGCTTAACTTTGAGCCATGACTCACATACTTTGGGCACATTATCTGGAGTGGCCAGTCGATGGGTGAGGACATCGTGCCTCGAACGGCAGAAGGAGAGGAAGACCCACGTGAGATGGGCTGGCACAGGGGCTGGAAGAACGGCTGCGGCACAGTGAGATTGTGAGAGTGGTGTGGGGCTGAGCAGAGTTCCCGTCTGTTGTCCTGGGGACCTCGCTGGGGTGGAGCTGCTGTGAAAGCACCTAACAGTCCAAGATGTAAATGCAAAGGTGGCTTTACTCTAATAACCTCACAGGTGTTCTTTGGAGAAGTACGTATGGGTACGAGACTCACTTCATCGATGTAACACAGAGAGCGGAACTCAGACCGTGAGAAACAACCTGCCTCCAGGGTGGGGGAGCTGGGAACGCAGGCAGGGGCGGAGGAAGACCCTGCCCGAGGGAACAGCCTTCTCTGCAGAGACCCCTTCCTCCACAAGCCAGCACTGTCTCCACATCACGGGTCTCCAGATAGAAATTTTCCAACCACCATACAAAAGGGATGCAGTGTTAAAAGTTAACATATTTGTAAAATATGCCAAACATATGTTTAAAATTGCACTTGTTATTAAAGTCCATTAAAAATAGATTAGGGTTTTTTGCAAAATGAACTTACTTAGACTATTTTTTTTATAATCATCAAAGCCCCATGATGCAGCGTCCGACTTACTGAACACAGACTTTCAAACCCTGCCGAGCCCAGTGGAGGTGAGCTGCATTCTGGGATGTTCTCGGTGCCCTAAATTTCCTCCTGGGGGAAATGGGGCTCTCTCCAAAGATGAGCAGGCTGATGTTAGCAGAGCATGTCGGAGAATCTGAGTCTTAGGTTGAGTTCTCTAGAGATGGAAAAACCAATGAAGCTTATAAAGAGATTTATCTCAAGGAAATGGTTCACGTACTTGTACAGGCTGACAGGTTTCAGGTTGGTGGGTCAGCCCTCAGGAGAGAGGTTTCTCCTGACTCATATAGCTGCCGAGGTTAACAAGTCCCAGGTCAGCAGAGAGGGCAGCAGGCTAGAGGGTTAAGGTCCAGATAGAGAGAACACAAGGAGGCTCTGCCTGATGCCCATAGGTGCTCCGTGCAGGCCACAGCCCATGAACTCAACCGCTGCTCAGAGCAGACCTCCCCACAGACGTGACTACCTTCTGTAAGGGCTCTTCAAGGAAATGGTTTCACTATATCGGAATCTCATCAAGGGAATGACCCATTTTTTCTCAACACAGAGAGCCATAGGCAGTTGGGTGAAGAAACAGCCTTGACCATCCCAGCTGAGTGGACACTGCAAAGGCAAGTCACCTGGCCCATTGGGGCGCGTATCAGGCAGCATGCAGTCATGAAGGCATTTTCTTCTGCACTTACTCCTGCAGCCTCAAAGCTTTAGTTCCACACAGGTGTTTGTTGTTGTTGTTGTTGTTGTTGTTGTTGTTAGAGGCCATCAAGTCACAGTGACCCTATGAACAAAAGATCTGAACCTTGTTCTATCCTGAGAAATTCTCACACTTCCAGATACACAACAGCCCATTGCAGCAGTCACCGTGTCAATCCACCTGGTTGAGGGTCTTCCTCTCCTTCACTGACCCTCCACCCTTCCCAGCATCACGTTCTTCTCCAATGAATAGCCCCTCCTAGCAACATGTTCCTAGGAGAAGCCTCCTTATCCTTGCCTCCAAAGAGCACTTTGGCTGCACCCTCTCCAAGACATAACTCTTTGTTCTCTTGGTCGTCCATGAGATGTTCAGTGCTCTTCTCCAACATTACAGCTCAAAGGTGTTAAGTCTTCTTCTGTCATCCTTATTCATTGTCCAGCTCTCAGATGCACAGCAAGTGATTGGAAAGACTATGGCCTGAGTCAGATGCACCTTAGTCCCCAAATTTACATCATTATTCCTCAATAATTTGAAGAGGTCCCTAACTGCAGATTTTCCCAGTGTTTTGTATCTCCTTATTTCCTGACTGCTGGTACTAAGGACATTAACTGTGGATCTAAGCAAGATGAAGTTGGTGACACTTTCAATCTCTCCTCCATCTGTCATGATGTTGCCTATCGGCTCAGTGGTAAGAATCTGTGTTTTCTTGACATTGAGATGTAATCCATATGGAAGGCTACATTCCCTGATCTTCTGCAGCAAGTGTTTCAAGTCCTCCTCACTTTCAGCTAGCAAGGTTGCGTCATCTGCATAAGGCAGGTTATTGATGAGTCTCCCTACAGTCCTGATGCCACATTCCTCTTTACGGAGTCCAGCTCTCAAATAATTTGCTCAGTAGACAGATAAAATACTTATGGAGAGAGAATACAAGCCTGACCACCCCCTTCTTCATATTAAACCATGCAGTGTTCCCTGCCCTGTTCACACAACAGCCTGCTGGCCCAGGGAGAGGCTCTGGGACTTTCACTCTTCTCAATGTCAGCCGCAGCTTGTTATGATCCACACAGTCAAATGCCATTGCATAGTCAATAAAGCACAATAGACATTCTTCTGGTCTTCTTTACTTTCAGCCAGGATCCATCTGACGTCAGCAGTGATGTCCCTGGTGCCACATCCAGGGGGCTGTAGGTGGTTAATACACCGAGCTGCTGAATAAAAGCATGCAGGTTCAAGTCCATTGCCTTTCAATTACCATGTTGGTAAAGAATATTGAGTATATAGTAGATTTCCAAAAGAACAGACGAATCTGTCATGGAAAAAGTGCAACCCACATGCTCCTTATTGGCAAAGACAGAGAGACTTTGACTCGTAGGCTTTCAGTGTGTTGTAAGGAGGCCAGACGTTCGTGCAGAGGCCGTCAGCACACACGTGCACGCACACGCCTTCTCACTGCCGCCAACTCAGTCCCAGCTCACAGCTGAGTCTGCAGCAGGTTCCCAAGACTGAATTGTGCAGGATGAGACTGTCCTTCTCCTGCAGAGCAGCTAGTGGACACGAGCCACCAGAGACGCTCGGCCGTTGGCTTAGCAGCACGGTTCTCTAGAGACTAAGTGACCAGCGCTCCCTCAAAATGCACAGGGTTCTTGGGGATCTCCTCTAGCACTGTCTCTGAGCAGCTGCCCTGGCGCCCCAAAAGCAATGCCTCTCTGGGGGTTCAAATCCACATCACTTTCAAGGGGGGTTTGTACTCCTCCTGTTGAACAACATGTACTATATATAATGTTTGAACTCCTAAAGACAAATGATGAGATTTATAAAAATACTGATAAGATGAGGCAATAATAATGGTATTTTTAAAATGAGATATTTGCGATCTGTCAAAGTTTGACACCAACATACAAAGCAAACTGAGGTGAATCCCCAACTTCACCACTGTCACAGAAGCCCCCTCAAAACACCAGAGGGACAGACCACAGGAGAGGACCCACCCACGTGGTCAGGGTGTGGCCTGGTCAGAGCTCCCCGTAATTACCACTGTCTCCCATCTTAGACTTTGAGAATCACTAAGACCGAGATTCAATGTATTGAGGATTCTCTGGTGGAGTCACAAGATTTTTCATTCAATTGACAAGAAAATGTTTACTAGTGACATTCCAGTGCCATTAAGAACTCACTATAAATCCTGCTATGGATTGAATATGTCTCTGAAAATAAGTGTTATAAATCGTAACCCCATCTATACCTGTGGAAAGGATCCCATTCAGGATGGGTGGTGTTTGCTGTGTCGATAAGATCCTGTCAGCACAGGGTGTGGCTGAAGCAAATCCCTTTTGGGATATAAATGGGCAGTGAAGCACACAGGGGTGAATATCACTTGGGGGAAGAACGATGTCCCGTGGGATCTCTAGGGAGTTCAGGGACGGAACTAAGGAACCTGAGACATGGCCTTTCCCCTCAGAAGTCCTCCCCTCAGCCTGGTGCTTGACCTCAGAACTCTCTGAAGAAGCACTTTTCTGCGCACTCACACCATCCTGTGAACACTGTTCTCTAGGGGACAAGGGAGCCCCCAGAACTCTACCAGCCCCCTGGTTCTCCCAAAATGCTCAACGACAGAATAACCTCACGGGGATTAATGGAGGCCACACTTGTAAAATACCCCGCCTAGTTCCTGGGGTCACTCCGGCCCCATGTCCTCTCCTTCTCTCCCAGAAAGAACACCTGCAATCTGTGAAACAACACACAGCCCTGGCAAGTCCACACCTTGACAAAACCCTTCCTACAGAACGAGGTCTCAGGCTTCAGGAATTCAGAACAGAACAACGCATGGAACACGTGTGACGCCACTGGTGACAACGGTGTGGGCGTGCAGACCAGCGGAAGCTCCAGGCGGTGGGCAGCGTTCACCTGGCTCACGCCGAGCGCTAGCCTGGGCACTTCCTTCTGCCGACCACGTCCATCAACACGTCCGCACAGAAGATCTGTGCTACCTCACCCCCCACAGGACACGGGCTTCCCAGCCCCCAGCCCCTCCACGGTGTGTAGCCTGGGATTAGGACCCCCGATCTCAGACCCCAGAGCTCGGGCTCTGTGAGCTGGTCAGAGAGGAGGTCTTCAAGGGCCAGGCCACCGCAAGCTGCCTCTGACTCTCCCAAGCAGCCAGGGGCTCTAGTAGGAACAGGAGCCTGAAATCCCTGCCATGCACCAGCCCGCGTGTGGGACCGGGAGGAGTGGCTGTGTGTTCACACCAGAACCTCACCTCACCCTGCAGAAAGCAGAGCTTTGAGAGCAAGGCCTTCAGGACACCAGCTCCGAGCATGGTGGCTGCCCCCTGAGCGGCCCAACGGAAGCTCCAGGCGGTGGGCAACGTTCGCCTGGCTCACGTGCCCTGGTGCGTGCCCAGCTGTTTATAGGTCACACAAGGAAGTTTTAGCCTTTATTTCCAGACCAGCAACATTTAACTCCAACACTCAAAGTCACACAGCTCAGTGACAAGCCCCAGCTTCAGAACTAAGGCAAGGTCCCCACCCAACCAGTGCCAGAGAGGAGACACAGAGACGGCGTAAGGAGAAGCCCACCTCCGTGCACAGCCCTGGACCCCACTGACCCTCCCGGCCGTGCTCCCAGCCAGCACGGCAACGACAGCCACTCAGCTTCAGTCTGAAGGGAACGAAGTCTCATGAATGCTGTATCAAGATGAGGGGCGTTACTCTAAGCATCGCAACAGGATATAACGACGCAGAGAACATCTATCCTGAAGTACTGCTTTCTCTTCTATACATTTCTGCTCAGCTGGCTCTGACTTGCAGTGACTGGGGATCCCCCAAACATGAGGAAGTCTGATCCAGCCCCCCACCTTCCACACCAGAGCCCAAAGGCTCAAGACCACTGTTTGGACCAGGGTGTGCTTTGAATGACTTCCAGGTTTGGGGACTACACTCTGCTGCGATCCCTGGGGCCTTTGTTGCCGATTTCAGAAATCGATCTCACACCTCTGCTCTTAGTCCGTCTCAGACTGGAATCTTCCATCTCAGACTGGAATCTCCACTGGAGCCTATCTTGGGCGACACTGATGGGATTTGAAATGCAGGTGGCACAGCTTCCAGGGTTCCAGGAACACACAAACTACCAGAAAACGACACACTGGCAGTGGGTGGTGGTGTTCACCACAGAACTCAAACATTACTTGTCTTTAAGCACTTCAATTCCTTTAATATTTCTTCACACCAGAAGATTCTCGTCTTTGTCCTAAAGCAAACTCCATCCCTTCCAGAGCTGTTGAGAATCCAGTAAATGACTGGATTTTCCTATTTTCCACCTGAACTGTGACAACTGGGATTCCAGCTGTAAAAATCTGCCTTCCTGAGAGGCAGCCTCTCAGTCTGTCCCCAGGGAACCCTGGTCAGTCAGCGTGGAATAAGCATCAGACAGTGGGGACAGCTGGTGTGGAGGAGAGAAGACACCTCACAAGCCAATCCAGGTGGTAGCTGTTGCTGCTATGTTCACAGCTGACCCGCCAGCAGGTTCTGGGGGCTGTAAACCCCACAAGGCCAGCCTGCCCCTCTTTCTCTGGCCGAGCAGCTGGCCGATTCACGCTGCCCGCCTTTGGGATGCAGAGCAGTTCCTCCGTCAACGTAAACCAGATGCTCAGTTCATAAATCAAAGAAACGGCGAGGCGACAGTGGAAAAGCCAGTGCTTCCAACTGATGCGCTCCAGTTCCACACGAGCCTGAGAATCCGCATTTCTACCCCAAATATACTGAATCAGAACCAACATTTTAACCAGATCACAGCGGACTCGGCATTCCCAGGACATCCCACAGTCTCCCACCATCTTACACACACTGAACGCTCCTAGGATCTTGTCTACACATCAGTCCTGATGCACCTGCCACTCCATGTCCTGTTCTCCAGAAACGTCTGTGGGGTCCAGCCACTGGCTACGTGTGCTGCCTTTCTTTAACGTGGTTAAGAGTAGGAGGGGTTGGTCTAAGTCCAACCCAGGGCCCGTGTCCCCACACAGTCCTCACGCTCTGGCTGGCCCCAGCTGGCCTTAGGCCTCCCTCCGTCAGGGATACAGGGGACGGAGAGAAGCACACAGCCCTGCTGGAGAGCCTAGGTGGATGCAGAGTGGAGAGAAGGTGAGCAAGTGTCCGCAAACACCCTCACCTACGGACGTAGCCGAACACTGAGGACGTCTGAGTCTGTGACATCCTCAGTGAGCTGTCTCGCCAAGGTGGTCATTTAAGACAAAATCTATGGAGAGCTATAGATCTGGGCAAAGAGCATAACAGCTCATTGGAGGCACTGCAGAAAGCTTACAATGCAGTTATTACAGTATTGATCACTTGGCACAACCTTCTTTACTTCTTGGTTTTAACTAGGAATGAGAAACCCTCTCTACGGGTCTGTTTAGAGTGAGACGGGCATGTGGACAGGTCATCTCCAGGCCAGTGTGCAGTGTGTGAGGTCAGGCTGAGGCCCCTTTTGTCTCTCACTGATGGGGCTCCTCACAGGCCCTTGCACCCCCTCCTCCCTTCACACACACCGCTCCTGCTCCAGGGCCCTTCCTTCTTGGTGGAGTTAGTTATAAGTCACGGTGACCAAGGGAGAGCGGGGTCCAGCACCGCCCACTCCTGCTCTGTCCTCAGCAGGCTTTGTGCACTTGCGGCCATCGTTGTAGCAACTATGTTAACTCGTCCCTTTGAAGGACTCCTCTTCTGCTGATCCTGCTTTCCCAAACAAGATATTGTCCTCCAACACGGCCCGGTAACACGCCAACAGAGCACGAGGCAAAGTCGTATCATGCGACCGCGTGGGGAGCGCTCTGGTTGCACTCCTTCCAAGATAGTCTGTGCACCGTTTTGACAGTCCACAGTTTCTCTCTCCACCAGTATCCCAATTCAAAATTCCCCTTCAATTTTCCTTAGCTGTTACTGAATCTCACATTCACACGAGGCTATTGGAACAATCAGAGTTTGTCAGGCACACCGTGGTCTGTAAAGCGGCATCTCGAGCTCTTCAGAGATGCCCTTTGCAGAAGATCTGCCCAGAGCTGACTTCACCTCACCTAACCAGGTTTTCTGCCATTCCAGCTCCTTTCTGTGCAATTCAAGAAAGTGAGTTTGTGTCTGCTGATTTCTCGATCACAAACCGCACTCTGTTCTGCACTCTGCCTTCTGAAGCAGGGACCCTCCTATGGTCTTGGGTGACCCAGGACCCCCGAGCCCAGTACTCATTCAAACGGACCTTCAGCATGTTCCGTGAGACATCCAGCATGCTGTGTTCTCTGCTTCGGAAGTAAACTCACCCAACAGCTCGGGGTTCTCACAGGCACACTGTTAACCATGAGATACGCCCGCTCCAGTGGTCGCAGTAATCACTCAAAGGTGAACGGGCTGCTCTGACTGAGCAGCTGCGCAGTGAACGCCCCACACGGGACACACACTTTTTAAAAACAAGGTCTTGTGGTTTTTTGTGAACGTTTACACTGCAAATTATGTTCCCATTCAATCACTTCCACAAAGTTGTTCAGACACATGTTCTATTCTCCACAAAGCATCAGCACACTTTTATACTTCCTTTCTGGTGGTTCTGTCTCCATGAATCTAGTTACCCTGCTTCCTAACCTTCTTATCTTTGTCTTAAAGTAACGGTCAATGGTTTGGGACAATTCACTGTTAGTGACCTGGCCCAGTAGCTGTGGTCACAACACTGACGTCCAGTGGAGTATCTGTGGTTCACTGGACAGTCTCTGTTCCATATCCTCAGGTAAGCCTGCCACTGAGCCAGGCACAGACCTTGTGGGTATTAGCTTCCATGTGGGTGGTTAATAATGTGTCAGGGACAACTCCAAGGCTGTCACTGGTAGAACTGAATCACGACTCCTAGCATCTCTGCATTCATGGGTCAAACATGCCGCCAAGGACTCTGAGGCCAAGACATTGAACCAAGCAGGAAGCATCAGAAGAAAAGGGAAGACAGACATAGAGTCATTGCACCACAACCTGGCTGCCCCGTAACCGTTTCAGCAGGTAGCATACAACTAAGAGCTGGTGATCACGCAGGAAGAAGGTCAGACTCTTGGAATTGACAGAATGTAACTTGAGGTGTTTCAGCAAACAGATGAAGCCCTGGACATGTCCTCTATCTGGAAGACAGCTAACTGGCCAACCAGCCAGGAAAGATTCCTATTATTCCCAAGAGAATGTGTACATTTCTCAAACAATATCATTCATCTCACATGAAAGTAAAATCTTACTGATGGTAATCCAGAAACAGCTGTAGCAGGATATTGACAGAGAACAGGCAGAAATTCAAGTTGAATTCTAGAGCGGACATGGAATGAGGGGCCTCCCCACTGACATTAGCTGGGTTGAATTCTGGAGTGGACATGGAACGAGGGGCCTCCCCACTGACATTAGCTGGACCCTGGCTGAAAACAAGGAGAATGAGGAAGATGTCTGCATTCTCCTGATTATGCAGATGCATTTGGCTCTGTGGATCATGATGAATTATGGACAACACCACAAACCATGGGAACCCCGGAGAGCTCTGCTCTCTCACTGTGGCCTTTCCCCACACCCTCCTTCCCACTCCCAGCCCTTCGCTGCAGCCTCCCCCAGCCTGGTGCCCCAGGAAACTGTGGCCTGAGGTTAGTCCAAGCCTAAAAGTCGCACAGGAACCTGCCTGCCAGTCAGGACAAGGTCAAGTTGACAGATGGGCAGAAAGTGAGGAAACACACTCCTAGGATGACCACACCCCCTGACCTTGGCCTGCATTTGAGCACAGCCCTTCCTGGGGGGTAAGACCCACTCTGTGGCCAGTGGGCATGGGTGGGGGAAGTCCTTAGTGTATCTGTTCAAGCAGCTGCTCTCCAGCCTCAGGCCCCTGGGACCAGCTCTGGGCAGCACGTCAGCTGCCAGGCTTCATATCAGGTGTTAGGTGGTGGTCAGAAGGGGGCACTGGGACCTCCCTACTCCACACAGGAGGTTCTCACAAACACAGTGTTATCCACCATTGATGGGGACAGCGGCCCCAGTGCTGGTACGAAGGTGGTCCACGGTGCCCCTCCTGTAGGGTCTCCGTACAGCTCTAATGCCCCTCTGCTCACCAGCCCTCTCCAGGGACCTGAGGCCACCAGAGGAAGGACAGACTGGACTCTGGCTGAGGCATCACATGGTGTCTTTGGAGACAGAAAAAAGCGAATGAGCAAGGAAGACAACAAAAACTGTCGTGAGGTGCCTTTGAGTCAAGTGCTGACCCTGTGAACAGCCGGTCTGAACCCGGCATCCTCCACACCGTTGCAGACACACTAAGGTTCCCACTGTAGTCACTGTGTCAATCCGTCTGGCTGAGGGTCTTTCTCTTTGGGGGAGAAATGCTAACGTTCATGAAGATCACCCAGGAGCAGACACCCAAAGAGACAAGGCTCTCCTGCTGACCCCCAGGAGATAGAAAGCCTTCCCCAGAGCCAGTGCCCTGAACTCGGGTGCCAGCCTCCCCAACAGAAAGTTCCAGTCCACTTTACGCCGGGTCACTGGGAGCCGGTCAGGGCACCTAACAACCGCAGCAAACTGTAAGAAACAAAAATCCGTTAAGCCACGCACTTATGGCGTTTCTATGACAGGAGCACCAAACAGCAAACCTTCACACAGCACAGTGTGATCACACGGCGTTCACGAGCACGCACCCCTGCGAGTCCGTGTGTCCGTGTGTCTGTGTGCTGGGCTCGGCTGCTCCCTAGCCGCAGGGACAGGGTGTGCCGACACCCCACATCCTCCAGCATTCTGTGTGTAGCTTACACAGCATACCGTGGTTATAGCACATTAAAGTAACCTGATGTTGTGTACTCATTATGCCTCTATCAGGTCTATGACACTCACAGACCATCATCATTTTATTCTTTTCACGTCACCTGTCACACTCACTTGGAACCACTGGTAGATTCAGACTTCAACCGTTGACTTCACAGCTCAAGAACTTACCCACCGTTATACTGAATATTATGTTTATTATTTATTATGTTTACTCTGAACACTCAGTAGGGATTCAGATAATGAACTATATCTCTCAGTCTTGCCTTGTAAGATGTTTTCTCTTATCTAGGAAGTTTATTGGACTTTTCTTCCCTTCAAATATTGTCCCAGAACTGTAGGGGTTTAAAAAAAACAAACCCACAACATTTAACTCTGTAGCCCAAAGTTAAAACTACCTTCAAACAAATCGTGATACTATCAAACCTACATCACAGTGGAGACAGAGTCCTTTCTTGCCCTCTGTTAAATGTCTGAAAACTCACGCAATTCTTTAGGAACTGCAGGAGGCGGAGGAGCAGACTGCCTGTTTCTGTCGCCTCTCCCATCCGAGAAGCCCTGGCCCATTATCTGAGGGGGAGGCTACCTGGGACCCTTGGAAAGACATTCTGTGAGGTGACAGGCAATTTTACTAATGTCGTTTCAGGAGTGACCGCTATTACAGACAATACTTCGCAATCTATTACTAGCTGTCAGGCTCAGCAAATTGTTAAAACAGTGAGCTGAAACACGCCGTGTGTGACACACAGTAACTCCAGCTTTTGATGCCTCCATGGGACCCCAGGGAGACAGGAACTTCAGGGCTGGAGATGGGGCAGCTCCCAGGGACCAGAGAGCTGGCTTCAGACCAGTCAAAGACCCTTTGTCACAGCCCATCTCACTCCAAAGGACACAAGGGAAGAGGGCAGTCCTAGGAGGAGGAGCCTGGTGGCACAGCGGCTATGCACTCAGCTGCAAGCTGCACACAAGCCACTGAGACCTCAGCTCAGAATTTCCCCGGAGAAAGGTGTGCTTCCCTGTAAAGCTACAGCCTCAGAAACCCTATGGGGTTCTTCTGCTCTGTCAAGGGCTCTAGGGTCCAAACTGCCTGGAGAGAAATGGGCGTCACCTGGGTCAAGGGCTCAGCTGGTGGGAATATTGATGGTGGTGTAAGCCAGTCCAATCGGCTCTCTTCCAAACAACCCGCTGGGGCCCCAAAGCCAGTGAGGGCCTGGGAGCAGCCTCAAGGGTGGACCGGACGAGGCCTCTGTTAGCACAGGACCGACCACAGGCTGCGCTCTGCCCCCGCGACTCTGCGCTCCACGCTACATACTGTATTGATTTGGAATCGGATCTTCTGTGCGTTCATTTCCTGCCTCCTAAGTCCTGACTCGGCCTGTTCCCAGCTCAGCGGCACGCAGGCTCCATATCTATAAAAACATTGTTTATCTTTCGAAAAAGCTAGATGCCCTCACTACCATTCGGGTAGGCTTCTTCCCCTGCACACCCAGCCTGATGCAGAGAAGGGGTTCCCCACTCCAGGGGCTCAGGACAGACTGGTCTCTGAACTGCACGCACTGTGGTTTGGACTGAGGTTGTGGGGGACAGAGACCAGGCTCCCCCTACCCCAGGGGTTCAGGGCTGGGTCTCTGAACTGCACCCACCGTGTGCTGGAATGAGGGGAGGAGGCAGAAAACAGGATCTGCAGCTCAACATCCTCTCCAAGGCTGTCAAGCCATCCTCCTGCTGGTCTGGCCCTGGTCAAGCCTGATAACCTTCAGAACTGTCCATGGTGGCCCCTCAGTGCCTTCAATGAGGCTGCCCGAGCTGACCCTGGATTCCCATGTGCAGGGTGTCTAATTCAGGTGAATGACACTCCACGCGCCAGATACTGGATGTCCCTGGGGCAGCTGTGGGGGGCTGGTCAATAGGCAGGAGGGACGAGGACTGGACAGGAGAAGGCTCTAGTCTATCTGCCCCCTGCTGACTCAGGAGGACAGGCCAGCTCTGAAGGAGCACTTCCTAGAGGAAACGTCTACCCCTGTGAGCTTCGCCCAGTGTCCAGAGTTTTGCTGACTGCTGGCCCTGGAGTCTGTGTGGACGAGGCAGCCCCTTCCTGTCTGCAACTGTGTAGCGTCAGAAAAACAGCCAGAGCAGGGCCTGGCTCAGGAGGAGGACACGACCCCGACAGGCTGCGGAGGTTGTCCAGGGGGCTGCCCCACGCTTTGTCCATCCCTGGCATGCAGGGGAGAAGGAGGAGAGCGGGCCCGGAGCACTGTGGGGCCCACAGCGCCTGTCAGAGCACCTCTGGTCCAGCGTCCGAGGAAAGTGCTGGGCTGCTAACTGGAACACCTGAGATGTGAACCCACCGTTCACTTTAAGAAAACAAAATCAATCACCACTGGAAAAGCAGGCAAACTCAGGACATACGGACAAAAGACTGAAGTTGTCTATGGTTTTATTTTACTTAGATCCACAATCAACACCCACAGTAGCAATAGTCAAGCAATCAAAAGATGCATTGTTGAGCATTAGGGCTATTTCCGCGTCTCTCTGATTGTGAACGATGCTGCTAAGAACACTGGTTACTAATCTCTACTTGGGTCTCAGTTCTAAATTCCTTGGAGTATATTCCTCACAGTGGAATAACTAGGCTCAAGAAATTGACGGCGTACCACTGACATAATTCAGTAAACATGCTGTCCTGGACGTGCTCACCAGGCTGTGCCAAGAAATCTGGAGGACAACCACCTGCCAACTGACTGGAAGAGACCCATATTTATTCCCATTTTAAAAAAAGTTCTCTTACAAAGTGTCACATTTTCAAACAATAATATTATATCACATGCAAGCAAGATCCTGCTCAAGATTATCCAACAATGACTGGAAGCAAACACTGACAGAGAACTACAGATGTGCAAGCTGAGTTTAGAAGAGGCTGTGACAAAAGGGACATTACAGCCAATGTTAGATGGATCTTGGCTGAAAACAGAGAATAAGAGAATACTGAAGAAATGTCTATCTGTGTTTCATTGACTATGCAAAGGTATTTGACTGTGTGGATCACAACAAATTGCGGCTAACCTTGAAAAGAATGGGAATCCCAGAGCACTTACTGTGCTCCTGCAAAACCTATACTTGGACTAGGAGTTGGTTGTCAGAACAAAACAAGGAAACTGTGTGGTTCAAAATCAGGAAGGTTTACACCAGGGATGCATCCTGTCTCCGTATCTTTTCAATCTGTGTGCGGAACAGAACATCTGGGAGGTTAGACTCTACGAGGATAAATGTGGCGGCAAGATTGGAGGAAGACTCATCAACAACCTGTGTTATTCAGATGATACAACTTTGCTTGCTGAAACTGAGGAGGACCTGAGGTATTTGCTGCAGAAAGGCAAGGACTACAGCCTTGGATTAAGCTCAACATCAAGAAAACAAAGATTCTCACCCCTGAGCTAATTGGTAGGCTCATGATAGAGAAGAAATTGAGATTAACAATTTCAGTTTGCTTGATTTCATAATCAATAATCTCGGCACTAGCAGTCAAGAAATCAAAATATCAGTTGCACTGGGAAAAACATGCTGTCAGGGGTCTCTCCAGAGTACTGAAGAGTAACAATGTCAGTCTAGAGACTAAGGTGTGCCTGATACAGGCCATGCTTTTCACAATTACTTACTATGCATCAGAGAGCTGGACAATGACTAAGGATGATAGAAAAAGAGTCAATGTCTTTGAGTTGTATGCTTGAGAAGAGTATTGAACATACTATGGACTGCCAAGAGTAGAAATAGGTCTATCCTGGAGACAGTGAAACCAGGCTGCTCCTTGGAGGCAAGGATTATGAAGCTTCAACTTCGGGATGTGACCAGAAGGGACCAGTCCTTGTAAAGGGACATCATGCATGGAAAGGTGACAGGACAAGAGAGGAAGACCTTAGATGAGATGGATTGACACAGTAACTAGGGTAATAGGGGTAGGTGTGTCAGAGACAATGAAATTGGCTCAGGATAGGGCTGGTTTCAGACCTATTGTACATTGGATTACTATGAGTTGCAGGCAACTCGACAGCACGTAACAAAAATAACAACATGGAATTTCCAAGTTCAGCTTTTTGAAGAAATGCCAAACTGCTTCAAGAATGGTTTTATCATTTTACAATCTCATCAGCACTATGTGTGAGTTCCAATCTCTCCACATCCTCTCCGACATTTATTGCTTTCTGTCCCGTTAAACTTCACCTCTGCTACTGAGGTAAGATGGTATCTCATTGCAGTTTTGATTTGCATCTCTCTTATTGCCAGTGATTTTGAACATTTGTCATGTGTCTGTTGGCCATCTGAATGTCTTCCCCTGTAAAAAGCTTTTCCATGTCTTTTGCCCATTTTGTAAATGAGTTACTAGTCTTTTATTTGTGAATGTCCTGTAGTATTCTGTTAACTTTGTTTTAAGAACCAATATCCAATCACAATCAAACGGATTGAGAAATTGTGGTACATTCACACAATGGAATACTACACAGAATACAGGAACAATGATTTTTTTTTTAAAAATCTACATAACTTGGGAGAGACTGGAGAGCATTATGCTGACTGAAGTAATTCATTCTCATGAGGACAAATACTGCATAAGACCATGGATGTAAAAACAGAAGGATAATTAGTAAAACATGCAAGAGGGTCAAAGCGAGGAAAGGGTGGGAGCAGAGGGGTGATGGAGAGCAGGGGAGAAATCCCAGGTCACACAATTTGATAAGTGGAGGGAGGGGGTAAAGGAAATGGGAAAGGTCCAGCAGGGACCTGAAAAGACAGAGTAATGGCAGGCACAGTTCAAGGGGGATTAATTCTATACAATAAAATGTATGGAAATGATTATATGAAACAGAATATGAATTAAGGAAAGTGTAAAACACGATGTATGAGAATTTTGTATGCAAACCAATACAAAATCATTAAAAAGAAAAAAAAAACTTGTGGCAGCCACCTGAAAAAAGAAAAAGAAAGCTATGTTGCCTTGGGAATATCTTGTGTTAAGGACTTGTCCATGATGGTCAAGAGCAAGGAGGATACCAGCTCAAGACTAAGTGTGCCTGGCCCAATCCATGGTCTTCTTAATCACTTGCTATGCGTCTGAATGTTGGACAACGACAGAATGTCCTGGAGACGTGCTGCTGGAGAGTACTGAGGACCCCCTGGTCTGCCCAAACAACAAACAAGGGGGCCTGGGAGGAGGGGCACCCAGAGTGCTCTCAGAGGCAAGGACATGGCAAGCTCATCTCCCAAACGTCAGCTGTGTTGTCAGGTGGGCCAGTCCTTGCAAAAGGACATCGTACTGGGAATGCCAGAGGGTCACTGAAGGAGATGATGGTGCTCAAAGAGGTGGGCTGGCGCGGTGAGTACCACACGGGCTCGGCATGCAGGCCAGTAGGATGACACAGGTTCGGACAAGGTCAGGTCTGTTGGTCACAGGGCCTCGCATGTGAGTCACGGTGGACTTCCTGGCACCACCACCACCAGCTGCTTTGTTGGGGAACGATGGGTGGTCTGCTTCCCCAGAGCTCTGCAGCCCTGGAGACCCCCGGCAGCTCTGCTTTGTCCTCTGGGGTCCCTCAGAGTCAGAATCTAATCCCTAATGGTGAGTTGGCAGAAGTTTTGGTTGGCTTGTTTTGAGGGCCTTTTTGAAATGTAATTCTCTGCCTCTGTTTGGATACAGCCTTTTTCTGACATAAAAAAGTAAATAAGCAAGGAGCTGAGCAGCGCCTCAGAGGCTGGCTAATCGGGGAAGCAGAGACAGGAGGGCAGCTGCAGGGCCGCGTCCAGCGGAGCCCAGGATGCAAATGAGAATCCAAGGTCGGCATGCTACCTTCTCCTGACGCAAAGCCACTGTGGACCAAGATGGGGCTCCCTCCTCATTGGAGGTTCATTCAGCACCTCTCTGTACATTCTGACGAGTGGCCCAGTAGTGGACGTGAAGTGGTTCTCCTCACAACAGCCGATTTTAGAAGAGAACAGAACCACATCTTAAAACCCAAAGGACATGTAACTCACACTGCACAACTCAACACCCTGACCAAGTGCGATTGCAGAGGTGGCTTTCAGAACATCAAAGGAAGAAGGAGGAGCCTTTACCATCGTGGTGTGGTGGGGTTCATGCCATCAAAGTGAGAGCGTGAGGGAGGAAGGACAAAACGCCGAATTCAAACCACCAGAACGTAACAAGGAGCTAGACCATTAGTTCCAGAGACCACCGAGAGAAAGGGGAGCGGGAAACAGGTGCTTCGAGGATGCTGCAGGAAATGAGCAACTGAGAAAAGCAGACATGACCAAGACTTTGAAAATGGTTTGGGCAGAATGAAAAACCAAAGAAATGAGAGATGCCACGGCGAGCAGATGAAAACGTGTAAGGAAAGCTAAGTCCAACCTTCAACAAACTAAGAAGTTATTTGATTTTAAGCAATTAGAGATAAGGAAAGGTATCTAGTCATTAATTCTTATAGCCCTACCCCAGGGATTGGAGCTTTGAATAAATCCAATTTTATTTAATTACAATAATTCAAAGACTCAAAAACACCGCCTCAGACTTGGCTCTGACTCACAGGAAGCCTCCACTGGGTTTCTGAAGTTGTAAAACTCAAAAGGAGGAGATTGCTCATCTCTCTCCCGGAGGAGGAGCTGGTGGATTCGAACCAGGAGAGACGCCAGCCTTAGGTTAACAGCTCAATGTCCTGTGACTTTGCCATCAGAGCTCCCTTTAAGGGTTAATAGAGCCTTTGAGAATGTAGAAGTAACAATGTGTTTGACAGAAATTGTACTTGGGACATTGAGGAGCATGTAAGAGTATCAACACTCTCACTTTATAAAGTCAAAGGAGATTCACTTCTGCAGAGGAGAATTAGAGACCTAAGTGTTATATTTCATTATCATTTCAGGGCTGAGTGTTGAAAGTTTCTATCTGGCTCCAAAATATTAAAAACTAAAAAAACCAAACTAACCACAACAGCAACAACAAAAAAACCCTCTCATTTCTGTTAAGTCTGGCTCTAAGTGACCCTCCCTTCCCTGGTGTTCACGGCCATAAATCTTTACAGGAGGAAACAGCCCATCTTTCTCCTACAGAGCCGCAGGTGGACGTGAACTGCTGGCTTTCTAGTTAGCAGCCCAGCACATGACCACTGTACCCCCAGGGCTCCTCTGTAAGATAGGAGAGAGGGATAAACTGCAGAGGAAACGTTCTGTTTGCAGAACATTGGAGAAGTCGTGCCTTGCAGTGTTGGAAAAGAATTGTTTCTCATTCCCAGTGTTCCCAGATGACAAATGATTTTCAAAGTGAAGTGAGGGCTGGGCCAAAACAAAAATAAAAGCTGTGACTCCAGCACATATTGCTGAGATTTCTGGAAAATTGGAAGTGCTGTGTACTGACCCTTCTAGACAGAGGGGCCTCTCGGGGACCCGACGGGTATGACCCAGAGAAGCCTAATCCTAAACGTGTTCCAAGGCTAACAGAGAGGGATGGATGTAAAGAGAAAGGTGGGTGATGTGTGTGTGGCAATTGTTGCAAAAACTTGAATCAGCAGGAGAATCACCCATCTGGACCTGGCTCAAATGCTGCCCACAAATCCAAATCACAAGCCAAAGGCACAGTCATCATTTTAAGCCTCTATTCTGTGGGCTGGCCTGTTATTTCACCAATTGGTTTCTGCATAAGCAGACCTCGGTGCACAGCAATCCTAGGCAGAGTGGACTGTCCGTCGACTTCCTCCGCTGGCAGCTTTACGGGAGACGACTGGCTCGTCCTTCTCCCGCGGAGCAGCCGTGACTCACACTGTGGGTCTTCCGGTTAGCACGGGGACAGCAGGGCCGTCAGGCCTCCTCAGCAATAGGTCACTGCTGGGTGTCATGAAGTCAATACTCATTTTCCTAAGTTCCTAGGTAAATTAATATCTATACTCCAATTACAACTGAAAAGGTAACTGATTCTAAAAAACAAAACATGGAATCTCAATAGCAATGTTTGGAAGTCTCTGTCTCTCGGATACGGCCTCAGGTACCCCGGCAAGAGGGGTAACCCACCACCATCACCTCCAGCAGCACCTCCAACCACACCTCGGTCAGCATCTATGTCATCACCTTCACTATCACCTCCATCATCACCCCCAT
>NW_006399756.1:1675668-1685186 GCF_000299155.1 Elephantulus edwardii | reverse complement strand
CAGCTCCATCAGCATCTACACAATCACCTCTACCATCACCTCCATCAGCACCCTATAAGCACCTGCACTTAAATAAGTGAGATGAAATGTACTGGCAGGACTATGACAAGCAGCGAGGAGAGGAGGTGTGGATGCAAGGATGCATCACACATTGCAGTGGACTTTGTTGTCAACAGGGGGTTTTAGATGGGAGAAAGCTGGGTTTACATTCGGAGCTGGCAGCCCCATGAGAGCTAATGATACGATTCTGTGGGAAGGCTGGCTGGGAGCGCATGAGAGGGGGGTACCGGCACTACCTCAGAGAAGATGTTAAGTGATGGAGGTTAGAAGGGGCTAAGTAATGTCAGTGTCACAGACACAGGTGCACCAGGCTCACCCTAGCACTGTCCAGAGTGGCCACAGGAAGGAAACAATCCAGCTGCCCATCAATAGACATACGACGAAATAACACGTGGCCCCTCTGAGCAACAGACATTACTCAGCCATAAAGAAACACGTTTTCACACTCGCCACCACTTGAATCATGATGTTGAGTCAACAAGTCAATTGATAAGAACAGTCATTGTCTGTGCTGACTCATGTGAAAGACTTAGGACAGACACACGGATGAGACCTAAATGAAGCATGGGGTCTAACAGCTAAGCGCTTAGCTGGAAAGTGAGAGGTTAGCAGTTCACAGCTCACAGCAGCTCTGTGGGAGGAAGACCAGCCTAGAGGACCCCGTGGTTCTACCCTGAGACCTGGGCCACTACAGGTCAGAATTCATCTGACAGCACCCAACAACAGAGGCCAAAGCTCACTGGTGGTGACCAGGATCAGGAGGGAAGGGAAGTGCTCTGCCCATGGGAACAGCAAGTCGGATAACAGGTTGGGGCTGCACAGCATGGATGCTCTGGTTGACCTCCCCAGACCTGCCTGACCTCACCACACCTGCCTGTACAGATGGTTTTGCTGTGTGTGTTGTCTCAACAGGGGTAGGAAGCCCAGGGCTGGAGACTCAATAAGGTGCCTCTCAGGGGCAGAGTCCACTCCTGGCCACCAAGACAAGTATGTGGGTTCCTGGCAAGTCCTGGTGCAGAGGAGCCTTGGCTGGTTCCTGACCCAGCTGAGGTGTTGACGGGAGGTCTCCTCTCTCCTAAGGGGGTCATGGATCACAGTGAAGCGTGCACATGCTGACCACTGACCAAAGTCATGTTCTAATGTAGACGGCACAGTGACTTTGGGCGAGTACCCAGTCCATTCAACGCCTCTTACGTCCCAAGTCCCTGTTCCTGAGCGGGGACAGAACAAGAGCTCATTTGTGAATGCAGGTGGGTGCAGGAGTCATGCCCGGGTCTCCAGCCACAGGGAGCAGGTGAGCATTAGGACAGGGGCTCTGCAGCACAGTGGGGGCTCAGGATGGGGCAGACCCTCACCAGGGCCCTTCCTGCTGGCCAAGCACTGGCCAGTAGTCATGATGCCCTTCTTGTGGACACGGACTGGGCCCCAACCTGACTTGGCATCGACCTGTCATCAGAGAACTCAGGATCCCAGGGACAGGTCCACTCGGGATGGCGCGGAGCCCTCCAGTCCAGGAAGACTCTCACCAGCACCATCATCACTGGGGTGAAAGCTCAAAGCTGTGACCCCCACAGTGAAAGAGTCAAACGCTTAATTAAAGAGCAGCTCGCAGGGGGCCACAGGAGAGTTAATGACAGAGCTTAATCCATTAGGCGGTGTCACCGGGCTCAACCTGCTGGGATTCAGTGAGACTGTGGATAACTAATTATTTTTGGACATAACCATCACCGTAGCTTGTTAATAGGCTTAAAATAATACTTTTTTTAATAAAAAAAGAAAAAGCAAACCACCTGAGCAACCGAGCCACTTTCTGAGTGGGTGCAGGGATCTCATTTGAAGCCCTGTTGCCACCTGCCCACCTGCTTCCTTGGCGCCAGCCTCTCACCTGGCCCTCGGGGCCTCTCCCCAAGGGCTGGGCAGGACACAGGAAGGTCTCCAGCCTGGCACACTCCCACCTAGAGTATGTCTGCACCTAACCAGCAGGGTGAGGGCCTATCTCTACAGCAGCCCGCATGGCACCACGCGGCCCTCTAAGGAGCTACCCCGTGGCGGTGTGCACGACGGAACAAACCACCATCCTCTGGCACCAGCCACAGCATCTCCTGTCTGCTTGAATTTGTGCTTCCACTCTGCAGGCTGGACCCTCCCGGGGTGAGGGACACCCTCCCTGACTGGAGGCCGGAGGGGGCCACACCTTGGCCAGAGCCAAGAGCAGGAAGCACTGCTGTCAGGAGGGGAAAGGGTGCTGAGTCACACAGCCAGCAAACACTCCCACTAAGGCCCCATCAGTCCTCAGATCTGCCTCCCTTGGAACCCCCATCGTCACTGCCACCTGCCTTTTTGCCCTTCCCCTTCACACACACACACACACGGACACAAAACTCACACAGACACAAGTGCTCACACCCTCACCCACTCCCACGCTCTCGCACAACTCTCATGCATAGTTGTACACTGTTATATACCCAGGAGGGTGCACACCTGCACACCCACACCTACATTCATTCACCCATACACTTGCACACATCTGCACACCGACACACATGCACTGACTCAAATGTCCGTGCTCACAATCTCCCCACATCTCATATATACACACGCATGTGCCTTCCCCTGCACTCCCATCCTCACTGACAAACCTTCTCTGTGTACCTGCATTTGCACACACGTTCACACACTGGTACACTCTTGCACGCCCTGCTACACACATCCCTGGGGCTCTTCCAGGCAGGCATTTACTTGCATGAGTCATTTGTCAAACAAAGGGCAGTTTGGATTCTGTGTGCACGTGAGCTCCAGGCTCTGCTGTCTTTATGAGGAGAAAGAAGCCCAGAAAGCTCTGACTCGTGACTCAGGCACAAGGACACATGTTAGATGAGTACCTGCTTGTCCAAAGATAAAAGGTTACAACAAAGGTCCCCACACAATGGCACACATCTTAAAGTGAAATGCTCCTGAAAACACCCCGGGGAGAAGGGGGCACATCCCCAGAAGGTTCATGGGGTCATATTTCCTCCACAGTGTTATTTGTGAATCCTCGTGCACAGCTTAGGACTGGCTGTGTGAGCAAGGCAACAAAAACATGCTCCTGACAGGCACACGCAGCCAGAAGAGTGTGCACTGCAGTCCCCAGACAGTAAGGGAGCTCTGAGGGCCTAGTGGTAAGGAGTGGTGCTGCCAGCTCAAAGGCACACAGTTCAAATCCACCAGTAGCTCCCTGGGATAAAGACCTAACACTTGTATAATTTTCATCATTTCTCTAAGTTCATAGTTTCCGGAGGCAAGCTGTTTCTGGAAGTGGATGCCACTCCTGCTTCCGAGCTTGTTTTAATTGGGGAGCTCCACCAAACACTGTCCACCATGGGTAACCACTGTTGCATTTGACACATCAGTGTCACAGTGTTCAGCATCACAGCAACCACAGGTTACCTCTGTACTGCAAGTGGACACACCAGTGCTATACCACCTAGAAGAATGTTTGACCAAAAACAATTTGAACCAGGCCTGAGGGCCGCAGATTAAGATCATGCCTTTGGCTGGGAAGCATCACTTTCTGTCCCCCAGGCCCACTGAGCTCTCGCTGTCATTGTTAACCAGCTCATATACGCACCATCAGTTGAGGGCCTAGAGCTGCACAGGTGACATGCAGGCAGTTCAGTCCCCACCTGCTCCAGGGGAGAAGAGCAATCTCCCCCCAGCGGGCTCCTGCCTCTGACCACCAGCTGGAGTGTCGGCTATGAGCCGGTTCCAACTCCGTGTTACAGAGCACTAACAATTGTGTCTTCAAGTCTTTGTTTATTAATCTTTCCTTCCACGTAGGTAAATTACTAACCCTAGATGGTAATGAAGAAAGAAGTTCAAGCTAAACTGAACGTCGGCACTAAGGGACAGGGCCAGCGGAAGTTCTAACACCAAGTCCCATTTCTTCCCGAGGGACTCTTCACTGCGTTCTCTGTCCTCCCCCGATGGGCACCAGCTGTGAGACAAGGAACTTGCTCCACACTGTTCCCAGGGCTGGAATGAGGGGTGTGCTGCCCAAGCCTCTCTCCAGCGCTGTGTGTGGAGTGACAGGGCAGGAGGACAATGGCCCACAAGAGAATCTCTGAAGAAGGGCCTCGTGCACAGATCACAGCAGGGAGGAGCACACCCAGTGAGGCCCACAGTCCCCCCCCGGGACTGGCCCGGCCTGGGAGGGCCACCGCCAGCTTTTTTCAGGCAACTTCTCCTCCTGCCAGATTCCAGCAAAGGAGCCTTAGAGGCCGCACACTGAAGCCAAGGTCATGTTCTCACTGCGGCCCCTGTGAGGCCTTGGGGCAGTCACTGTCTTGTGTGTCTCAGACCCTTCCCTCTACTGGGGCTCCTGTGGGGGGCTCTCCCCAGATAAGGAGCCCACCAGGCAAGCGCTCTCTGCAAACGAGAACAGCTACAAACAGCGCTGACGGCTGCAATGCAGCACTCGCTCCAAGGAGGCTGCAGGGAAAAGCTGCGTGGGAGTGGAGCTGTGGTCTTGTACTGGCTATTAGACAAGACATAAATACCCACCAGGAACATTTGCAACTGAAACGCAGACCTCAACATTCTGCTCAGCACACGCGGGGTCTCGGAGTTGGAATCAACTCAGCAGCAGCCAACAGGCCACGCTGGAAGGCCCTGCATGCGCGGCACAGCCGGTATCCGGGACAGCAGAGGCCTCCCGTCGATTACTGTTGTTGTTAGGGACTGTGGAACCAAGCATGACTCACAGCAGCGGCATGAACCACGGAGCTGGACCCTGCTCTGTCCTGCACCATCCTCAGGATAGACATGATCTCACACAGGTCTTCCTCTCTCTCTCTCTGACCCCCTACCTTATCCAGCCCCTCCTGACAACATGCCCACAGTATGTGAGAGGTGACCCCCAGGGTGAGTTCAGTGTCAGACTTGAGGGGTATCAGAGGGCCACAGCTTGGGGATTCCATCAGATTCTGTCAGTAGAAAGCTGACATTTTCAATCGTCACATCTGAGACTCGTGACTACTGGTAGACCGTTCCCACAGCACGATTCCTTTTTGTGGTTAATTTATTTCCAAAGTGTTGTTCCTCTGTCCCATGGCCAGCATCACACGGTAAGACGTCTGCATTCTTCTCCGCTGCCCTCACTCAGGGTTAGCGTGGAAGGCCACGGGTTGCCAGGGCTTCCAGAAGCCAGGCCTGGGAGAGGAGTCCCCAAACCCCTGGGCTTGTTGGCACAGCAGGTACCCAGCTGGTAGGTCACTCAGGGAAGTCCTCTGGTCTCTCAGCCATGGCTGAGACATGAACAATGAGAGACACAAGACATAGCTGGACAGAGGACAATCCCAGGAAACCAGGTGACAGCAATGACAGCAACCTTTAAATCTTCATAGAACGTCTCGGGTCCTGGCTACTTGGTGGCCTCTCCCACACCTGCCTGCCTGTCCTTAAGCCCAGGAGCACAGCTCTCCTTGTCCTTGCTGGTCACAAGTTCTGGTTTTCTGCTCCCCGCCCTCCCTCTCTCTCCTCTTCCTCCTCTGCTGACACATTCCTGTCCACTACAGGACAGCCCTGCTTCCAACACCCTCATCTGCTCCCATTAGTGCGAATCCCTGCTGTCCACGGAGCCAGGGTCCTCACCACCATTCTGCTCTCTGCCTATCACAGCCTACGTTTACCTGCTGCCCTCCTGGGCCGGAAGAGGGTGTGAACTTTTCAGCAGTTGTTCTCATTTGTTTTGCTCTTTATGTCTCAGATTCTAGCTATCATCCAGACTGCTAACATTGGACGAATTATGGCTCTTGGTATTAGATGGGAATCAAGAGAGATAAAGATGCTATGCCCTGGGAAATGGAGCTTACCAAACGAGGTAAACCACTGCACGCTCTCGGCTTCTGACTTAAGGCTACCATTTCGGCACTTTGCAAATTCTCTAAGCTAAATCTCCCCCATGCACATGAGAGCATGCCTCCAGCACAGAAGAGGTCAGAGAAGGGTCCCATCCATCCCATCCACCGGTTACTTTTCCAGGTGCAGCCTAGGGAATATCAAAGCCACTTTAATACTTCAACATTTCCTTGTCTCAAGCAACTCTCACGAGGTTTCATAAGGATTTAGCACCAAGAGGAAAACGCCATCTCCCTCCTTGGTTTTCACAAGTCTTAGGAGGCCATGGATACACTCCTCTTCCCATCTCCTCTGTGATCATAGCCTTGTGATAGATCACACCTGAGCAAGAAGAAAATGGAAACCCTCCCAGCTGGACCAATAAACGGATCACGGCAAACAGAGAAGAGCCCGAAGTTGCAAAGAATTTCATTACAGCCACTGACCACGAAAGTAACAGTGGAGAAGTCAGTGATGCACTGAAGTGGGCAGAAGGTGTCACTTTGATGACTGAGGTGTGCCTGGAACCAGCCTTGGTCTTTTCAATCAGCTCACATGCTTGAAAAAAGTTGGATACGGAGAAAGGAACAATAATCATATTCATTTCAGTTGTGGAGTTGGTGAAGAGTACACAGTGGACTGTCAGAAGAATGAGCACATCAAGCTCGGAAGCAATAAAACCAGAATAATCGTGATGAGGTTTTGAATCACATCATCAGAATAGACCACAACTAGAAAAGGGAACGTTTTATAAAGTACAGGGTCAGTGAAAATTAGGGAGATCCGCGGTGCAATGGATTCACACACACTCTGCAACAATGGATACAAATGCACTGATGACCATGAATATATCCGAGAACCAGGCAACGCTCTGTTCTGTTATGCATGGGGTCACCATATTGATTAAAACACAAACCAAACCCACTGCCAACAAGTCAATTCATACTCCTGATAACCCTTCACCGGGTTTTCCAGGCTGCAAATCTTTCCAGAAGGAGACTATCTTTCCCCCAAATAGTGGCTGGTGGATCTGAGCCCTGGCCTTTTACTTAACAGCCTAACGTGTTTTGCACTATGGTGCCAGTGCCCCGGTTCACTACATACAGTTCCTCTACACAACACGGGTAGTTTCGATATATTAAGAAGAACCTGTGCAAGACTTAAGAACCAGGGCACCTGAGCCAAGAGTCTCTTGGACAAAAGCCAGAGAGCACCTGCCCCCAGCACATGCACACCCAGATTCCCCTGTCCACACTGCAGCCTCAGTCCACACTGCTCCTAATGGCCAACATCAGTGTTGTTCTCACACACTCTGAAACGCTGCTCATGGATTTAATGACATAATGCAGCACAAAGATGGTCACCTTGGATGGTGTTTTACATTGAAGCAACATCATGATGCTGGGTCCCCTCCTTCTATCTACAGATGTCCTCTAGACTCAGGGCACTGGGAAGAAATGCCCTCTCAGTCAGCCCTGGGAGAAGTTCCTTGTCTTCTTCATCATGTGTGGACTCAGTATCCCTTGGGGATCCCCACAGGGTTTGGTTCCAATCTTCCTCTGGGTATAGGAGGTTCTCAATTCTGGGACTCGGGATTTAAAGATGAAGCTCCACTCCTGGCTCTTCTTTATGGTGGTTTTGAGACCCCCTCCTTCTTTGTTCCCTTCCCTTTCATCTCATCTAAGATGAAAGATAATGAGGCCACAGCCCAGGGCAATTCCCCTCACATCAGATCAAGGCTATGACCTGAGCTAAAATGCCGTATCTCACCTTAATCACGGCTTCTCATCAAGCAGTGTAACCTAATCTTCTCATGCTTCTTCTTGCCTCTTGAGCCATTGACAGAGATTAGGATTCACCACAGGAAGAGGAAATATGTCCAATCACGATGGAAGACAACCACCTAACACTGGGAATTGTGATCTACCACGCTGACACATATCTTGGTAGGACACAATTCTATGACACGAGCCTTGTCTGGCTCTAGTTCTGCTTAATCCCTCCAGCGTCTGGCCAAAATACAGTCCAGGCTGGTGACACTCACCCAGGGCAGCACCATATGCCGTGTCCTGAGTGAGCATCATGCCACAGCCCATCTCTGACAGGCCACCCTCTTCACTGTGTGTTCAGGGCAGCAGAAGCCCAGCCCCTACGGTTCTGTAATTGGACCTGTCTGGCTGGACATGAGAGTACTCAGTGTCCTTCAGCACTGGCAGTGTGGCCATGTCACTGTGTCATTGGTTTTAGCACCATGGTTCCATCACCAAGTGCAGTGCAGAGCTGATGGGGACTGATGGTGTGGAGGCAGCAGGAAACACACAGGCTTTGAGAAAAGGAGCTGTGCTTGCGCTGTGTTTCCCTCGCTTTGCCACAGGAATCATGTAAAGGGGGCTTTCACTCACCCAGGGTTCTATTGTCCAGCTTTGAAGAATGGGATTGGTAGGTAATAGGCGTGTGGATTCCAGGAAATGCACATTTTACATTAAAAAAAACCCCAAACCAACAAAGCCTGGGGGTGGCGTGTGACTGCTCTGTTGAAGTGCTCTGCAAAACAGTCCCTTTCTTCCCTGCCTGATGAGGGATTCTGATTTGAAGCGGAAAGAAGCTGATTCCCTGGTTCTCCTGCTGCTGGCCAGTCTTAGGCTTGTAAACATTTCCCCTTACGTGACCTTGGGGTTTTCTTAGGACAAGGGGAGGTTCAGATGATCCTTCCCGGCAGGCAGGGCACCTCATCATTAGTAGAGAACACAGGAAAGGTAAACAGAAGAGGTCCAGGTTCACACACCTTGACCAGCGACGAGGATCTCCCAGAAGCGCCAGCACTGAGCAACAACGTCTAACCCGTCATTGTCTAGTCACCAGACGGGTGAAGAGGAAACGCTGCCTCAAGAAATGTGCTCGGCACTGGAGACTCGGAGGGTAGTGAAGGCCACAGGGAAGGTCCAAGCACTAACGGCATTAACACTCCAGTGAACGGATGTAACTCAGCAGTGAGTGAAAAGAGAAGAGATTCCAGATAACAACAGAGGTTAAGATGAAACTAACCTGCAATAGATCACCAGCAGATAAGGGAAGGGAGGTAAGACTTCTCAGACAGATGGTGGAAGGAGGAGCAAGGCTGTGAGGAGAGGGTCTGAGGAAGGGAGCAGAGCAGAGCCCTCCTGGCAGACGTGAGCTTAATGGTGGGCGGAGGCTCCCCACATGAAGGAGGCTGGGCAGCAGAGCAGGGCCACCAAGATGGGGTCCAAAGCTCTGGAAGGAAGCTTAGCTCTACTCAACTCAGTGGGCTGGGGAGGTGGGCCAGGGGAAGGCCTGGCCTGACACAGGTGAGAGAAGTGAAATCTGGTCGACTGAGGAGAACAGTTTCTACAAGGTAGGACAGAGCACAGCAATCATGTGAAGCTGCTCCAGAAGCTGTCCTAGTTGGACGGTGTCCTTCCATAGAGACCCTCGGGCTCGGAGACCGAATGGAGGTTCACTGAGAGTTACCATCAACTGGGAAGCATGAGATTGTGGATGCAATGGTGGAGGAGCTGGTGGACTAAATGGTGGAAGAGGGGGAGGAGCCCGTGGACAGGTGG
>NW_006399756.1:1650627-1672301 GCF_000299155.1 Elephantulus edwardii | reverse complement strand
AAAAAAGAGAGCTTTGAGAGGTTTGAGGTTAGAACAGGTAGGTGCCACGTGGAGAATCGGATATGCACCTCAAGCTCAAAGAGAAGCAGAGGCTGTGGATGGATATGAATGGTTTCTGTCTTGAATGTGAGTCTCCAGCACAGAAGAATGAGGTGGACGGGCCAGTGGGTCCCCTAGAGACCCATGAGGAAAAGCGCCAGCAAGGTGGTCTCTGCGAGCCAGCAGAGGTGTGTGTTTCCAGAGGGCTGTGCCAGTAAACTGCTGTGCCAACACTTCAGGATCCAGGACAGGGGCCACCAGATGGCTGCATGATGCACTGTGTCAATTTGTACAATGGATTCTGTGTCAAAGCTACACAGAGCCCAACAGCTAGAGGCATCCAATGGGAGGGCTACAAAAACACACACAAGTTTGAGCAAAAAATGCAATCATAGATGGAAGCATAGAAGATAACATTTATGTGAACTAAAAACCCTGAACTTTGCAGGGCATTGTCTAGAAAGACTATGCGTGGTGATTGCAGTTCAAGAAACAGCAAATGGCTGGCTCCAGTTGTTCAAGTGAGGCCCAACCTCGGGGGGGAGGGTAGGAAGCGTGGTTCCTAGGATGCTCAACTGTCCAGTCAAGTAACCAAAATAAGTAACCAAAACCCCACTACCATCTACAAATCCCCACAGCCATGCACGGATCCCCACGGCCATCCACAGATCCCCACGGCCATCCACAGATCCCTACTGTAATTCATGGATCCCTACATCTGTCCACGGATCCCTGCTGCCATCCACAGGTGCCCATGTCACCCACAGGTCTCTATGTCTGTCCATGGGTCCCTGGTGCCTTGCACAGGTCCCACTTTCATTCATGGGTCCCCACTCCTGGCCTCCCCATGTGACACAGTGAGATGGCTCCACAGGGTTTTCTGGGCTGTGAAGTTGTCAAACCTTCATTCTGTAATGTCACTGGCATGGTTTAAATTGTCAGTGTGTAGGTTAGAAGCCAAGAGTAAATCACCTGCAGGGAAGGCTTAGTCAGACTGGAAAGGTCTCCTTCGCAGGCTCAGAGGAAAGTGGGTGCACATTGTACTAGCAGTTTTTTATTCCTACAGCAGCATCCATAGATAATACCTGGTATTGTATATGTGTGACATTTCCAATTTTTCTTCTCAAAGAAAGAGTGGGTTGAAGGTAAACTAACGGTGGCCCAGGCTGAGGTCAACCAGGGGAGGCAGCAAGGGCCAGGGCCGTGCAGGGCTTGGAGTAGGAGAGGGGACTGAGACACCAAATGTGGGTTATGTTTGAGTAAAGCCATCAAGAATGTTCAAAACTAACTCCCATCTGTGACCTTGCACCCTCACAGCGGCACCTGCACTCGGAAAATTCTGCCCCTTACACAGCTAAATGTGCTCATGTCTGCTGACCATCTGCAGCTTATGGTCTCAGCAGGAACCGTCTTAGGAGGAAAAGAACATGTACACAGTGTCTTTCTTGTCCTATTTTCTTTTCATTGCGACAATGATTCTACTGAAAATAGCACCATCCCTCTATCAAGAATCATATGTCTGTCTTCTGTAGGAAGCCAGCCGGAAGCCACGTCTCAGGCCTTCATGGGAAATAAGGAATTATGTCATTACAGCATTTTTATGCCTGAAGATTTCAAACCTTAATATGTACTGTAGCAATTTTTATTATAGTGGGGAGTAAACAATTCCTGGATTTAAAAATGAAAAACAAGGGAAGAATCCATCCCCAAATGGCCGGCGGTGGTGGTTGTGGAGCTGCAGGAATTCCCGCAGGACTAGCTAACGAGGCAGGCCACAGCTCATGAAAGCTGCCTGGCAGAACCGTGTGGAGGGGTCTGCCTGGCAGCGGAGCTTGGCTGGGAAGTTACTGATGGGGGGAAAATAGGGAGTCACTTCCCAGCTGCTCTGTGGCAGGACAAAATGTTAAATTTAAACCATTAAATAGAGCTTGAAGTAGACAAACAGGTGGCAAATGGTTTCTGAGGCAGATGGTGCTTTTTAATATTAGTTTTCGATTGTAATTTGCTCTGCTAGAGACCAGAACTAACTTACATGTTACCTTTTTCTCCTGAACCATTAAGAAGCTGCAGGTGAAGGTTGAGGAGGAAATCCTGGGTTTACAATGAGGGCCACTCCTCTGTTTTCCAGGAGTGGACATGGCCAGTCTGTGACACCACTGCCGTCATGTACACGGCACCTCCTCCCCTCTCATGTCCACAGCTTCAGCAGAATCCGTGGAGGGCTCGCCAACAACATGACCACGTGCTGGCTGAGGCCAGAGAGGCATTTCTGTTTCTTCGGCAAGTCCATCTATGTATGTCTTTTTATTATCCTTTGATAAACTTCCTGATCTCCTCAAATACTAAGAAATAAATACAGTAAGAGATACCTTTTGCTTCTGAGTGTATTCCCTCCTCTACCTGGAGGCCAGGGCTGCAGGGAATGGTCAGGAATGAGGAAGCTGTGTTTAGCTGGAGCTGCTGGGAGAAGATGAATAGGGAAGACATCCCCTCTGTTCACCTTTCCTCGCTCACACGTTCCCAGCCTTCAGAGCCCGTCTCTAAGTGGTCCCTGGCTGCCGAGCCCTGGAGAGGACCACGCTCCCTGACCCACTGCAGCGTCTCCCAGCACACGCTCCTCTTCCCCCTCTCCGCGCCGCCCTCCACGTCCACAGCCAGTGCTAGCAGCAGGGTGGGAGGCCTGCTGGAAGAACAGCCTATGTCCAGCCCCCCGCACCAGCCCGACATCAGTCAGCACAGTGAGGGCTGTAGGGGACAAGTGTAGGGGACAAAGGGCTGCGGGAGAGGAACATTCATAACAAGCGTGTCACTCTGATTTTCAGGGTTTTCGTTCCCAGAAACTAAAATCAGAAAAGCTTGACCCAAATTGCAGAAGTCTGTGGGAGACTGCGCTACAGCAATGTCCTTGACTAGGCCCTGCTGACAAGGGCAGCCTCCAGCCACTGTCCCCTACAGAAGCTTCACAGAGGCCCTGTGGGTGCAGCAGGCCACAGTGGCCACTATCAGGGGACTGCAGCCAAGGTGGAGGTGCGCTCCAGTCAGCCACTTTATGGTCAACAGGTGGCGGGTGGGGGGCTCTTTGTTTCCCCTTATCTCTATAGGGGCCTCGCTGAAGGTATTAGCTTGCTAATGGAACCCACCAGCCACCCGTGGGAGACAGGTGGGCAGCCTCGTCCTGAGAAGAGTAACAGCCTCGGAGACCTACGGAGGGTCACTGCCGACGTCCGCTCCGAACCAGCTCCACGGCAGCAGGACAGGCTTTGGGTTTTATTTGACGTCTCTCTTCCTAAGACCCACTGCACCTTGCTTCTGGGAGAGCTACTTGCTTTTTCTGGTTGCTCTATCTGAACATAGAATAACTGCTCAGAATAATCCATATGCTCAAATTCAGGTGAGTTTTGACGATCCTAACGGTGCATCCATTCCCGGGCACACAATGGGCTTTGTCGGCCGGAGCCTGGCACCCTCCTGCCACCAGCTGACAGTCAGTGCAGGGAAGGTAGGAATCCTCACCCCATCCCTGTGGATGTGACCCCACTGGGAAGGGAGGGTTCTCTATGTCCAGCTTTCCCAGTGCAGGGTGGGTCCTAGGCCTGGTCTCTGACACGGGTAGTACAGACACACAGACAAGGTGATGTAAACGGAGACGACGTGCCAAGGGAGAGCACCAAGACTGAGAGAAAGCAGGGTTCCAGGAGCAAGACAAGGCCCTGCCCCAGAACCCACATAGGGCTGCCCCAGCCGGAGCCCCATTTCGGGTTTCTATGTCCTGCAGCCCTGGACTTGTCCATGCCAAGAAATCTGAATGGTAGCTACATAACCAGTTAACTGGAAGAGATCCACACTTCAATCCATTTTAAAAGAGGCAACCCAACAGATGCAGAAATCACCCAACAGCAAAGTCACCAGTATCACCCAAGTAAAACACTGCAGAAGATTCTTTAAAAATGCTTGGAGCAGAACTACCTACCAGAAATTTAAGCTGGATTTAGAAGAGACCTTGAAATAAAGGACCTCATTGCTGACATCAGATGGATCTTGTATAAAAGCAGAGAATAACAGAAAGTCATTTTTGGATTTTATATGCTATGTAAATGTATTAGACTGTAAGAGTCACAATAATTATGAACAATTGAGAAGAATGGGAATTTCAGGAGACTTAAGTGAAACCTTTCACTTGCAACCATGAATCAGTCTTTGAAACAGAACAAGGGGACACCACGTGGTACAAGATCAGGAGAGGCTGATCCTTTCGACATACTTTTCCACTCCGTATGCTGAGCAGATAATTTGACCAAGTGCTCTATTTGAAGAGTAGTGTGGCATCAGGACTGGAGGAGGACTCATCAAGTTACACAGGTGACACAGCTTTGCCAAAAGTGAGGAAGACTTGAAGCATTTACTGAAGAAGTTCAAAGATTATACAGCAACATTAAGAAAACAAACATTCTCACAACTGGACCAGTAAACATCCTTATAAAAGCAGAAAAAAAATTAAGTTCTCAAGGATTTCATTTTACTTGGACCAACAATCAACACTAACGGAAGAAACAGAAAAGAAATGAAGTGAAAGGTGTGTGATAAATAACACAAAAACTAATGCCCCTTTCTCTCTCCTCCCTTCCCCTCCCTCCTCCTCTCCCCCTGCTCCCTCCCTCCCTCCCCTCATTGCCTTTGAGCTTCCAGATAGAACTGTCTCTTAGCTGAGCCTCCCTTCAGTGGGTCTCTAACCTTGTCAATTGCAAGGAAGGAGATGACACATTTTCCCCATCAAAGTTTCCAGTGACTTCCACCAACCAGAGAGGTGCAGCTACCGGGCTGACAGTACAAGTCCCCACAGCCTGGGTCAGCAGGCTGCCCCTGGGCTGAGATGACAGGATGAGGGACATCCCGTGGACTGCCAAAGAGCAGCCAAGAGGTTCCTTAGAAGCAAAGGTGGAGAGACTTCACCTCACACACTTTGAGTGTGTTATCAGGAAGGGTCAGTCCGTGGAAGGGGGGCATCATGCTGGGAGAAGTAGAAGTTTGGAGAACAAGAAGACCAGGAATGAGTTGGGTTAGCACTGCCCCTAAAACAGGTGTAAGCCCACCAGAGAGGTGAGAAAGGTTCAGGGCTGCGTGCTGTTGTACACAGGTCACCGAGCATCAGAGCTGATTCAGTGGCACCTAAACACCTTTTGACCTGTGAGAAGATCAGTATCTGTTTCTGAGGTCACTCCTGGGGTGTCTGTGTTACAGCAGCACTGGGAGACTGAGGCAGATGGGGACTGACACACAATTCACATCACCAGAGGCTGGTGGGAGACCAGGGGGTCTCCAAAGAACTACCTTGTGCACGCCAACAACCACATATCCAAAGGTCTCACTGTTGGCTGCTTCAAATGCAACATGGTGTTGCGTGTACGAATCCAACACTGAGACATCTGTTTCAGCTCGGAGGTTGGTCTGTGTTGCTCCAGCAACCTCCAGGTCTTGAACTTCAGGTAAGCTTATCCACACACGGTGCAGGCAGGCCTGGAGATATCACAGCTGCTGTGCACTCAGCCAGTGTGACCCCACAGGCAAGTCACGTGAGTGTGGGGTTACCAGCACAAGTAGCAGTTATGTTTACCCTGAGCTGTCACCCAGTGACTGTGACACTAGTCAGAAAGCAAAGCTTGGAATTGAGAGTGCGTCGCTTTAACCTAACACAGGAGTGTCTGCGGGCTGAGAGACCAGTAAACAATCAGAAGTCATCCTTAATAAATGCTGAAGAACAAAGGTTTTTAACCAAAATCTTGACACAGCTGTAAAACAGCCATCCCGAGAGATGGCAGAGTGTATTATTTATTCTCCATTCACACCCTAAACTTGCTCGGAGACAAGGTGTATGTCCAGTGACTCATCAGGTCAGTGGATGACGCCACAGCCCCATGTGGAGAGAGACCCCAGGAGACTCGCCTGGGGCAGAGCTGAAGGCCCCACACAGTGTCCAGATGGGAAAGCACCAACCGAAGGCCTCCGTGTTCTCGCCTTGAAATGGCCTGTCCACATGGGGCACCTGTTCACACAGCACGTGCTCGGGACAGATGTGGGAGGCAAGGAGGCTGCTAACTTAAAGGTCAACAGTTCAAACCCACTGGCTGCTGCAGGGGAGGCAAACACCCCACCTCCTTCTGTAAAGGTTTACAGCCTCAGAAAGCTGGCAGGGCCCTCCACAAGCCAGGACCAGCTAGACACGACTGGGCTAGCATTATACTATTTAAGGTGAGCCAGGGAGTTAAGTCTTATACTACTAAAAGGTCAATGGTATGAATCTACTGCCAGCTCTGTGGGGAAGAGGCGGGCAGCTTCTTCTGTGTGATTTATAGCCTCAGAGCCCTGAAGGGGGACCAGCTAGGAGCCCGTTCCAACTCGACGCAGTGAGTGTTTGTGGCCCATAAGCTCTATTCCATGTGCACATGTTTGGCTTTATCTTAGACGTCTGTTCTCAGACGCTGATACCTTGCCTCGCCACCCTGCACTGCACACCTCCACGGCAGGGCATCATGAGTGAGACTAGTGCAGGTTCCTGTGGTCACCAACAGTCTAATGATTCAATACTTCCTCCTCCAAAATCTCCATTGATGGCTTCCTGCATTCCATGAAAAACTCAAGTATGATAAAGCTGTCAGAACGGCACACTCATTCCACACCCTTTCACTGGAATTTCTCCACCTGAGAAAGGATCTTGCTGCTTCCCCACTATTAACCCCCACGGGGGGAATGGGGGCTGACACAGTGTGAAAGCAGAGTTCACAGACAGACTCACAGACAGGCCAAGGGCAGGGTGGAGCTCCAAGACCAGCCTCCCTCCTCAGAGCCACCATCTCCACACCAACACATCTCTACACATCTCATCTGATCGAGAGTACGTATTACCAAGGCTCAGGACTCCCTTCCACTTCACCTATGGGCTCCCACCTCACCCACGGGCTCCCACCTCACCTACCAGCTCCCAGAGCTCCCACCTCACCTACGAGCTCCCACCTCACCTACGAGCTCCCACTTCACCTATGGGATCCCACCTCATCTACAAGCTCCCACCTCACCTATGAGTTCTCATCTCACCTACGAGCTCCCACCTCACCTATAGGATACCACCTCACCTACCAGCTCCCAGAGCTCCCACCTCACCTACTGGTTCCACAGGCTGTGATTGTTTGGCTGAGGGCCTCAGGCAGGCCACAACACTCCCTCCTCATAGACAGCACACCCCACATGTACAAAGAGCCAGGCAATGGCCCCACAGTGGACTGTCTTACCCTGTATGCAGAGGGCTTAGGCCGTGGTCCCACAGTCTACAGTCCCCTGTCCCTATGTGCAGAGTGCCCAGGCCAGTAGCCAGGAGGGAGGCCTGTCCAGACCCACAGTGGCCTTGCCTTCCTCACACTGGCATGCTCTTGACCATGACATCCACTCTTGTGCCATGTTTGGTGCTTGTTCTCCACCACGCTCCATGTGAGAAGATGTCACGTCTCTGCGTGGCCCCACATCACCCCTGGCACACAGGCCCTCGCTCTCTAAGAGTCAGTCCTGTGAGGTCTCCACTCTCCAAACAGAAGCACCACAGGTGCTCGAGGGCAGAGCACAGTGCTGACACAGCAAGGCCTGGCAATGGACAAGGTGCAGATCACCCCGAGGTGTCGGTCTGCGGGCTCGATGCACGAACCAGGGTGAGGATGATGATGATGCGAGGACGCTCTGTCCACACCTGTGGATGCAGGTGCAGCACCTGACCCTGACCCCAACCCCTCTGCACTCACCTGAGAGCGGGGCACTCCGCAGCGGGATTCTGATGGGTGCCAAGGTCACAAAGTGGTATGGCTGGACGCTGGCAGGGGACAGGCCCCGGAGTCCCTCAGGGTCCACAGACACCATAGCAGCAGCAGCTGCAGTGGCAATGGCAATGGTGGGGCCACCACCTGCTGGCTTAAGGCTGCTGAGGCATCCACCTGCAGGAGACAGACAGGAGGGTCAGCTGAGCATGGGGACCTGGGGTGGAGCAGTCACCTCGACATTGTGAGCCACACTGGGGTGATGGGGGATGAGGAAGCCGGTGTCACCAGGACCAAGTCAGGACTTCAGACACATTCTCTGTTGGGCTTTGCAAATGTGACTACACCCCCATCTCTCTCTCTCTCTCTCTCTCTCTCTCTCACGTACTCACCACACCACACATGCACACAGCACACATGTACACACTGAGCTGCAGGCCAGTCTCAGGGAGCCCCTTTCCTCAGGAAGGACAGGGTGTTTTGCTTAAACGGGAGTGACTTCACTTTTTAGGAGCCCTGGGCTGTGCAAACGATTCACACACTCGACTGCTGATGGTGCAGGTTCACGGAGGAGGGACCACAAAAGACACACCTGGAGGTCTACATCTCAGATCACAGCCTTTTGAACCTCACAGAGCACAGCTCTGCTGACTTGCTGGGCTTCCCTGTAGCAATTAGACCCAGGAGAAATCCACAGGGTCATGGAAAGTGGACAGTGCAGTCATGCCAGCTCAGAGTGCTTCAGGATGGAGTCCACACACTCCAGGTCGGAGACAGGGCTGTGCACACAGGGCACTGTGTGCAGCCCGTGCCCTCCCAGCAGGCTGGCCCCTCTGTGCATGGGTCCCCAGGAGTCAGGCTGGCCCAGTGCAGCCAGTTACAAAATAGTCATACTGAGAAGGACCATCTCAGGCCATCCAGAGGGTCACATCACTCTGAGCAGGTAAAGCAGGTGATAAATCAGACCCGTGTCCACACAGTAGAGCATCCTCCCACAAGCATCTGCGAGGCAGGTGCCGAGGCTGCTCCGGGTCGTGGAGGAGCCATTAAGTCCCGGGCTCCGGTGGGTGCACATGCTGTAGCCAGTCACTCGCTTACATCTCCCCGTTGGCTCGGTTTATGTGACCAGCTGAGGGTGCACCAGGAAAGTGCAAATAGGACGGGGTTTAGTGTTGTGGCGGGTTCTGCTCTTAGGCAGCGGGCTCAGGGAGGTCTTTTCCAGGAAGGGGGTGCCTGCACAAGGCCTGAAGGTGAAGAAGGACGCCTGGGACCCCTGGAGAGGGCTCGGTGGAGCCAGCAGTAAAGCAGTGAGTGCAGCAGCCCTGGGCGAGAGGCCTGCCTGCGTGGCCCCGGTGCATCCCAGGCAAGTACCAGGACTCAGGTGTGTCTCAACTCTGTCCCTGATGTGTCTGCGTTGTAGCTCAGGTGTGTCTCAGGTAAGTCTTGGGACTCAGGTGTATCACAAGTCTGTCCCAGGTGTGTCTGCATTGTATCTCAGGTGTGTCCTAGGTGAGACCCAGGAGCTACATCAGGTCACAGTGGCTGTGGAGGAAACATGGGTAATATCAAGGCAGCAATGAGACCACCAAGGGATACCCCAGAAGGGCCGTGTTTCCCAAGAGAGGGGACCAGTGGCTGTGACAAGGTGCTTGGGCCTGACAGCGGTGCAGGACAGGTTCAGATCTGTCCTTCGCTGGGTCACGATGAGTCAGTGTACTCTACAGCACCACCACCAGCATCTGACAGCACTGGGGGTGCTGCTCAGCTGACCAAAAGGCTGCCCCCCAACAGTGGTCTGAACCCACCGCAGCTCCTCAGGAGGAAAAGGGCCAGTCTCCACCCACGCAGCTGGTGGCCTCGAAAACCCAGCAGCGGCTCCGCTCTGAGTCGTATCCGGCTCCATGGCCACGTGCAGTGTGATCATCTAGAGACGCCTGTGAGCTCGCCGCTGCCAACCGAGGACAGTGGCGGCTCCGCAAAGTTCAGGTTCCACAGCAATTCCGTGGAGAGAGAAGGGCAGTAACAAGGAACATCATCCTCAAAGAGCTGCCTCCACACAGGCCCCCGTTCACGGCCACGGCCAGTCCCAGCAGTAGCCATTTCCTGTACCTTCACAGGAGCCATCGACATCTCCACATGCCAGCCTGGGGCAGAAACGACAGTGCCAGGGCAGAGCTGCCCACACTGGGTGCCAGCTCCCAGAAACACTGCTTGGGCTGAGTCAGGGGGAGGAGGTGGAATGACAGACGGAGCAGCTGGGGGAGGGCAAGTCCCCCTCCCACCCCCCCCCAGGATGACAGGGCCCTCAGGTAAACAGGTGCCAGAGTGTGCGCTAGCACAGTGGGAGGTGTGAGCTGAGAAGGAGCCCATCTGCAGTCCACCAGGATTATCTGTGACATTTTAAGCAAATCAGTCATTAACCCTGTGCTGCCCTGAGGACCTGTGGGAGGGACAGCCCAGCTGTGAGAGCCCAAAGCTCAAGCCTGGGCCACCACTACCACCTGGCCACTCCACAGTCACCCTCACCCTCAGATGTCACCCACGGCCACCACTGCCACCTGATCATTCCACAGTGACCTCACTCTCAGGTCCCCTCCAGGTCACAGCCCCCATCCCTAGCCAGAGAAGAGAGGTCCAACTACATCCGGGGACGTAGCCCTCCCACTGCTGGCCAGATGAGGCATTAGTAGCTGGCATTTGCTCCTGGATGGAGCAGGGTGCAGTTCTGCCCAGGCCAGCGGTGCCTGCAACGGGACATCTGGGTTGCAGAGAGGGCAGAGGCTGTCAAGTAAACAACAGGCTGAACTGGAGAGTCTGTGCCAGAGAGGAATCCTAATTCCACAAACACCAGCTGTTGTGTCGTCTTTGCTGAGCAACATCTTCATAGAAAATCACATCGCTAGTCTGCTGGCTGTTTCGGTGGTGATTTCAGCTCCTGTGAAGCTCCTTCGGGCACTAGATCTGCTCGCCATGAGCATCGCCACCGAAGTGGGTGCTGGGTCTGCCGTTGCTGCGGGCAGGGCTGTGTGCTGGGCTCCTTGTATCTGCAGGTGGAAAGTGGGCATGTGGGGCACAGAGGGGCTGGTGCTGCCCCGGGAGGGAGGTCCAGCCCAGGGCTGGTTTCCGTGTTAGGCTGCACACTCTGGCCCGTCGCTACCATCACCCCTAGCGCCCAAGCCAGGCCCTCAAGCACTCATCTCCTTCCTCTGAGCTCCCTGTGAAGAGTGCCTGGTCAACGCCCCCTCTGCATACTTAGCTCCTGTGGACATCTCAGAAGGAGCCCTGCCGGCCTAATGGATTACGTGCTGGGCTACTAACCAAATGGTTGGTGGTTCGAACTCACCCTCTGCTCTACAGGAGAAAAATAGGTGAGGTGGTGTGCTCCCCCTAAGATTCAAGCTTAGGAAACTCAATGGAGGATCGCCACGCATTGGAGTGCACTAGTGTCCTGTTACGCAGGTGGACAATCTCCCCCTTTTACAGTCACCTGTTGGCGGGGCTCTGACTGTCTGCAGCTCGCACTGAAGCGTTGCCCTGGACGAGTGTGCACCTCTCCCTGTACACCCTGCCGTCATCTGTCGCGTCTGGACCCAGGAGGCAGCAGCTGGTTCTTACTGCAGCTTCGTGTTTGACTTTTCCAGGAAGAAGGAACATCATGCTTTCGAGTCTTGGTGTCCAGCGGGAAGAATAAGGGAGGTGGTCAGAACTGCGCAGTCCTCCTCTGAAGAACTAGCAATGGTCTGAGCTGTTGATGCGAAGCAGTTCCCGGACTTTGTGTGTCTACTTTAGTGATGACCCAGGAGACATCAGTGCTGAGTGTGTAACTCATCCTGGCAAAGCAGAGCCCCGGGGGAGTCAGTGGTCCTGATAGCAAGCACCCCATAGTCTCTTACACAAGAAACTCCCGCCAGCCAGGTGCCAGCCAGGCACTGAAATTCACAAACCAGAGATGAACCTGGGCTATAAACCTCTCAGCTCCAAACCCAAAGTAACCCACATGCCACCTACGCATTTCCAACATCTAGTGGTCCATTCTGAGTTTAACTTTTTTCTGTTTTTATATTTAAATATATTCCTTACATAAGGGGCACTGAGGGCCTAGTAGTAAGAAGCTGGGCTGCAATCCCAAAGGCGTGTGGTTCGAATCCACCAGTTGCTCCTGGGAGAAGGACGGGCAAACTCCCTTGGGAGATTTATTCCCTTTGAAAACTCCCTGGAGGGTGAGCTCGAAGTCAGTCAGTCCCACCTGTACAGTAATGAGGCAGGGCAGGGGGAACAGCGCCTTAGAGCCCCTGAGGGTGAGTCCATCAGGAAGAGCAGGCGGCCTCGCCTTCCCCGAGGGGCAGCCGGCCACTGGAACCACCAGTCAGCACCTAAGTGCTTGACCAGCGCACCCAGGGCTGCTCACCAGGACCACTGGGTCGCCAAGTCCAGTCCACTGCCCATCAGCCTGCAGGATGGGGGACTGTTAAGTGGGTCTTTGGGGCTGAGCTGTCACAGAAGCAGACCTCACCTCTTCCTGCTGCACCCCAGGGCTGGAGCGGGGGCTCTGCTCCCCAGCACAGCACTGTCCTCCCCCTCAGGACAGGACCACACTGGGCCCACTACCAGCCTGGGGCAGACAGGCATGGCCCTCCATCAGCCGCCCATGTCTACCCAGAGGTTGACGAGGAGGTGCTGACCACAGGGCCCCAAAGTCCCTCCTCCACATTTCCGAGGAAAGGGGCACAAGGAAGGGCAGTGAGGGGGCCAGTCTCCCCAGATGAGAAGCCCAGCGCACTTACCATGCAAGCTAGCCCTTCTGTGACAGAACCTAGGGAGACCAGATGAGAGCTTACCGCTGCTAACACAGTGAACAACTTACTTAGTTTAGAAATACTAATTTATGGTTATTTTTATGATTCCATATAACTTTGTGCACTATCATTTGAATATTCATTTTATTAAAACCAGAGATTAATTGCACTACCCCATTGAACAAACAGCTGTTAATACCCGTGATGCGAAGGCCCTCATTACTGTATCTGCTGGAACCGGGTAGGAGGGGCCGGCAGGGCAGCTGTTCTTCCCAGGATACAAAGACCTCGCACAGCAGCCTCGAACACGAACACGCACTGTCAGCCCAGCCTCCAACTCAAGCAGCCTCTGGGCACCCACCTGCTGGGATGCGTAACTGGGAGCCTAGGACCCACAGCAGAGAGGAGCTAGGGTGTGTCAAAGACATGGCTCGGGGACCCGCCAGGGGTCACAGTGTCCTGCACCTGGCCCAGGGACCTGCCAGGGGTCACAGTGTCCTGCACCTGGCCCAGGGACCCGCCAGGGGTCACAGTGTCCTGCACCTGGCCCAGGCAGCCACTGAAGCCCCAGCTCAAGTTCAAGTTCCTTCAGGGCCTGTCCAATGCACCCCCTGTGTCTATGACCTGAGGGCAGGCTGGCGGCCACAGGTTATGTCCACTCACACGTGCACCCCTGCTGTTGCTGCCTGGTTGACCCTGACCCCTGGCAGCCCAGGTGGGTCAGGGCTGGTTCCAGAGTGTCCAAGCGCTGGCAGTGGGAGCAGATCTCCATGCCTGGGGCCCCAGGTGCCCTCCCTGAGGGTATGGTCCTGTGACAGCCCAGCCCCTCAATGCCTGGTGTGTCCGCACCCTGTCCTTCTTGGGAGGATGATGTCCTTGCCCACAGAGTCCCCAGGACGGTGCACAGAGGCTTCCCCGTGAAGAGCCTCATGAGCTCTGGTGGCTGTGGCACCATCTCAAAGACATGAGGAGCCCTGGGGGGTGCTGGCCAGAGGGTCTCTGGTTCAAAGCCTCTAGCAACTCTGCATGAGAAAGACAAGGCCATCTGCTTCCTCAGATCCACAGCCTGGGAATTCCTGTGGGGCAGTTAGACTCAGCCGCATGGGGTCGCTGGGAGTGGGGTTAGGACATAATGACATTACATAGGGAGAGAGGAAGCAGGGGACCAGGAGGGTGGGGAGGGAGAGAGAGAGGAAGCCAGAGCCCCTCAGGCAGATGGGAGCCCCTCAGGCTGAAGGGAGTAGGAAGCTCTAGCCAGGGAGCCACCCACAGGCTGCCTCCTCACAGGTCGTCCTGGGCACCCCTCTCCCAGGAAAGCCTGGAAGGCTGGTGGGCACCCCCCCAGGAAAGCCTGGAAGCTAGATGGGGCACCCCCCCAGGAAAGCCTGGAAGCTAGATGGGGCACCCCCCCCCAGGAAAGCCTGGAACCTAGGGTGTTCTCAGGAGAAACCCAGCCTCATGTGACATGGGAGCAAAGTGACAAAGGGAGGTGGACTTGGTGACCACAAATCTTCATAACCTTCAAACCAGGAATTCTCCAATCAAGGCAGGAACGAGAGGCGGTGCCAGGGGAAACCTAGTCCCCATTCACTAGGCCTCCCACACCACCGACCACCGGGGCCACCTTGTTCCTGCAAGACCTGCCACACCACCAGGGCCACCTTGTCCTCATCTGAGAGGACTACCACACCACCGCAGCCACCTTGTTCCCACGAGACCAGCCACTCCACCAGGGCCACCTCCATGGCCTCCACCACTAGCCCCAAATACAGGGACAGAGGTGCAGTGGGCACCTTCAGAGCTTAGTGTCTCTCAGGGCTGGACACCCAAACAAAGTGTGCCCCAAGCGGCTCCCAAGGCGCCCACTCCCCGGCAACGTTTATGGCAATAGCCAAATGCTCCCCTGGGGACATCGCCTGCTCCCTTCAGGATTCCTACAGGTGGGACAGTAATGACCGCCACAGGACGGGCCCGCGACAGCCGGGATGCACGCTCTGCAGAGCTGGACACATGGATGCAGATGCACACACACGTGCCCACACTCAGACTCACACACACAGTCACACACACATATAAACTCCACCAAACTCCTACACACATTCACATACTCAGATTCACAGACATCATCAAATATAGTCACACACACAGTCAGACACACAAACTCCACGTTCACACACCCACACTCACAATCATCCCTCATCACACAGCCACACTCACTCTCCTTCCAACCTACACACGTACGCACACTCACTCATAGACACAGGCACGTGTTCATTCACACACTCAGTCACGCACGTACTTACACATTCACACACATTCATATACACACTCATCCACACGTCGTAGATTCAATTTCATGATCCACACACTCATACACACCTTCACACACACACACACACACACACACACACACTCACTCTTCACCGTATGCATCCTTGGCTGGAAAACTCCAACCAAGACATGAAACAGAGGCAGATGCTGGAGAAACACTGGCCACCATGTTCCCGCTAGGACAGCCACACCACCAGGCCACCTCCACGCTAACCTTGTACACACACTGTTGTTGTTGTTGTTGTTGTTGTTGTTATGTGCCATTGAGTCACTCGTATAGTGACCCTATATATACTCATACACACTCTTCACACACGCTCTCACACCTGCCCCTTCTGTGGCTGAGATGTGTGGACGGACACACACACACACACACACACACTAATGTGGGCGGTGTGGTGACAGGCTCACTGGCCTGGTCAGTGGTTCACTCTGGGCGCTCCGGTCTAGATGCAGGAACCATGTTGCTGTACAGGAAGGCGTTCTATGTCCGTGTGCACAGCCAGCCTTGGGCTCCAGCTTCCTCTTCTGCTTCGTTACTCTCATCACAGCCTTTCTGAGTGAGTCACCAGCTGCCGTTTGTGAGGGTCATTATTTAAAGGATCGGGGTGGTCCTCTTGAAGAACTCTCTGACTGTTCCTGCCACTGTGTCTGCGACCAGGCGTACTTCTCATCATCCTTAAGGCAGCAATGGAGCATCAGCCATTACCCTCTCCCATTTCCACGCGCCTTTGAGGGCAATGGGCTCGGTTTTTAATTGGAAGAGTGGAGGGACAGCCCTGAGAAGATGAGATGGATCGACAGGGGTAACGGGAGTAGGTGTGTTGGAGACAGTGAGATTGGCTCAGGACAGGTCAGAGCTCAGAGCTGTTGTGCATATGGTCACTATGAGTCACAGTCAACTCAATGGCACATAACAACATAAATAATTTGTAGATATTCAGATTAAGTCTTGTAGTCTTCATTAAGGATTGAAGCTCAACACCAAGAAGGCAAAGATTCTCATCACTGGGCCAACTGTCAGCACCGTGATGGATAAAGAAGTTGAGATTGTTAAGTAACAGCTTGCTCAGCTCCACAATCAACACTCTTGGCACCAATAGTCAGGAAATCAAAAGATGAATTGCATTAGGTAAATTTGTTGTCAGAGACCTCTCCAGAGTACTGAGAAGCAACGACGTCTGTTTAGAGACCAAGGTGTACCTGATCCAGGCCATGGTCTTCACAATTACTTGTTATGCATAAGAGAGCTGGACAATGGCAAATGATGACAGAATAATTGATGCCTTTGAGTTGTGGTGCTGGAGAAGAGTCGTGAACTTACTATGGACGACCAAGAAAACAAATATGCCTGTCTTGGAAAGGGTGAAACCAAGTTTCTTCTTGGAGGCTAGGATTTTGAAGCTCCATTTCACATACATTGGGCATGTGGCGAGGAGAGACTGATCCTTGGAAAAGGATATCATGCCCGGAAAGGTGGAGGGACAGTGCAGGAAAGGAAGACTCCAGATGAGATGGACTGACAGAGTAACTAGGGCAATGGGAGAAGGTGTGTTGGAGTCAGTGAGACTGGCAGAAGACAGGGCAGATTTCAGAGCTGTTGTACGTAGGGTCACTGAGTCACAGGCAACTTGATGGCACATAACAACAAGCTCCCAAATATCTTAATATCCCATCAAAGTTGTGTTTTCATGAATTCAACAAAGACTTCTTTGGGAAATATGGCCGTGGCATGGTGGAGGTTGTAGAAACAGACATTATTTCTACTAATTAACCCAATGTTAATTAAATTCATACAAGGAAATGTTCGCAAAGCTAACTAGATTATCAGATTCATGGGGAGAGAGTTATTGTATTAGTTTTGTCACACTCTCTCCCCCAGCATGAATGCCAGGCCTCCCAAGGTAGGAGACACTCAGTCCATGCTTGCTTAATTACTTACTGACTTAATATTTGTCAAGACCTTGTTAGAGATGAGACATTTCCCAGGCCTGTGAGATCCAGTGATTAATAAGGCAGGTATGGCTTCTACTTTGCAATAACACAAATTGTCATCTGCAAGACACTGAAAATTTGCTCTTTACTTGTAAAAGATACTCCCTATCAGTCTTGAACTTAACATTCCAAGAGAATTCAAGTCTTCAAGATACATGCAACTGAACAGAAATCTATGAACAAATGCATGCAGTTCTTCACTTTGTGGAATAAGACACAGTGATAAGTAACCTGAGAAGGAAGTGGACTCTGTGTAGGATGTCTCTTCTTGCATATACAAGTGTGTATAGACATTTCAGTCCTGATAGGTTGAGCTGATTTGTCCACAAGATGTAAGCAAGTACTGGAAGTGCTCTCACTGGAGAGCACTGCCTGGATGCGCCCCACTTTCTGACACTCTGCTGGGCATGCCACATGTAGAGGTGGTCTGTAAAGGTCCATCTTTCTCCAGAGAATACTTGTGGCAGATTGGAGGGCAGGCCTTCCCTGGAGGCAGACGCAAGAGCTGTCGAACATCAGGAAAGGAAGCTGAGTCTCGGGTGAGGACAGAGCAGCTGCTCGTGTGGTGCTGACTGGTCCTGGATTGGCACTGCCAACAACACAGGCCCATGGTATTCATACGCTCTCGGGCTATTTCCTTATCAAAGGGTTTGTACTAACTGTCAGGGAAAGGACACACCCCAGACAGACACCGGTACTCATTTTAGACTTGTCACGTGAGCAAACACAGGTCCCAAATGCTTTGTTCTATCTGTATGATTGTGGTCAACTCTCCTTTGCTGTTGGTGTTTGGTGTTGTCAAGTGGACCCTGACTCTAGTGAGCCTGTGAACAACAGCTCCCCGCTGTGGACTGTCTCACACCTGCATGACCTCTGTCCAGCTCAAGCCTATTGGGGTCATCGCCGTGCCAACCCATCCTTTCCTTCCTTGGCGCTCCACCTTTCCCAGAATTCCTCTTCCAAAACCGCTCCTCCAGACAGCCTGGAAGCTTTGCTGAGCTATGTCCACATGGATGATGTTGTGGTATTTTAAATAACTGTCTTAGCTTCCAGCATCACAGAAACATGCCTGCATACAATGACAAACTGACCAAGGTCAGGTAGGTGGATTTGTTAGACCAAGAATTATAATTACAAAATGAAAACTTTATGGAGGTTTGAAATAGCAGATTAGACAGAGATGAAGGCAGGTTTGTTGCTGCTGTTTTTGTTGATTGCCATTGAGTCGACTCGATGAACACAAGGCCTGAAGCCTTTCTGTGTCCTCGTTTCTCCAAGTTCATAGAGTTTCTAGAGACATGAGGTTTAGGAAGTGGATGCCACTCCTGCTTCCAAACGTGAATCCATCTGGGAGCTCCACCAAACACTATCCACCGTGGGCAGCCATTATGGCATCTGACCCTCCAATGGCACAAGGTTCAGCATCACAGTAAACCCAGACTGCCTCAGTACAGCAAATTGACAGGAGAGTGCTGTACAACTTAGAAGAAGGTAAGCATAATAATTGGAAAAATAGATAAAGACATTATCTAGAACATAGTTTAGGAAACCAAGGTGTCGATTCTCTAACATTTTCAATCTATATCCTTAGGACCAGCAGTTAGGAAATCAGGTGATGTGTTGCCCTGGGAAAGTCTGCAGTCAGGGTCCTCTTCAAATTACTGAAGAGTAATGATGTTAGTTTGAGGACTAAAGTGTGTCTGATCTTTCTGATCGCTTGCTATGCATCTGTGAGCTGACAATGAATAAGGATGACAGAAGAACTGAGGCCTGTGAGCTGTGGTGTTGGAGAAGAGTGCTGAAGATCTAACGGACTGTCAGAAGAACAAACCAACATGTCTTGGAGAAGACGCAGTCAGGGTACTCTTTGGAAGCAAAGATGATAAAGCTTTGCCTTAGGTACTTGGGCATGTTGCTAAGAGAGGGACATGATGCTTAGAAAGGTAGAGAAGGGTCAGCGAAGGCGAGGAAGACCCTCAACCAGGTGGATGGACACAGTGACTGCCGCCATGGGCTCTAGTGTGTCAGGAAGCGTGAGGACAGCGCAGGACAGGACAGGGTCCAGACCTGTTGTTCAAAGGATCAAAATGAGTCATACTTGACTTGACAGCATCTAACAACAAAGTTTAAAAAACAAAGAGATAATATAAAAAGAAGGTTAACGGGCATCATTAGAGAGCTCTGGCGGCTTGGGGGAAGGAACTGTGCTGCTAATACAAAGCTATGCAGCTTGAACCCACCAGCAGCTCTGCAGAAGGTGGTGCAATCTCCTACTGTGTAATTCACTGTCTGAAAACCTGCTGGAGGGCCAACTAGGGGTCACTTCTGAGTAGATGGCACAAAACAACAACCATGGATTTCAAGCTTAGGGTAGATGTTATCGTTATGTCCTGTGGAGTTAGAACCAACCAATTCATAGCCGGCCCTCCAGTGGGTTTTCAGAAACAATAAAATGCACAGGAGAAGGCCGTCCATCTTTCTCCTACTGAATAGCCGGTGGATTTGAACCTTGTGCCTTTGGGCTGGCAGTACAACTCCTAACCACTAAGCCACCACAACACCTGAGTAATGTTAAATATTCCTTCTCAACATCGTCAAGGAGCCCCAGCAATCAACTTGAAGCCACCACTTACTCTGCAGCATAAGGATGGACTGTCACTCCAGGGAGGATTTATGGCCGCAGGAACCTGAAGGAAGGTCACTGTGAGTAGGAGTGGACTCAATGGTGGTTGTATAGCTATTTGAACCCACATTTCAGGAGGAAAGAGCAAGGACAATGGAGGAAAGGCAGCGTTTGAAAACTGCCACTGAAATGGGAAAAGGCGTGAATCCACCAAGTGGTTCAGTCAGGTAAATTTGTAAAGGAACCATAGCTACCCACATTGTGATGAAATTGTAAATCCTAAATCAAACAGAACATCTTAAAGCCATTTGGAAACACTGGATCTCCCAAAGGCTGTCATTTAGATTGTTGGGAAGTCTGTAGCAGAAGCACCAAGAGGCCTCGGACACTTGAAGGAGCATCTTCGAAATAGCTGCCAACCAAAATAAACAAGGAAGAGACTGCCTTAAAAAATAAGGGAAATACATTAGATGAGCAAAAAGGAAGAGATTCTGCCACTAACTGGCCTGTGTTAAAATAGATTGTAGAAGAGCTAATTAAGAAAGAAGATAATTAAGAAGCTGTCATCACAGGGCAGGTTCAGGGCTATTGTGTGGAGGGTGGCTATGAGTCGGAGTAGAGTTGACAGCACGTAACAACATGTCATACTCCCAGCACTGGCAACCCAAATACTGCATGTTTCCCACAGCTGGAATCTACCAGAAGCTCTAGGAAGAGAGATGGGCGAGTTACAGCTTCAGAAACCTGCGAGTTAGAGTTGGGCTCAACAGCTGAGATGAGATGTATCAGGGGACAAGAATAGTGACAAGATAGTATTTCACCTCAAACTTTTTACCTTCAATATTTGAAGCAGAAACTCTTTCCAAAACTCCTTCACAAACAGAGATAGCTTGATAGTTCATTTTGTGCAACCATCATAACCCTTACACCCAGACCAGGTGAGTACACAGGGAAACGGCAGGTAAATTTCTCCACTGAACATCGACCGAGGGCCCTGAGCGAAGTCAGAGCCATGAACTCAGGCCGTTCGTCATGGAGAAGCTGGGTTTCCCAAGGAGGGCAGAGCCATCTCACATCCTGTTGTTAGACCCATGCGCTCACAGGTAAACGCGTCCTATTTTCATCATCTTCTAGAACTACCCCTGCCATTGGGGCGTCCTGCACAGTGGCCCAATGACCTCCCAAGGAGTGGCAGGTTGGATCTGAAGTGCTGTCACCTCAAACCTCAAAACACACACCAGATTTGAAAGATTTAATAAAAAAAGGAATCTTCAAGGTCTCTTTAGGGATTTTCACGTTGAGTCCATTTTGAAATCAGAGAACTATGGATATATTGGGCTAAGTAAAATAAATTATTAAAATTCATTTCACCTGTTCCTTTTTACTTCTTAAAATGTGAATACCAGAAAATGATAAATTGCCTACGTGGCTTGCATTATATCTCCACTGTGGAACGTGGCTTCAGAATAAGTACTAGAATTATTCCAATAAATTCCACTAGAAATTCCACTGAAAGAGGGAATAAAATCCAAAAATCCAAGCCCATTGCCTTCAACTGCAATTCATATTGACCCCAAGTAGGCAGCATAGAGCGAGCTCCAGAGGGTTGTTCTTTCGCTGGTTGTATAACGTCATTCCGGAAACTATGAACTTGATAAATGTCGATAGTTATAGAAAGGTTTCAGGCCTTTTGTTCATATGGTTGCTATGAGTCGTGCTTGACTCGACGGCAGTCAGCAACAACAACAACAACATACAGTCATTCACACACACTGCGTTTCATTCACAAACACGGTGTTGTATACAACCATTCACATACAATGTGTTTATAGAATTAATTACTATTGATCTATAACTATTCTCAGATAATCCCCATCTTTTCAAGTCCCAACTGAATTGGTTTTAGTCCTTCACCATCACCACACCGTCCACCTGCCCACCTCCCCATCCACTCTTTCACCCCCACACTGTCCACACGTCCACCCCCATCCACACCTTCACCCCCACACCGTCCACACGTCCACCCCCATCCATTTCTTCACCCCCACACCGTCCACACGCCCATCCCCTCATCCACTCCTTCACCCCCACACC
>NW_006399756.1:1634553-1650527 GCF_000299155.1 Elephantulus edwardii | reverse complement strand
CCCCATCCACTCCTTCACCCCCACACCGTCCACCTGTCCACCCCCATCCACTCCTTCACCCCCACACCATCCACACGTCCACCCCCATCCATTTCTTCACCACCACACCACCCACTGGTCCATCTCCCCATCTACTCCTTTACCACCACCACCCCATCAGTGCTACCCAAGTGATTTTCTCCCCTACCCCTTTTTCTGGCCCCTCTTCTCCACATCCCTTCCACCTTTTGAACATTTATACTTCTCTTGTTCAGCCTCCTATTTCCATAGTAGTAGTCTTAGGCAGTATTTGTCCTTATGTGACTAAGTGAAGAATTGTTCAGAATCACTAGAGGTCAGAGAGACACAAATCGAAACAACAATGAGATATCATCTCACCCAGCAGCAGTAGTAAAATTTAACAACACAGCAAACAATAAATGTTGGCGGGGACGAGGAGGCCTGCTGATGGGACTGCAGATCACGCAGTGGTTCCAAAGGGAGTTTAAGAAGGTCCCCAGAGCTCTCAGTGGGCTTGAACTGCCGACCTCTGAGTTAGTAGCTCAGTGCTAACTTGTTGACACTACCAGGGCCTTTGAAGTGAGAAGTATCTCTAATTCCAACTCTAATGACCACCACCCCCTGGAATTCAGGCTCTCCTGCTGGATTCTCTTAGTCATATCTCAGTGACATGGAACGTGGATGGGTGACACTCCACAAAGCAGCTTGGGACATTGGATGCACTGCTTTGTGGAGTGTCACCCGTAAATTCAAGGAAACCAATAATCACCAGGACATATATCCCTGTTCTCTTAGAAGACATGAATTATGTTGGTAAACACAAATCCCATTTAACTTTTTCATTATCTCGCCAGTCCCTCAATTTCCAGTTGATGTCTGAATAATTTACCACTGGGTCTGGGGACACAACCAATTTTCATATAAATGGTGCCTTGAAGTACAGACGAGAGCTAGAGAAAATATTGAGATAAAGTGATCAAAAGGGACAGCTGTCTCCCTAGCAGAGTGTGTCTCCCCAGGCTGTCCACAGACACTGGGGCATCTGAAACAGCACAGGCATCGCAGATGCTACAAAGGAGTGTGGTGGGGGGTGGAGTATACACTAGGCTGCTAGCTGAAAGGTCAGAGGTTCAAACACACCACCTGCTTCTCAGAGCAAAGATGAGGCAGCACGTTCCCCTAGCTCTGTCCAGCCTCGACAATGCCATGGTCAGTCTACACCACCCTTCCCATGGAGCTCTGTGAGTGGGAACAGGCTTGATGGTAACATGTCAATCACAAAATGCTTAGCCACCAACAACCACCATGCAAATGACAACAGTAGCTCACTTCATTCCTGCAACAATCCCATTTTATAGACAACAAAACTGAGGCCTAGAATGGCTAAGAACTTTCTCAGGCTGACAGCTAACCAGTGTCCGGGATCACTTGGAGTTTGGCAGTCTGTGTGATGCCTGTGTTCTCACAGGTAATATCTCACCTGAAGACAGAACTGTCAACAACTCAAAGATGGCAAATTTGGCCAAGTTCCTTCACAAGCAAGCATTTGTCTGATGTCTTCCGATGACGTAATTACAGGACTCCCTGAATTTGCGTCTCCCACTGTTTTCATTCCAACTGCACAGAATCAAGAAGAGTCAAGCGGGGCCAGGGGCAAGGCCAGAACTGGCCCCCACAGACTACAGTGCCCTGAGAGAGGCACATGGTGGGTCTCAAGGCCAAGTTCTTCTGCATCTCCTACTCCAGTACTCACGTGGCCACAGCAGAAAAGCACCTTTGCCCCTACTCTGGGAATAAAGTCAAGGCCCACCGTCCTCAAGCTGCTGGTCCTGTGACTTGCGGATCAGTAGATGCCAAACCCCACCCATTGTGCCCACACCTGTGACGGGCACCTGCCCCTCCCTGAGAGCTGAGACAAAGCAACCACTAGGAGCCTGTTCTGTTCAGTCCTAAGTTGGCCAAATTCTTCACTGTTGTTGTTAGTTTCGATCCAGGTAACTCACAGCAACCCTTTGGATCTAAGTCCTGCACTGGCCTGCACCATCTTCAAAATCCCCACTATGATCAAGCCATTGAAACAGTTACTGTGTCAGCCCAGCTCGTTGAAGGACTTTCTCCCCTCTGATCCACCACCCTGTAAAGCATGATAGCCTTTTCTTTGTTTATACGGGTTTATTTACAAAGTTCAAACACGTTGTTTTTCACACCAGATCTTTCCCATTTCCTCCACTCATCAAATTGTGTGACCCTACGATAAACGCCACCCTGCCCACCACCCATTCTCACCAGTCTGCTTCCATTCTCATGGCACCTGGGATCATCATGCTCGTTCTACAATAATGGTCTTATAAACTCTTTGTCTTTATAAGACTGAGTTAGCTCATTCAGCAGAATGTTTTCCACTCCCTCCCAAGTTAGGCAGTAATTTACAAAATTACTGCTCCTGTGTGCAGTGTAGTATTCCATCGTGTGAATGGACCATAATTTCTCAATCCATTCTATTGTGGTTGGACATTTAAACTGTTTCCATGTTCTTGCGATGGTGAATAATGCCGCAAAGAACATTGGTGTACAAGTCTCCATTTGTGCCTCAGTTCTCATTCTCTCAGAGTATAAGCCAAGCAGTGGAATAGCTGGGTCATATGGAATTTCTTGTTCAGCTTTTTGAGGAAAACACCAAATTGCCTTCCAGAGTGGTTGTACCATTTTACAATTCCATCAACAATGTATAAAAAGAGTTCCTATCTCACTACATCCTCACCAACTTTTATTACTTGCTGTCCTGTTAAACTTTGCAACTGCTACTGGAGTGAGATAGTACTTAAGTGTGGTTTTTATTTGTATCTCTTATTGCCAGTGATTTTAAGCATTAATTGTTTCTGTTGACCATATGAATATCTTTCTCTCTGAAAATTCTTTCCATGTCTTTTGCCCATTTTATAATTGGGTTACTGGTCTTTTTCTTGTGGAAGCCCTGTAGGATTCTATAAACTTTTGATATGAGACCCCTACCTGACATAGTATTTCCAAATGGTTTTTTCTTTTCACTCTGTTGGAAAATGCTTTTGATGTACACAGGGATTTAATCTTTAGAAGGTCCCATTCATCAATTTTATCCTCTCCAGATTGTGCATTTCTGGCTATATTTGGTAGTCTCTTTATACTATAGATGAGGCTGTCTAAACTTGATCCCAGTTGGTCTCTGATGAATTTTATGGCTTGGGGCTTTACTCCAAGGTCCCAGTGTCTGATTCACCTTGAGTTGATTTTTGTGTCTGATGTGAGATTTGGATCCTCTTTCAACTGCAGGTAGCAGTCCCGTTTTGCCAGTACCATTTGTTGAAGAAGTTGTCATTTCCCCATTTGATAGGTTTTAATTACTTGTCGAATACCAGTCGACCATAGATAGCTGGGTCTATTTCTGGGTTCTCAATTCTGTTTCATTGGTCTATGTGCCTGTCATTGTACCAGTACCATGCTGTTTTGGTTACTACTATGTAGTAGGTTTTGAGGTCAGGGAGTGCTATGCCTCTCACTTCATTTTTGTTTCTCAGAGGTGTTTTGCTTATTCAGGGTCTCTTTCCTCTCCAAATAAACTTAATCATTTCCCTTTTGACCTCCTTGAAAAATGAATTTGATATCTGTATTGGGATTGCATTAAGCATGTAGACTGCTTTTGGTAGGATTGTCATTTTCACAATATTGAGTCTTCCTATCCATGAATAGGGCACATTTTTCTCATTTCTTTAGATCTTTTATTGTATCATACAGAAATGTTCTGTGGTTTTCTTTGTATAGGTTTTTTGTATCTCTAGCTAGGTTCATTTCCAAGTGTCTCAATTTGTGATTGGCTATTGTAAATGGTATCGCTTGCCTGGTTTCTTTCTCTGAGGTCTCTTTGTTACTGTAAAGGAATCCCACTGATTTGTGGATCTTGATCTGATATCCTGCCATTCTACTAAATTGGCCTACTAGCTCTAACAGGCTTTTTTGTTGAGCCCTTGGAGTTTTCTGTGTACATTATCATATCATCACCTTACAGCCATTGTTTAACCATGTAATAGCCTTTTTTAGACACTGGTCCCTTCTGACAACATGCCCACAGTATATGAGACACAGACTCATCGTCCTTGCCCCTCATCAGCCTTCTTTCTGGCTGCACTTCTGCCAACACAGATTTGTTTGCTGTTTTAGAACTCCATAGAACACTCTTTCCAACACAACTTAAAGGCATCTGTTCTTCTTTGGTCTTCTTTATTCATTATACAACTTTCACAAGCATGCAAAGCAATGGAAAAATCATAGCACAGGCCAAGTGCACCACAGTCTTTAAAATTACTTTCTTGCTCTTCAGCAAGGTCTTGACAGTAGATTTCTCCAGAGCAACGACTTTTGTTGTCAACTCCTACTACCATTGGTGCAAGTTGTGGATCCAAATAAAATAATTGACAGTTTCAATCTTTTCTCCATCTATCATGATGTTGCCTAATGATCCAATGGAAAGGATCTTTGTCTTCTTAACAATGAGACAGAATTCATATTGAAGGTTGTAGTCTTTGATCTTCTGCAGTAAATGGTGCTTCAAATATTCTTCACTTTCCATAAGCAAGGTTGTGTCATCTTCATAACATAGGTTGCTGATGAGTCTTCCTACAATCCTGATGTCACATTCTTCTTCAGAGTCCAACTTCTTAAAGTATTTGCCCAGCACATAGATTGAGCAGTTATGAAGAACGATACAACCCCGACACACACTTTTTCTTACTTTAAGCCATGTAATAGGCCCTCCGTTTTTTTCATACAACTGTTTCTTGTTTCATGTACATCCTTGACTAGAAGTGACTGACTCCTCCTTTATCTCTCAGGCTTCCACTCCCAACCTGAATGACACAGACTCACTGGGTTAGGCAGGGTCAAACTGCCAGGCTGGGTGGTCTGTAGAGCTGTGTGTTCTCAGAAGGGCCGATGTCAGACGCTGGGCAGAAGCCCAGGTACAAACCCCCATTCCAACGAGGATATAAAAGCCAACAGCCTGATTCCCGCAGGTCTGACACTGTTCCCGCGGCAGCTCTCCCCTCCCAGTGTGGCGTGGGGGCACGGACGGACCAGGGACTATCAGAACAGCGTCTCCTTGGGGAGCAGACGCACTGGCCCCCTTACTGCCCTCGGAGTGTTAGTGTCTGGCAAGAGGCTCTAGCAGCAAACAACATCCTCATTTTCAGTCACACTAAGGAAGAAGCATCTCCATGTGTTTTATGGCATTTTTCTGATTATGAAAGTAATACATGGTCATTAAAACTGAAAATAACAGTCATGCTGTGGTCAGAAATAGAAGATCCCCACAGCTCAGCATCCAGAAATAGCCTCCATTAACACTAGGCTAGCTGCCTCCCGCCCTTCTCATCTGCATGGCCTGAGTCCGCCGTTAGGTGCCATCGAGTTGACTGTGACTCACAGCGACCCTGTGACCAACGGTTCCTTGAGTCCAGGGACCACAATATGCACCTCACTTCATCTACAGTTTGTAATCTGATTGGATTTTTTAAAAACTAGAGCAATTTTCCCCATTAAATAAAGTTCTAAGTGTGATTATATTCCTGGCTGAAGAATATTCAGTTTTTCAGTCCTGATGTATCATATTTCATTTAACCAATTACCTAGTCATTGGCATTTGAGATTTTAGATTTCTTTTATAAACAGTGTCATGCTGAATCACTGTTCGCACATATGGGCTACTCTTTAAGCCTGTCATAAAAGCAGAAGCACCAAATGAAATGGAATTACTCTTCACAAAACTGGAGGGAAAAACCTAAACCCATTACCAAGTCAGAGATGGTCCAGCTGACCCTGCAGCAAGGGTCCTGAGGCTATAACTGCACAAAACGTGACTGTCCGTCTTCCTCCTTTGGAGCAGATGGTAGATTTGAACCCTCGCCTCTGGCTTAGCAGTGCAATCTGAAAATCTACTAACTTGCTGCTGTAGAGTCCGTTCTGAGCCACAGAGAAGAGCTGCTGCAGACGACAATGTCACCGAAAACTCGGGCTTCACCATGCCCTCCGCCAGAGAATGTATGGGTGGGTGGGCTTGGTCTTTTCAACTAATGCATCCCATAATAATCTTGTACTAATGTACGACTAACGTGTCATTATCCAACCAAAGCCCTTTATCGTCCATTCCCACTTGTTCCTCCATGTGTTGTCTAAGCTCGCACTGCATCGTCCAAGCTCACACTGCGTCGTCCAAGCTTGCACTGCGTCATCCAAGCTCGCACCGTGTTGTCTAAGCTCATACTGTGTTGTCTAAGCTCGCACTGTGTCCTCCAAGCTCGCACTGCGTCGTCCAAGCTCGCACTGTGTTGTCTAAGCTCGCACTGTGTCCTCCAAGCTCGCACTGCGTCGTCCAAGCTTGCACTGTGTTGTCCAAGCTCGCACTGTGTCCAGGGCAGAGACAGATGGGGAACCGCATATCTCTACCTCTTATATACTGATACATAGGAAACTTCTGCTTTTTCTACACCAACCACTGTATCCAAGATTGGTTTTCCCAAAAGCAGGCAGCCGTGGTTTGTGGTGACAAAGGTTATCTGCCTCACAGAGCGCTCTGGAAGGTGACCTCCCAGAAGCAGATTACGCTGCTGGATGGGCTAGAACTGCCAATGTTAGCTTAGCAGTCAGGCACCTGCATACAGAAAAAGCTTGAAAAGTCAGGTCACCTGTCCACTGTCTACACTGCCTGTATGGAAAATCCATGTCTTATTACTCCTTGCAAACAATGAGTGGGGCCATTTTTTTTTTTGAAAGATAATGGAATGGGAGAATTCAGTGCCTTAAATTTCTTTCCCTTGACTAGCTTGTGAGTAAGACACATATTTCCTAATGATCTTTCTTAATTATTCATAGTCTTCTGTTTGTTCCTATTATGGTAATAGAACAAATGTTCTTATATAGCAATTATCCTAAAAATGCAAAAACATTGACCTATATACCTATAGTAGAATACTATATCAACATGAAACCAGAAAAACCCAGGATGTTAATTTAGGATGATAAATTAAAGTCCTCTTACAGTTTTAAATATTGATTTTGGTAACTTTGGATATCTTTTTCCATCAGAAATACTTCAATTAAAACTGTTCTTAATCCATAAATTAAACAGACTTGAAATCCTCATCATGTTCCATTTCTTTAATTCAAGACCATGATGGTCCACTCCATTCTTTAAAAAATAACATTTCTCATCAATCAGCCGTCACTTTCTTTGTCAGGGCTCTGTTGATCCTAGAGAAGGTGGTTCATTGACCTGTGTTGGTGGTTGTTTCAGGTAGTTTTCCTGCTACTTCATGTACACAAATCAAGTGTGGTCCCAATTATAATGTCTAACTCGATTGGTGCAGGGCACAAGATATTACACTGCTATACCACAGGAGCTCTATCGCATAGGTGCTTCAATATGGACTGAAGTTCAACATCAAGAAAACAAAGATTCTCACCACTGGGCCAATTGGCAGCATAGTGATGGATGGTGAAGAGATTGAGATAGTTAACAGCTTTAGCTTGCTTGGATCTATGATTAACATTCTTGGTACCAGAAGCCAGAAAATCAAGAGATGGATTGCATTGGGAAAGTCGGCTGTCAGGGACCTCTCCAGAGCACTGAAGAGCAATGATGTCAGTCTGGAGACTAAGGTGCACCTGATCCAGGCTACAGTCTTCACAAGTGCTTGCTATGCATCAGAAATCTGGGCAATGACTAGGGATGATAGAAAGAGAACTAATGCCTTTGAGCTATGGAGCTGGAGAAGAGTACTGAATATACCATGGACTGCTAGGAGAACAAAGGGATTCATCCTAGAGAGAGTGAAGCCAGCTTGCTCCTTGGAGGCAAGGATTCTGAGGCTTCATCTAAGATACTTTGGGCGTATTGCAAGGATGGACTGGTCCTTGGAGAGGGACATCATGCTTGGAAGGGTGGAGGGACAGAGAAAGAGAGGGAGACCATTGAGGGGGTGGATTGATACAGTGACTGGTGTAATAAGAGTAGGTTTGCCGGAGACAGTAAAGCTGGCACAGGATAGAGCAGGTTTCAGGGCTGTTGTACGGAGGGTCACGATGAGTCACAAGCAACTTGACAGCACATAACAACAAACAACAACAACTTACAGGTCCATGGTTCAAATTCATCAGCTTCTCCATGGGAGACTGATGGACAGTTTCCTTTTGATAAGATTTACAGCCTTGGAAGCCTGAGGAAGGATTATTATGAGTCAGAATCTACTCTAAGGATTTGTGTCCGAGCGATTATTGCTTTCCTTGAATTTATGGGTGTTGGCTGTAGGTTTGGAAGTAGCTATGAGGATGTAGAAATATGTTTTATTTTATACATTTCTATTTTATCAATTCCTTTAACTGAACAGTCTTTTTAAGTCTAAGAGATTTTCAATTGAATGTGACCATTTTCAAAATAGAAAAATAAACAGCCCTCAAGTGGCACCTGTATTTCTGTTTCATTTCTTCTTTTTTTTTTATGCCAGTTTACTTACAAAGTTTGTATACATTGTTTTTCACACCAGATATTTTCCCTTTCTTTAACCTACCCTTCCTTTCCCTTACCAAATTATGTGACCCTATGATTAAGCTCACCCCATTTTTTTTCCTTATTGCGTTGGTTTAAAGTTCAAGAGAGCAGCTACAGTAACAGGAGAAAGGTAACTGACAGGTTTGGCACAGAATTTGCTACACACCCGGGTATTTTACATGGACATCCTGTATCATGGGAAAGAATTACACACCAACTTTGAATCTCTGTTTTTCCAAGCAGTTATTAACATTTTATCAGACAACACATCTTAATGTCACCTACTGAAAGAATTATGACTTTCTCATTGAATGTATGTGCTGTTGCCATCAGCAACTATGGCATTAACCTAAAAGGCGGCTTTTTAACCATCACTGCCAGCTCTTTCTGGTCTCCAACTACCTTAATTGCATGCGCATAGTCTTTCAAATCACCAACAGCTGTGGGACTAAGACAACAGAGAGAGTCCTTCCCACACTGGGCAGCAGGCTTGAGGTAAGTAAGGCCTGTGGCAGCGGGACCCTGGTGAGAATGAGACCCTAGTGGTGAAGAGAGTGTGGTATTGTGGTGACAAAATGGTGGCAAGGTGTGGTCTGAGTCTTTTTTGCATTTGTGCTGGCCACAGTTAAAGTTTTGGCTGTTCTTGCCAGATATTTGAAGGAGATGCTGATTCATAACTGAGGCAAAGCTTGCTGGATGATTTGGTTATGACAGCTGAACTGAAAGTGGATCCTGGACTTCTTGGGAAATTGTGCCTTAGAACTGTTGGGCTTAGCCCTGGACTCATACTGTGAGATAGTCTTTGCCTCCACTACTCACTTCTCTAATAAACCCCATTGTCGGTACCGCAACTGTGGGTCTGTCAATTGGCAATAAATAATTTCTTGCCGCTGCTGCTGCTGCTGCTGGGGCTCTGGAGGCACCACGGGGCTCGGCTGTGGGCTCTTTATCTGCTTTCTGCTCTGAGGCATTGAGGATCTGCACTATTATTACTCCCTCTGGCCCTTTCAGAGAGACGCACCTGGCCCTGTGCCTCCACGCCCATTTTCTCCTACTTAGAAACTTTCCTGTTACTTGCCTCTGCAATCAATCCTGAAACACACTATCCCATCCTAACAGGTGAGACATTTACAGTAAGGCTCAATTCTCAGGAACATCATCAAGATTTTTACAGCTATCCATATAAAGGAGATTTCTTTAAGAGTTGTATTTCTTTTTTGTCTTTTCTACATTTCTGAAATGCACTGCTGAAATCAGTAAACTGCTTCATAAAATATATTAGTGTTTCCTCATTCTCTCTATTCTGGAACAAACTCGGTGTCCTGAGAAGACTGTAAAGGGTTTAGGGGATTTTACTCGTAATATCCATGTGTGAAGACACATTACTGAGTAGCACTTCATTTTCAGTGTTTTTTTTCTCAGATGCGCCAAGTCCCAAGCACGCAGGACATCAAGGGAGGGAGGATGTCTCAGTCATCGAGTGCTGCTGTCACACACACCACATGTGCTGCCTCGGTCACCTTGTGCTACTGTAAACGGAGACACCACAGTGTACTCTGACATCTAGTGCTGCTGTCACACACACTACAGTGCACAGTCTCAGTCACCCAGGGTTACTGTTATCAACGTTCCAGAAGTAGAATGCATTAAAAACATTAGCGTGTTCCTGCAGTTTGGTGTGGTGGTTATTACAATGCACAAGGGCTTATGAACAAAAGCTCTGACTCGTGCCCTCTCCTGTGCGAGCCTCCTAACAGCCCATACGCTTTAGGCCATTTTTACAGTCACTGTGTTATTCCATCTTGGTGAGTCTCCCCTCTACCTTTCCCAACATGACTTTTCCAGTGATTGGCATCTCCTGACAACAGGCTCAAAACGTGCGAGATAAAGTTTCAGCATTCTTGTCTCTGAGAGCTGGACAAAAAATAAGGATGACAGGAAAAGAACTGATGCCTTTGAGCTGTGGTGTTGGAGAAGAGCACTGAACATCCCATGGACGGGCAAGAGAATGAACAGATAGGTCTCGAAGAGGGTGCAGCCGGAGTGCTCTGTGGGGGCAAGAATGATGAGGCTTCACCTCACATACTTTGAGCATGGTTCTAGGAGGGGCTATTTCTTGGAGAAAGACATGATGCTGGCAAGGGTGGAGGGTTAGCGAGGAAGAGGAAGACCCTCAGCCAGGTGGACTGACACGGTGACTGCCACAGGATGGAACAGGGTTCAGACCTTTGGTTCACAGGGTCGCTATGAGTCGTACTCGACTCGGCGGCACCCAACAACAATAATCCTTGTCTCCGAGGAGCATCCTGATTGTACTTCCTGTTCTTTCGGCGTTCCATGGAATTTCCAATACTCTTCACCAAGACCACAATGCAAAGGCATCGATTCTCCTTCAGTCTTCCTTATTCACTGTTCACCACAAATGCACAGGGAGCAAGTGAAAATACCATGGCTTGTGAGAGGGGCATTTATACTAGTATCACTGCTCCTTAGCACATAAATGAGATCTCTGACAGCAGATTGTCCAATGTAATACATCTCTTGATTTCTTTGACAGTTACTACCATAGGTGTTGAGTATGGATCCAAGAGAATTAAACAGTTTACAACTTGAGTCTTTTCTCCATTTATGGTGATGTTGCCCAGTGGTGAGAATTTTTGTTTTCTTGCTATTATTAGGATTCCACAGTTGACTATTGTTGTCAGGTGCTGTCAAGGCAACGCATGGCAACGCTATGAAGCAGATATGAGGCTTCCCTTTCCTGCGCTGTCCTCATCCTCTCTGACCACTCAAGCCCCCACCATTACGTTCACGGACTCGTCCACCTTGTTGAAAGTCCTCCTCTCTTTTCCTGTCCCTCCACTATTCCCAGCCTGACTTTATCCAAGGCATGACTCAACAACATGGTCAAAGTGAGATGCAGCGTCACCGTCGATGCAGAGGGCCACTGAGGCACAGCCACATTCCCTTTGAATCCAAATACCTGAGACATGAGGCCTAATCAAGTAAATGTCTGTTCTAGGGGACACACAGCTATCTGTGACCTAGGAAGTCGAGGATGAGGGTGGGAAGACTTTGTCCAGTGAAAGGGGGCCATGTCACAGCAGACCTCAGTGTAGGCTGGGTAACCTTGTTCCCATTCAAATAGCTCATTATTTCCCGGGGAAGTATTTAATTATTTTTAAAAGTAATGTGAATGAAGGATAGTGTGAAACACAATGTATATGAATTCTGTATGCAAACCAACATAAAATAAATATTAAAGTACAAATATCGACCAGCAATGACATCTGTTGAACTGTTTTTCTCCCCTGTAATTAGTTTTATGCCTGAACTGGTAGAGGGACACACACAATCAATGTTATTTCTTTTCCTTTTTAATTCTGGTAATGCTTTCCTTCCTTGTTTGACCCCACAGATCCACCTTCACTCTGTAATGCCTTTTTTTGAGGGGCATTTCCCATGTCCCTGCTTTTCCCTTAACACCGCCGTCATTTCAGGCCTTAGATCTGCCCTTTCGACCAACTGACTACAATTATTCATTCTAGTGGCATTTATGTTTTGTAATTTTCTTTCCTGATGTATTTATATTTTTATTTGGTTGATTGGTTTTTCCCTACATGTTGGTGGGTCAGGTTTGTTGGTTGACATTGAGTCAATTCTTTATCATGGCGACACCAAATATACACAACAGAGCAACTTTGTAGGGTTCTCAGGGGTGTGACTCCTCAGAAATGGAGCAGTGAGTCTTCTGTCTGTGCTGTTTCCTTTTGGGTCCCAGTAACCAGCCTTTCTACTAGTTATCAAATCCTTAAGGGGATGCCATGCTGTTACTGAGACTCATTTGTTTCTTTAACTACATTTTTAATTTGGTTTTTTTTTTTTTTATGTGTACCATCAAATCAGATCTGACTAGTACAAGGAGGGGATTTACCCTCCTTCTCCAGCAGAGCATCTGGTGGATTCAAACTGCACACCTCTGGGATTGCAGTGCAGCTTCTTGCCACTAGGCCACTAGAGCTCGCCACTACATTTTTTTCTTTTCAACCTTTCAGGTACCTTTTCAATCCATATATAAAACAGATTATCCTGGAGGCTGGGCTCTATGAGGAGAAATGTGGCATCAGGTTTGGAGGAAGACTCATCAACAATCTGCGTCATTGAGATGACACAACCCTGCTTGCCGAAACTGAGGACCTGAAGCACTTTCTGCAGAAGGTCAAAGATGCCTTCAATATAGAGTGAAGCTCAACATCAACGAAACAAAAGATTCTCACCACTGGGCCAATTAACAGCATCATGATAGATGGTGAAGAGGTTGACCTTGTTAAAGTCAACACTCTTGGTACCAGCAGCCAGGAAATTGAAAGACGAATTGTGCTTAAAAGTCTGCTGTCTGAGCTTTCTCTAAATTACTAAAGAGCAATGATGTCAATATGGAGACTAAGGTGCACCTGATCCAAGCCATAGTCTTTGCAATTACTTGCTATGCGTCAGAAAGCTGGACAATGACTAGGGATGAGAGAAAGAGAATTGATGCCTTCCTGTTGTAGTGCTGGAGAAAAGTACTGAATATACAATGGACTGCCAGGAGAACAAACAGATTTGTCCTAGAGAGGGTGAGACCAGGCTGCTCCTTGGAAGTTATGATTCTGAAGCTTCGTTTGACATACTTTGGACATGTTGCAAGGAGGGACCAGACCTTGGAGAGGGATGTCATGCTTCAGAGGGTGGTGGGAAACTGCAGGAGAGGAAGACCCTCAATGAGATGGATTGGCTCAGTGACTGGGGCAATGGGTGTAGGTGTGTCAGAGGCAGTAAGATTGGCACAGGACAGAGTAGAGTTTAGGGTTATTGTACACAGGGTCACTATGAGTTTCAGGTGACTCGACGGCACATGACAACAACTTTCAGATTGCTGAATATTACCTTATTGTTCAGCATTAACTTTCAGTGTTTTTGCATTGTGGTTGGGTAGCTTATGTCACTACTGTATGTAATATAAAAAGTTTTATTTGTGGTCTGATATAGGACCAGAGTTTTTATCCTTTTTTCCTTTGATTTGTATTATTAAACATTTCCGTAACAATACATTCATTGTCATGTAATGAGTCTCATAATACCATAAGTTAATTGGCAAAATCCACACCTACTGGTCAGCCTTGTCCCACCCTCACTCCCACATCCTCAGTCCCACACCTGCCTTATTTTGGAGAAGACCAAGGGGTCATCTTTGTCTCCTCAAACACAGAGCACACAAATGATCAATGAACTCTTAAAATCATTAAACACACAGCACTTGCATTTCTCCAATTGTCTCTTCATTTTTATGTTCTTCAAATCAGGAGCAAATGAAAAATAAAAAATGTAACCCCACTGAGTTGCTCTTGACCCACAGGGACCCTGCAGGGCAGGAGCACCAACCCTAAGGTCTCCGAAGCTGTAAATCCTTATGGGGTAGTCAGCCCCTTTCCTTCCCTCCGGGGAGGACATTGATGTTTCTGAAACATTTCCTCCAGGTAGATGACTTTTCATTTTACTAAAAGTCTTTCAAAAGCAATAGCTTTTAAAGACATCTACTCAGCCAATATATTTTCTTTTATGGTTTCTGTTTCTGCTGTCACATCTATGACATGACTTCCTAATTGGAGGTCATAAAAATATTCCATTTTCACTCAGAAGTTTTAAAATCTTAGGTTAATAGATATGTATATGATCTATTCTGAGTTCTCTTTCTGGTATATAGTGTACAACATTGGCCAAGATTTGTGTGTTTGCTTATATTGGAGACCAAACTCCAATTGTTCCAGAATCATTTTGTGAAAATTATTCCTTCTCTTTGGAACTGTTTCTGTACACTTGTAAAAATCAAATAGCTACATATTCATGGTTCTTTTTCCGAATGTTCTATTGGCTTATGCAATTGGTCTTCGCTCCTATCTTTCCCCTGATTCCTCAAAGCCTTGCACCCTGTAGCTTGATCATAAGCCTTCAAATCAGGAAGAGTATATGTCTTCCATATTTTCCTTTTCAAAACGGTCATGGCTTGCCTCTTCCCTTTGCATTCCCGTATCAATGGCAGAATTAGTTTGTCAATTTTTATGGGATGGTCATTTTGTCAGGATTGCAATGAATCTATAGATCAAGTTGCAGAGAACTAACATCCCACATTATTGAGTCTCTCAGTCTATTAATACAAAATAGCTTTCCGTTTCTTTCTTTTTTCTTTGACCTTTTAAAATTTTACCCATCAATATTTAGTATCATTTTGATTGGTAAATATCATACAGGGGCACATGGGTAAAGGCTTGTCAATCGGCTCCTGAACAATTACAGCTTTGCAAACATCACAGAGCACTTCTACTGCACGTGCCTGGGGCCCCATGTGTGGTTGTTACTGTTGCTGTTGTGCCTGAGGTGCCATGTTGTTATTGTTACTGTCTACTGCGCGTGCCCAGGGTGAATGTGTTGTTATTGTTGCTGTCTATTGCACGTGCCTGCCTGGGGCCCCATGTGTGGTTGTTACTGTTGCTGTCTATTGCACAAGCCCAGGGTGATGGTGCTGTTGTTACTGTTGCTGTTGACTGCACATGCCTGGGGTGCCACATTGTTGTTGTTGTTGCCTACTAGGAGTACCTGGGACACCACATTACTGATGTTGTCTATTGCACGTTTGGGATTTCCATGTGACTATTATCTACTGCACATGTCCACTGTCATAGCTGTTTTAAATGACCTTCAGCAGTATCTTGCTTGCATGTGATATTAATGATAGTGTTTGATAGTTTCCACATTCTGTTGGATCACCTTTTTTGGGAATGGGAACAAAAATGAATCTCTTCCAATCCACTGGCCAGACAACTGTCCTCCAAATTTCCTGGCACAGAATGGTACGTGCATTCAGGGCTGCCACTGAACTCAATTGGTATCTTGATTCACGGGCCCTTATTTTTTTTTCAAAACCTTCAAAGTGGCTTCCACTTCCCCTTTCATCTCCTCCCCCTCTGTGACCCTTAGCTCCTGCTCATATAGTACTTCCTGAAATTTTTCAGTATCAATCAGTCGGTTTTGGTATAGTGATTCTGTGTATTCCCACCATCTTTTTTTTTTAATGCTTTCTGGGTATTTTACTATATTGCCCATGTTGTTGTTGTTGTTGTTATGTGCCATCGAGTCACCTGCGACTCACAGTGACCCTATGTACAAGAGCCCTAAATGCAGTTCTATCCTGTGCCAACCTCGCCATCTCAAACACACTCATTCCCACCACCCTAGTCACAGAATCGATCCATCTTATAGAAGGTCTTCCTCTCCTGCACCGTCCCTCCACTCTCCCAAACATGATGTCCCTCTCCAAGGACCAGTCCCTCCTTGCAACATGCCCAAAGTATGTCGGATG
>NW_006399756.1:1617871-1633998 GCF_000299155.1 Elephantulus edwardii | reverse complement strand
TGTGGATGACTCTTCCACCAATTCTGATGCCACTTTCCTCGTAGAGGCCAGTGTCTCAGATAATCTGTTCTGCATACAGATTGAAAAGTTATGGAGACTGAATACATCCCTGATGTACCCGCTTTTTAATTTCGAACCATGTAGTATCTCCTTGCTCTGTTCTGGCAACTGCCTCTTGGTCCAAGTATAGGTTTCACATTAGCACAATCAAATATTCTGAGATTTCCATTCTTCTCAGAGTCAGCCACAGCTTGTTGTGATCCACAGTCAAAAGCCTTTGCACAGTCAATGAAGCACAGATATACATTCTCCTGGTATCCTTTGCTTTCTTCCAAGATCCATCTACCATTATTCATCCTTCAATATTGCCACTCCAGGCTTACATGCATTCTCTCAGTTTGAGAAATGCAGAGCAAGTTCTTCCTTTTTTAGTCTCCAATTCCAGCTCTCTGCACATTCCATTATAATACTTTACTTTGTCAAACTGACCTTTGAAATCTTCTGTTTAGCTCTTTTGCTTCAACATGGTTTCCCCCCTTGTTTTGGTTTCTCAAAGCTGTACTGCCATTTTCAGAGTCTCTTCTGATATCCATTTCTGGTTGTTTTGGGTTTTTTTTCTTTCTCCACTGTCTTTGTAATGACTATTTGCTTTCTTCCTGGATGATATCTTGGATGTTCTCCCACAACTCATCTGGTCTTTGATGGTTCAAACCTATTCTTAAGATGATCTCAAAATTCAGATGGAATAGATTCAAGATGCTATGTCAGTTCTTGTGAAATTATTTTCATTTTGTTCTGCCTCACTTGGAACTTTCATGTGAGTAATTGATGGTCTGACCTACAGTCTGCTGCTGGAATAGTGTTGACTGCCGATATTGAGCTTCTCCAATGATTCCTTCACAGATGTAGCAACTCCGATTCCAGTGAAGCCCATCAGATGAGATCCATGTGTAAAGTCACCATTTGTGCCTTTTTAAAAATATATTTGCAGTGAGCAAATCATTATAAATACAAAATTCGATCATTCTGGTCATTCTATTTCCAGCCTCATTTCTATCACCACACCCATATTTTCCAACTACTATTCATTTTTCACTGTTTCCAATTTTTGTGTTCCAGTCATCGATTATCATAAGTATCTTGATTGCACGTTTGGTCAACTTTAGATTTGCTAAGAATTTGAATTTCTTCCTCTTTAGCTCTAGATATAGGAGCATATATTTGAATAATGGTCATATTAATGAGTCTTTTTTATGTGCATATGGATAATATTCTATCACTGAAAACATTGTATTACAGGATAGAACTTCATTCAAAAATGGTTAGAACAGTACATAGTTAGGGAACTACCAGAAGTTCAAGCAGGATTCAGAAAAGGCTGTGGCACCAGGGATACCATTGCTGATGTCAGATGGATCCTGGCTGAAAGTTAAGAATACCAGAAGAATGCCTATTTATGCTTTCTTGTCTAAACAAAGACATTTGACTGTGTGATCATAACGAGTTATGGCTGACAGTGAGAAGAATGGGAATCCCAGGGCACTTACTTGTGCTCACACAAAACATACACCTAGACCGAGAGGCTACTGTACAAACAGAGCAGGGGAAACTGTTAAGTGCCATCGTCGACGCTGACTCATAGCAACCCTGTGTACAGCAGCTCTGAACCCTGCTCTGTCTGGAGCCAATTTCATTGTCTGACACACCTACCCTCATTAGCCCAGTCACAGAGTCAATTCATCCCATCCAGGGTCTTCCTTTCTTGCAATGTCCCTCTCCAAGGACTGGTCCTTCCTTGTAATATGCCCAAAGTACGTCAGATGAAGTTTCAAAATTTTTGCCACCAATGAGCAGCCTGGTTCCTCTCTCTCTCTCCATGACGAGTCTGTTTGCTCTTGTAGCAGCCACGCTATGTTTGATGCTCTTCTCCAACATCACAGCTCAAAGGCATCGATTCTTCTTCTGTCATCCTTAGTCATTGTCTAGCTCTCTGATGCATACCAAGTAATTGTGAAGACCATGGCCTGTGTCAGGCACACCTTAGTGTCTAGACTAACATCATTGCTCTTCAGTACTCTGGAGAGGTCCCTGAGAGCAGATTTTCCCAGTGCAATTCATCTTTTGATTTCCTGGCTCCTGAAACCAAGAGTGTTGATTGTGGCGCAGAGTAAGTTAAAGCTGTTAACAATCTCAAGTTCTTCACCATCTGTGATAGTGCTGCCAATCGGCCCAGTGGTGAGAATCTTTGTTTTCTTGATGCTGAGCTTCAATCCATATTGAAGGTTGCAGTTCTTGACCTTCTGCAGCAAATCTCTCAGGTCCTCCTCAGTTTCAGCAAGCAGGGTTGTGTCATCTGCATAACACAGATTGTTGATGAGTCTTCCTCCAATCCTGATGCCACATTTCTCCTCAGAGCCCAGTCTCCCAGATGATCTGTTCTGCATATAGATTGAAGAGGTATGGAGATAGGATGCATCCCCAGTGTACACCTTTCCTGATTTTGAACCATGCAGTATCTTCTTGCTTCCTGGGTAATTCAACATTCTGTCCACAGCATCCTTAAGTATTGCAACTCAAGGTTTGAATTTGTTCTTCAGTTCCTTCAGTTTAAGAAATGTTGAACAATCCTGTCCCTTTTGATTTTCCAAACCCAGCTCTTTGCACATTTTATTATAATTCTTTGCTTTGTCTTGCTGTGCTTTCCTCTGAGGTGTGTCAGGATTGTATTCTCTCTCCATACCTATTTAATCTATATGTTCTGCATTTTATTCAATAATCTGGGCTCTGTGAAGAAGAATGTGGCATCAGGATTGGAGGGAGATGTGATATGCAGATGACACAATCTTGCTTACTGAAAGTAAGGAGGACTTGAAATACTTTTTGCCGAAGATCAAAGAACACAGCCTTCAATATGGATTGTGTCTCAATGTCAAGAAAACAAAGATTCTTACTACTGAACTGATAAAGAAATCATGGTAGATGAAGAAGAGATTGAAACCGCCAACAACTTCATCTTACTTGGATCCACAATCAGCATCCTTGGTACCAGCAGTCAGGAAATCAGGAGACATATTTCCCTGGGAAAGACTGCAGTTAGGGACCTCTCCATTATTAAGGAGTTTATTAATTATCTCAATTATTAAGGAGTATTGATGTCAGTTGGAGGACTAATGTGCATCTGATTCAGGCCACGATCTTTCTGATCACTTGCTATGCATCTGAGAGATGGACATGAAGGATGATAAAAGAAGAATTAAAGCTCGGTCTTAGGAAGGGGGCAGCCAGAGTGCTCTTTGGAGGCAAAGATGATGAAGTTTCTCCTCATATACTTTGGTCATGCTGCTAGCAGGGGCTATTCCTTGGAGAGAGACATGATGCTCAGAAAGACAGAGGGACAGTGAAGGAGAGGAAGATCCTTTACTACGTGGATTGATATGGTGGCTGCCGCAGTGGGCGCTAATGTGTCAGGAAGTGTGAGGATGGCCCAGGACAGGACAGGTTTCAGATCCACTGGTCACATGGTCACTATGAGTCATTGTCCACTCAATAGCACCTAACAACAACTGCACAGGTTCGGGATCTCCATGCTGCTGTTGTCCACTGGGCATGCCCGGAGGCACCACAGGTGTTAACCACTGCACGTGCCTGGGGTTGCCACGGTGTTGTTATCCACTGCGCATGCGTGGGTCTGCACACTGTTGTTTCTGTGAGTGCCCACTGTGTCCGCCTGGGGACACCATGTTGCCGTAGTTGTCCACTGTACGTGCCTGGGGTTGCCAGGAGTTTGACTCAACTTGACAGCAGCTAAAAATAACTTTATCCTTTTAGTGCGAGGCTACATAATGACATCTCTTTTATCACTTTTGTCTCAGTAATTAGTGTCTCTCTTCCCTTGATCCTATCATCAGGGGTTATTAATTATATTGATCTTTCTAAAGAAGCAGATTCAGGTTTCATTGACTTGATTTTATGCCCCCTCCCACCCCCCATTTTAAATTTCCTTGATTTCTGGTTCGTTCTTACCTATTTCTGTCCTTCTGCTTGGACAGGCCCCATCAGTTTTCTCTAGTTTCTTAAACAAGATTACTGGTTTGAAACTTTTCTTCTTTTTAATGTAAAATTTTAATATAAGTCATTTCCGTTTAGGTACCACTGTAGCTCTGTTGTTGTTGTTGTGTACCATAGAACCGACCCATAGCTGACCCTCCAGGGGGTTTTCAGAGGTAGTTAATTGCACGTGAGGAGATTGTCCGTTCTTCTTCCACAGAGCAGCTGATGACCTCGAACATCATGCCTTCAGAATCGCAGTGCAACGTCTTGCCACCATATTTTTAAATGTTGTTTGTAATTTCCATTCAATTAAGAATATTAGCATTATGCTGAGTGAACTCAGTTCCACAAAGATGAATATTATATAAAACATTATTGTAGAATGAATATAAGGATCCAAGGGGAGTGGGGGCGGGTGGGAGCAGAGGGATGAGGATGTGCAGGGGGAAAGGGATTAACCTTGGAGTTGTACAACTTGATGGGGGTGCGGGTGAGGGAAATTGGAAGACTCTGTTCTATAAATCAATGTGTTCGAATTTTGTAAATAAACTAGTATTTTTTTAAAAAAGGTTAATTTAGTTTCCTGAATATTTAGGATATTTTCTACTTTCTCTTTGATTCATTTGTTACTTTGCAGTGAGCTGTTTAATTTTTAGACACTGAGAGGTTCTTAGAATATTTTTCTATTGTTGATTTACAACTTCATACTGTTGTTGTAAGAGTCATAGAACATACTTTGTATAATTGTAATTCCTTTACATTTGCTGAGGTTTGGTTTGTATCTAATATTATTGGATTTGGTGGATATTCCACACACAGCATGTCTGTGTCCATGCGCACGTTCCATTTTTGGGAGGTGGAGTGTTCTAGGAACGTACATTTGACAAAGTGAATGGATAGAATATGTTCTTCCTGGAGATCCCTGGAGATTTCCTGGCTTCCTGCTCTACTGAGAGAGATGTCCAAGTCTCCAGGACCGTTGTGGATTCGTGTATTTCCTTGTTCCCCTTTATCGTTCCTGTCTTTTTAAGTTCTTCTATTGGGTGCACGCCCCTTTACAATTGTCATGTACTTTTGGTGACCTGACTACACTTTAACTGCATGTTATAGTCCCGATATGCACGGGAATGTCCCTTTTAAACTGGACAATGCTTATATTTCTGAACTTCAATTTGTCTATCTGAGTACAGTATAGCAGCTTTCCTGTGTTTTGTGTTTCCATGGGATATCTTTCCATGATTTCATATTGAGCCTTCTTGTGAAAAATGCCCTGGAGGCACAGTGCGTTACATGTTGAGCTGCTAACTAAAAACTCAGTGGTTCACCTCCTCCAGCCTCTTGGAGGGAGATAAAGGAGGGAGTCTGTTCCTGCTAAGATTCACGGGTTTGGAGATGCAATAGTCACAGTCATTTGACATTGACTTCATAGCTGAGGCAGTGGGTTTGGGGTTTGTTGTATGTATAGATCTATATATACATGCTGTTGTTGTTCTTATGTGCCATCGAGTTGCTTGTGACTCATAGCAACTCTATGTACAACAGCTCTGCCCCTGCTCTATCCTGTGCCAACCTTATTGTCTCTGATACACCTACCCCCATTCCCCCAGTCACAGAATCAATCCACCTCAAGCATGATGTCCTTTTCCAACATTTTCCTCCTTGCAACATGCCCAACTTATGTCAGACAAAACTTTATAATGTTTCCCTCCAAAGAGCAACCTGGTTTCACCCTCTCCAGGACAAACCTGCTTGTTTTCCTAGCAGTCCATGGTATATTCAATACTCTTCTCCAGCACCAAAGATCAAAGGCATCAATTCTCTTTCTATCATCCCTAGTCATTGTCCAGCTTTCTGATGCATAGCAAGTGATTGTGAAGACTATGGCCTGGATCAGGTGCACCTTAGTTTCCAGACTGACATCGTTGCTCTTCAGTACTCTGAAGAGGTCCCTTACAGCAGACTTTCTCAATATAATTAGTCTTTTGATTTCCTGGCTGCTGGTACCAAGAGTGTTGACTGTGGAGCCAAGCAAGCTGAAACTGTTAACGATCTCAATTTCTTCATCATCTGTGATGATGCTGCCAATCGGCCCAGTGGTGAGAGTCTTTGTTTTCTTGATGTTGAGCTTCAATCCATATTGAAGGCTGCAGTTATTGACCTTCTGCAGCAAATCCCTCAGGTCCTCCTCAGTTTCAGCAAGCAGGGTTGTATGATCTGCATAACACAGATTGTTGTTTTTTTTTATAATACCTTTATGTTAAAATCTCCAGAGGACAGCATAGTCTTCCCAATATCTTGTAGAATCAGGCTCTTTGACACCAAGCTAAAAAGAAAATTTATGCAACTTCCAAACAATTCTCTAGATCAAAGCAATTTTTTTTTTCATTTCACTCTGCTAGACAAAGGCTATCTTGTACCTGTGGCTCGATTTGCTAAATACGAGGCAGAAACTTTCTTCTTGAAAACTTTGAAAAATAGCTAGGTTCTCATTTCTAGTGGCAATCAGAACAAACCCTGAAGAACAGCGTTCCTACATTGGCCGTGTTGCTGCCTCGTTAACCTCATCTTCCAGGACACGTTCCTTTTGGAGGTGGGGCAGAGTCTAATGCATGGGGATAGAGATGCTGAATGAGGAGGAGAAGGAGCAGAAAATGTTTAGGCTGTGGCTCAGAAGCGTCTCCAGGGAAAAGAGGGACAGGCCAGCTCCCTCACCTGCCTCCCCCAATGTGCTGGACATGAAGGTAATGAGCAGAAGCCACTGGCACCTCCTGCCTGGCTGGCCCTGGATCAATTTCCCAAGCCTGGGAATAAATGACTTCCCCACTCAGCCCGTTCACGCTGTAATTAGGGACAAGCCGTTAAAGAGCCGCTACATTATTGATCAGACACCTTAGTTCCTGGTCTGGTTGCATATTTCTGTATGTGTGGACTTATTTTTAGTGAAAAGGAGAGGATCACTGAGCTTCTCCATCTTCTGAGGCTGAATTCATGACCCTGTGAGGAGGCTGTAGATTGCGAGACAAGCAATGACAGAAATCACACAACACTTGTTATCACAATTCCCATGGGATTCATCTCACAAGCAGCAGCAGCAAGACTCTGGACAAGCTGCTGTCTCCACATCACTTGGCCATCTCCTGTGCATTTTAGCCATACTTGTAATTCCCTGATCTGTGTTGCAACGCTGAAGGCTCATGGTTCAAAGTCAGCAGTGGGTCAGTGGGAGAAGGATGGGCAATCTCGTCCATGCGATTTCCTGCCTCTGAAAACCTGCTGGAGGGTCAGCTATGGGTCATTTCCGACTTGATGGCAAACAGCATCACTTCACTTCAGGAGCTTGGGTGGCCTAGTGGTAAGAAGTTCCACTGGAATCCCAAAGGCACGTGGTTCTGATCCACGCTCTGCTCCACAGGAGAACGAGGGGCAGTCTCCTTCTGTGTAATTTACTGCCTCTGAAAATCTGCAGGAGGGTCAGCTATGGGTCAGTTTCAATTCAATGGCACACAATAACAACAATACAACATCCCTACTGCTTTTGTCCCTTGAAGCATTCTATTGTTGTAGTTGTTAGGTGTGAACCCTGCCCTCTGTGGCTCCACCTTCATAATCCAACATGCTCAAGGCCAGTGTTAATGTCACTGTGTCATTCCACCTTATGAGAGGTCTCCTCTCCTTCTTTGAAGCTCTACTTTTCCCAGCACGCTGTCTTTTTCCAAGGACTACCGTCTTGACATCATATTCACAGTAAATGAGAGGAAACCTCGCCATCCTTGCATCTAAGGAGCACTTTGGTTGTGCTTCCTCCACATCATATTTGTTTGTTGTTCTGGCTGTTCCTGGGATATTCCATACTCTTCCCCAATACCGTAACTCAAAGGCATAGACTCTTCTGTCACCCTTAATCACGGTCTAGCTCTCAGAAGCTTTGGAATCAATTAAAAACACCATGTCTTGCCTCAGGAGCACCTTAATCTTTAAGCAACATTGTTGACAACTTCAATCTTTTCTCCATCTCTCATGACACTGCCTATTAGTCCATTAGTGGGGAGGTCTGGTAGTCGTCTATTAGGTGGTAAGGAGTTTTGTTTTCTTGACATTGAAATGTAATCAATACTGAAGGTTACGATCTTTGATCTTTTGAAGCGTGGATTTCAAGTCTTCTTCACAAGGTTGGTTGTGTCATCTGTGTGACGGAAGTTTTTGATGAATCTTCTTCCACATTCCTATTGCCACATCCTTCTTCGCATAGTCCCTGTTCTGAAATGATTTTCTTAGCATAGAGATTGAATAGGTTCAATGGACTGCTACTTCTCTCTTCTCTACATGATAAAGTTCTGCTAAGTTTCTGGAGTTTGAGCTAGGTATCTTCTCAGAAACCTCCCTTTCTGCTTCTCCCCACTGCCCGTGGCCTCCATCCCATTCTGAGTATGAATCATCACATTGCTGTGTGATTATCTGTGGGCAAAGCCCCTTACCCTCTAGACTAGAAACCCTTCAACACATCTTCCTAGGACCTAACTCCTGATACCATGCTTGTGGGGTAAAACTCAACCACAGTTGTCTAACCAGTTTCCACGGAGACCACTCCAATTCACAGTGACCTGATGTGCGTCAGAGATTCGCACCCCATATAGTTTACAAGGATGTGGCCTTCAGAAGTGGAAATCTATGCCTTTCATCTAAGGAGCCTCTGGGTATAAAATGAGCAGATGCAACACGCAGGTGGCTGAATCTGACTTCTACCTACGTCTTATACGGGAACTGTCCCCATCAAGAACATCTGTAGTACTAAACAAATAGCTACAAATAGGGTCAAACATGCCACCTCACGTGCTCCTGCACTTCATTTGGTCCAAAGTTCATTTTAACTTGACTCACAGACTTTTACCCACAGTTGTGGAATTTCTTAGGGAAACAGGTTGGAGAGTGAGGGTGACAAAGAATATCACACTAATCCAGGTTTAGTCGAGCAGTTCCAAGCCAAATTAACAAGGCAAAGTTCCTCAATTAGTGAAAGTCAGGTTCCATTCAGCCACAAAAATTCACCTCTGGTGCCCTTAATCATCCAGCAAATTTTCTCTCAGAACAGTTATAAATAAGTTTTCCTTCAATTATCCAGCAAGCAAAACCTTTAACTGTGGCTCTATCTCCAGTCTTCCTCTGGTTATACCTTGCCACAGTATTTTCACAGCAGTGCCACTGTCTCCTCACAGCAGTGCAACAGTATCTCCACTCTCTCTCCACCACAATTTTTCACAGTGTGGAAAGTGATTTCTTGTATTGGTCTTACATCAATTGACGATTTGCAAGAACATGTGTCTGCAGTTAAGGTAGCTGGAGTTCATGCCCACAATAGGGGCTAACACGATGGAGAGAAAAGCCAAAGTTTCTGACACCACACTGGGTGAGTTCAAACTCTTAACCTTTGCCTTAGACATCAAGTCCTTAACCATTTATGCCACCCAAGGACTATTAATAATTTTGTTTGATAAATGAGAGAATATCAATATGAATCATTGATCTCCAGACATGAATACATGTTTAGCAAGCTTTGTGAGACTTGTCTCCAATGTCAGATTATCATCATTCGTGTTATGAATAATGCCCAAATTAAACCAAGAATATAAAAATTATCGACACTGGACATCTATCATGTGGATTGAATTTTAGAGACTTGTTCACACTCAGACTGTGTTCCTGTTATCTTGGACCTTGCTTCTATACAGTTTTATCTTAATCACCATAGAATGAAAAGTGCTGATAGGCAGGAGGTAATCATAGGGTCACACAATTTGATGGGGGGAGGGTAAAGGAAATGGGGAAGATGCAGTGTGAAAAAAACAATGTATACAAACTTTTTAAGTAAACCAGTATAAAATAAAAATTTTATTTTTTTAAAAAAGTGCTGATGGATTGGTACAAGTCTTGGGACACTCACACCCACAGCTCCATTCATACACATTGCTGTTGTTGTGCGCTGTCACGTTGCCTACAACTCATAGCGACCTTATGCACAATAGCCTTGAACCCTGCCCTATCATTAGCCAATCTCACGGTCTCTGACACACCTATTCCTCCTCTTGATACCAGTCAATAAACAGCATGCCCACTCAAGTAAAAAGATTATTTCCATGATTAAAACATTTTACACAAAATGTCTATCGCAATTAAGTAAAAATGTCATCTCTACAAAACAAAATAAAGTTGCTTAAACCAGAAGTCAAACCCACCACAATCTAACTGAATCCGACTCTTGAAAACCTCCCCTGTTGGATTTTTGACGCTGTAAACCTTACGAGGAATGAACTGTCTCAACTTTCGCCCACTGAGCTACCTTTGGATTCAAACCGCTAACCTTTTAGAGATCAGAACAATGTATAAACCCACCACGCCACAAGGGTGCCTTTAAAGGCTGGCAGGCCTACAAAGTGAGAAAATTGGCAATCTCTATGTTCTCATCAGCCTCTGTGATTCTTGGATTCATTGTAAAGGGATCAATGAAATAGATCTCTGATATGAGTCTGCTTATGTCTGGATAGAATGATTTGAAATAGGATAGATCAATTTACAATAACAATTTTATTATGACATACAACTTTAATAGCAATTTTTTATAACATTTTACAATTTTTATGAACATTTACCTATAAAATGTCCCAAGAAAGTTAGGTGTTTCTAGTTAATTACAATAAGATTGAAGCAATGGTTCTTCATTTAAAACTAATTTGTAGGTCTCCTGCCTTCTGTGCATGCATGCCCACTCTTCTGGGCTCTCTATCCTACAGTTAAGAGCACACAAAGAAGCACTCTGATATAACGCTTAAAAGCCCAGAGACTAATAGAGAGGTTGCTAGTTCAAATCTACCCAACTTTCCTGTTAGAGAAAGATCTGATAATCTGATTCTATTAAACTGCAGCCCAGGAGTACTCTGGGGCACTCCTACACATTTACATGGCATCACTAGGAGGTGACAACAAACCCTGGCATTCCTAACAATAACAACAAGCACATAAAAACATCATAAAATGTGTGTGGATAATCTAATCATATGCATGCCACACTTCCCAGAGTTAAGTAATTTCTCATCCTCCTAAAATTTTTCAGGAGAAACACTGGAAACTCACATCTCAAAATGAGTGTATTTCCTATTGTTAAATTACCTCTGGAAGGAAGATGCTCATTCTCAAAGGTAGAGCAAGTAAAACTTCTAACACCTTGTTCACTTATGACTCACGAGTCAAGAAAAACTCAGAAAAGACTAGAAGCAGAAAGCTTGAAAAGGGCGAAACAGAAGGTTGTCGACCACGTTAATAGGAAGCTTACTTTACTTTATCCTTCAAAGCAGAATAGTCAAAAGGGTATGACTAATAAGAATAATATGCTTTAAATAAAGTATTAAGCATTCCCTGTGCATAGCTGAAAAAAGCAGTGCTTATATGCTAGAAAACCTACAGTAAGTTGTTATAAGCCTCCCTAGTTAAGCAGATATTTAGCCTTTTATTAGCTGGCATCTTCTAAGAAGAGGATTAAGGCATGCTGGGAATTGTCCACACACTATTCAAGGACCCACTGAGAGTAGAAGGGAAGCTCACTCAAAAATTCTATTAGAACAGGTGGGTTGATTTCATTAAGTTTTAAACTAAATCTGATTATTTTTGTGACAGTTATTGCCAATGCGTTAGGAAATTAAAACATTATCCTCTCATGTGCCATAAGAGCTATCTGTAGACGTGATATCGTAGTATAATACATGCCATCTAATTATCTGTTATCATAATTCCATTAAGAGGAAACATAATCCATCTCAGTGTAAAATGTTTACAAATGTATGCCTGTATGATGCTCATCCTGTTTCAATTAATCAGCAATGCACAATTACAAGGACAGAAGGCAAGTTCCAGTCAAGAATCGTTAAATTCTATTTTCAAAAATAGCCATGTTGTTATTCTTGACTTACTGCTAAACAAGGGTCATAGCAAATTAGAGTAAAGATAGTAGACAAAGGGAGAGGAAGATAAATACATCCCCTACACCAGCACCACATCATCCATGGGAACATCTCTTTTATTACTAAATTGTAGAGACACATATTGAGACAAGCTTGGTAGGTAGGAAATTACAGGAAGATAATGAAATTCTGAAGTCATAAACTCTCCCGTAATGGAAGGCGTTGCGAGATCACTTTGGCACGGCCCGATTTGCTTTCATAATATGATTGCATGTTAAGGTGATTTTAAGAATCAATTTAAAAATTCATAAGATGACTTTTTCCTCCTGTTGTTAGATAGGCTTATTGTGCAATCGTTCATCCAAGGATTGTTTTGTGAGCTTCTGCTCCAGGAGACTTTTGGGTCAACAGAACCCAAAGGTAGAGCAAAACCATTATCTGGCAAAGAAAGTGCCACAGCCCCTCCTCCACCACCACCCACAGTGTCAGTGCAGAGACCACAGAACACTCCCCACAACTGTGAACACCTTCTCGTGCAGCTCGCCCATACCTGCAACGCTTAAAGGGTTGACTAATCAACTAGTGCCTCTATTAAGAGCTACCAGCAAAAGACATGCTCCAATTCTGCGCAAAGGCTACTGACAGTAAATGCTGTGAAAATGTTCCTAGCCATCTCTCCAACTCCACAGCAGGGGCTGTCTTCCAGAAGCATAGTGGACAGTGACCCAAGACTCAATTTCTTTATGAAAATAGACATGCATATAAAAATGAACAATATTCTACTGGAACATAGTCTGACTGAAATTGGAAATCTTCTTTTCTTATCTAAAGCTGACTTGTACAACAGAAAGGAAACTACACTATCAACATGGAGTGATCACTCACCTGGGATGGGCTGCGGGGCAAACACCACAGTGGGCACCGGTCGAGAAGCAGGGGCTGGTCTCGACAAAGACAGGGCTACTTGATTTGCCAGAAAATGAGGCTTCTCGTATCCATGGAATAGTATAGCTTCCTCTGGCTGTACCCACGTTGAGTCGAGAGCAAAAGAGTTATTAAAAATGACCTGCCCAAAAACAAAGCAAGCATAGCATCTTAGGCAAGGAACATCATGGAAGCTAAGCACTACAATAAAAATACTTATCTTGTCTTGCATTGATCTCAAATATTACACATTTTATGTCTTCTTGTTAACTAGGACCACATGGAACATCCATTCACAATTGAAAAAAAAGATTCAGGTGCCCCCATTTCCAATCACTTCCCAGTTCCCAATTCCCTGGACTGTGATCAACTATTGATTTCATTTACCTGGCAGCTAGTTTACAGATGGAAGACCCATACCAATGAGGTCATTAGCATGAGGTAGAAAAGTCAACAAAGCACTGTGTTTGGCTTTCAAATAAGCAAAGCCGATTCAGTACATTGAATTCAGAAGCCAAGACAAACAATCAGGAAGATGAAAGCTCAAAGTAACAAAAGAAAAACATCCACAAGAGCAAAGGTCAGTAGAATTTCACTATATATTACGCATTACTGGATTTTGATCCATGCCTACAAATTTAAAAACTGAACAGCAAAATTAAAAAAAACAACAACCCTGATTCAGAAACTGGACTAAATCATGCATTGTTCTGTACAATCCTCATACTTTGAGTAAAAACAAAGTGCTTCCCCCGCGCCTTGAGTTTCTGCACAGATCAATCTCTCTCTCTGAAAAGGTCTCACTCTTTATACCAAGTAGCTGAATCTACTGCAATTGGAAAATATGCAGTGTTTCCTGTTGTCATGGAAATACGCAACAACATAATTAAAATCCATTCATTCAATTGAATCATTTGTGTTTTTACCTTACAGTTAGGGATCCTTTTGTCTATCCAACTTTTTCCAGCAGGAGGAGGCAGAGTAGATGGGCAGACGTGGGGGAAGATGGGGACCAGTTCCACCGTGCATGAAGGGGACAGTCCTATCATAGTGGAGTGGGCACCAAACAGCCACTGCAAGCCAGAGAGAGAGGAACGGTCAGCCTGGATCAAGGCAGGGGAGAGGGAGGAGGGTCAGCCTGGATCAAGTGAGGACTAGAGAGAAAGGAGGGTCAGCTGAGCCAAGTAAGGGGAAGGAGAGTAGGGTTAGCCTGGATCAGAGACTCTTCTTCCTTGTACCAACAGAGGCTAGGGTAGTAGCTTTCTAAGAAAGATTTTCAGATTCACATATCTCCTTAGGAAAATCAACTCTCTTCCTTCCCAGTCAGTCAAGAAAACCTCCACATGTTCACAAAGCAAAGGGAAAATGTTTGTGTCCGAATCATCATGAAGCATTCTATCATTCTGAAATATTAAGAAACAACTCCTACACAAAACCATGAAAATGGGGTGTTGTTGTTGTTGTTATGTGCCGTCGAGTCACTTGTGACTCATAGCGACCTTATGTACAACAGCCCTGAAAATGGGGTAAGAAAGGGTTTTCTGCCCCACGAGGAAAAAAACAACCACACAAACCCTACAACAGAAAGTAAGAAATGCTGAGCACTCCTTGTATAACTCTTGAATTCTTCCATAAAGCACTACAAGGCTGAAATTTTTTTAATATGACTTTAAAACACTTAGTAACTCCATTTATCATTTTTAAAGAAAACAGTAAACTCCTATTTTCAAAGTAAAAATTGCTAAGGCGTTAAGGTTCAAAGTTTCCTAAGGACAACCAACACGAATAGATTCCACGGTAAAGAAAAGGCAACGTAGCAGAGCGCACATGAGGGCCACCGCCAGAGCCCAGCCGAGCAGGCAGCTGCGGACAGGGCCTCCCCTGCGGAACGCACGGACTCCTCACAGGTGAACCGGTAAGACGCACCTCCCCTGATCTGGAACAGCTGAATCTATTCATTTTAAAACCATGAAAGCATTTTTGGTTGTCCTTTCTATAAAATAGCCTTCTGTCTCTAAATATTGCCATTTTAAAAATGAGTACTATAAAAAAAAATTAGAATAGAAATACGAAGTTTTCTTGGATTTCTTCTTCTTTTTTATTTTTAAATTTACACAAGAAAAACATGCCTTTTTCTCTGGGGTGGGGGGAGGTGAACGGGAGTTCCCTGTCGCTCTGTACCCCTAGTGGTAGGACTCTGATACATCAACCTCCCCGAAATATTGCACAGGCTCCAGAGGCTCATTGAATAAAGCCAGGATGAACTGCACCACAGGACACAACGCTCCTCCACCTTCGTGGGGGGGCTGTTAGGTCTCAAGTCCAGGATAGGAACCGAGGGACATTCAGAAAGGCTTGCACAATAATAAAAGATTTCTTAAATCGTATCTTCTAAGGTACTACCGCTGAGCACACTCGTACTCAATACTGGCAGCATTTGGAATGGTCCCCGTTTAATGCATCTGCATGCTAGGGGGTCACCAACGGGTCTTGCCCAGGCCAGCTGGCTTGTTCCGTGGCCTCATTAATCAAAGGCATAATCACTCTTATTTGTATGCATACATTAGAATCCCCTGTCTTTAAGCCTCAGACACTTCGGGAGTGCAGGGTGGCATTAGCTGGGGAGGTGGTCTCACGTGCCAAGCCGGATCCGCAAACCCTCCATGGAGCACTGCTGAGCGCTACAGGCAGGTCCCCCGCTGGCCCATCGGCTCGGCTTCTCCGAGGCCGCGGACCGAGGCCGCTTTCCACTGGGCAAGAGCGACCAGATCAGAATCAGAAAGAGCTATTGATCCCCAGCTCGCGTTCAAGTCAGGCCGACTGTGCAAGTATTAACTTCTCGGCGCGAGTCAGCCGGGTGCGCGCGGCCACGCTCGGCGCCGGCCACTTCAACACCGCGCTCTGAACAGCGACCCGGCGGTGGCCAAAGTTGGAGCCCGGGGAGCCCACCCGGCCGGGGTCCGCCCGCAGTGCCGTGTCCGGAGACCGGGAAGGACACAGCAGAAACTGGCGGAGAGCAGAGCGGGACGTCGAAGCATGAACTTTGATGCTGGCGCAGGGCGGCCAGGCTGCGTCCGGATCTGGGGGCACCGGCGCCCCGGGCGGGAGGGCGCGCGCCCCGGGAGGAGGGAGCCGCGAGGCGAGACCGGCGACCCGGGCCGGCGGGCGGGGACACGTACCTGCCCGTGCAGCCAGGGCTGGTGC
>NW_006399756.1:1413656-1617306 GCF_000299155.1 Elephantulus edwardii | reverse complement strand
GCGGGGAAGCGGGAGCCGGAGGCGGGCACCCTGCGGACCTAGCGCGCAGCCTGGAGATGCCGGCTCCCGCGAGGTGGAGGCGCTGAGCTGGGGAACGCTGGGGGTGCCGGGCTGGGCTGGGGGTGCCAGGCTGGGCTGGGGCATGCAGGGCAGAGCTGGGTTGGGGGTGCAGTGAAGGGCTCCGGGGGCAGGGCAGGGCTGGGGGCTCAGGGCAGAGCTGGGCTAGGGGTGCAGAGCAGGGCTGGGGATGCAGAGCTGGACTGAGGGTGCAGGGCAGGGCTGTGGGTGCAGTGAAGGGCTGGGGACGCAGAACTGGCCTGGGGGCTGGAAGAGGCTGGGACGCTGGAACGACTTGGGGCCAGCAGGTCAGTCACTCTGAAGATACGTCCAGGGAATGGGGACGCTGCGTGCAAGCTGATCCCAACTGCTCGGAGGTGTCCACAGTAGCAAACACTTGTGACACTCCCCACCCCCGCGGCGCGTCTCTGAGCCCAGGGCACCTAGTCCTTAGTCCTGATCCCCGCGGACCTTCGTGGCTCCTATGGCCCCATGCACTTGCCCACCGGGACCCGTCGGCCGTCTGTGCACCTCTGCACAGGGGGCATCTCCTGTCACCTAGCAGGAGACTCCTCCATGACCAAGCGCCGGCCAGTCTCTGGGTCACAGCCCCTGTGAGGACCCTCTGAGGGAGGCGGCCTCCGCGCGCTACCCGCAGTGGCCACCAGACGGCGCCGGCCCAGCCGCTCGGTCGGCCAGCGGCCTTGGTGCCAGGTCCCTCTGCAGCTGGACCTCTGTCAAACAGCAGCATCTGACCCACGCCCCAGGCCAGCCTCGCAGGCTCCGAGCAGCAGACAGCTGTCCACACGCTAAACGCCTTAGTGGACGCACGGCTCCACTGAGCTTCTTTGTGGCGTTTGGCAAAGGGGAGGCGAGGCCCCTGGTATGAAAAGCTGGTGGAACCACGGTGAGGCGGTGGTGAAGCTTTGCTCAAGGTCAGCAGTTTGAATCCAGACTGGGGAGGAAAGGCAGGCAGATTATCTGCCTCCCTGATGATGCTGCCCAGACCACTGGCCCCCTAGGGGTCCAATCAATGACAGAGGGGAGCCCAGCCCTGTCCTGGGTCATGGTGACATCTTTGTCGAGCTCCAGTGCACTGTTAAGGTCACTGTGTCAATCCTTGAATATTTGTTTCGTGACTTGGAACCCCCGTGGAGGGGCAGTTCCTACTGGGAGCCATGAATCGAGGCCATGGCAAGCGGCTGTGAAAAGCCCACGCTGACCTGTGGGAGAGCCTGGCTGGCCCACTGCCCACTTGCCCTGACCCCCTGGCCTCTCTCCCCTCCGAGCTCTCCCACCCTCCTGAGAAGCTCTGAAGACACAGCCTTTCCTCTCCTGTGTTTCCTCTCCTCTTGAGCGGGTGTGGTCCCTTTTGGATGGGGCATATGTTAATTTACATAGTTGGCATCTCCAGATTTTTTCCTTCATGCAAACCAGTTTTCAATTAGCAAGTTTCTCTCTCTCTCTGATGCAAAAGTATTGGCATCAGGGTTTGGTTTGAGTTTGCGTTTTCCCCCCCTCTCACCATTCAGACAACAGTGCAGCTGAGAAGCCTATGTGCGTCACCAACGGCCTGTCACTGGCTCTGGGTGGCCAGTACCAGCACCAGGACAGTTGCAGCTAGGTAAGGGCTAGGGCCTTGTTCTTGCCCCGTGGGAACAGAACTCATCAGTCCACTCCCCTTGATGGCAGCCAGGATGAGTGAGCACTCGTGGCCACGCCTAGCTTACCATCACTGATGTTCCCCAACGATGTGGCTGCCTGCCCAGCCTGAAGGGGATGAGCTGGGGTCTGTGGGGGCTGCAGCAGGCTCTCTGGAGAGTTTTCCTCCACCCTGCACGTGTTCTGGAGTGCTTACTGTCGACTTTTCTCCCCAGTGGCATTCCTCCCCCTGTGCCTGCCGCCCCAGTCTCTGCTGCCCTGGAAAGCTGCCTGGCTCTGAAGAGAGCCCGAATCACAAGAGCACCTTCGCTCAAAGACTCTCCAAGCAGCCTACATCCCTTTGCTGTCTCCTGCCACAAGTTGAACTTTATTCATGTAGTAAGTGCTTTGAACCCCTTTTCTGTTCCATGCCCTGAGCTAAATTTTGGGAAACAGCAGTGGATGATACAGACACAGGGAAATTTCCGTTAATCACTTAACTGCTATGACAAGAGACAGGGACCTGGCTCTGTACCCCCAAATTTGGTTTTTCTCTAAGGGGTTTTTGCCAAGATTCTCTCTCTCCTCCCCCCACATCCAGGATCGCCCCTACATTCCCATGGGGAGAGATGTTTCCTCATAAACACCCCTATGTCAGCGATAACCAAGCAAGACTCACTCTACTGTGTGGGGGGCGGCGGTGAGAGTGGGTGCATCAAAGCTGAGGGAGAAAGCACTGAGCCCAGAGTGGGCAGAGGCTCCTCGTGTCCGTCAGATGAGCGGGAGCAGGTGCTCCTCAGAGCAGGTGGTCCCATCTCTGGAAAGCAGCTCCATGTGCTGTCAAAGGCCAATGTGCTTCAAGGTCAGGGTCCCTGGGGTCAGCAAGGAACAGAGCCTACACCTCCAGGTAGGAATCAATGAAAAGTCTACTGAGATTTATCCACAATCTAGCCTTGAGCTGTACTAACCAATGAAGGTGAGTAGCCCCAGCCCCTCTCCAGAGAATCCAGAGGGATTTACAGAGCGTCTTACGCAGAGTTGCCCCAGCAGGAGACCCTGTCAGCAGGCAGCCCTGTGTCACCTGCACAGGTGAGTTAGCATGTCTTTACCACCTGCCTAGATTTGGTTCCAAAGCAGTAATACGGTTTTGCGGCTGCTTTCTTTTGTTTCTATCTGAGGAAGTGACTGCCTGCCCTGGGCCTCAGTGTGCTCTCCACTCTGTTCAATACGGCCAGGGAGGAGGGAGGAAGGGAATTTGATACTCTCCCCACCCGGGATTCCACTCTGCAGCTCAGCCTCAGAGGCGGCACCTGCATGACCGTTAGTGGGAGTTCTACCCTGGACAGTGAGCTGTTTGCACAGAAAGCAATGAGGTGGTGCCCCATGCAGGCAAGAGTCTAAACACTGCTCACCTTGAAGCAGCGTGGGGTGGGGGCGGGGTGGAGCAGAAAGTACAGGAGGCAGCCTGTGTTTTCTTCCCTAAATGGTGAACTTAAATATTTCTGTACATTCAGCAAAGTTAGCCACTTAACCTTTTCTCTGACTTTTCCAAGTCATTAACGAACATATTGAAATATACGTGGTTTGGGACCAATCCCTGCGCCCTCCAACTTTTGACCTTTTTCCATGTTCAGAATGAGACAGGGCAGGAGTCCCAATTATTCAAGTGGCTAAGTGCTGCAGTCAGGGTTTGTACATGGGAGCCGGAGCCTGAACCAGGGAGGGTTTTGTTCGAAGTCCCCTGGGAGGTGACACCTGGGCACCTCTCAGCTGAGCCACCTGCTCAATGAGCTTCCTGTTTGCTGTGAAACCAGGAGTGGGGGAGGAGTCCCTGCAAAGTGTCAGGCCCGCCCCTGCGTGAGAACCACTCTACAAAGCAGGTACATCACTGAGGGGAGAGGCCCCCGTGGCTGAACCTCCAAATACTACTGAGAGGTCAGTGCAGAGACCTTGCCCCTCCTGAGAAAGACTCCTTCCAGCTGGCCCCTGGTTGGGTTCAGTCTGACCTAGAGGAGCTGTGGGGGACCCCAGGGGTTCTGTCAGGTGTAGCATGAAGACCTGAGCCTCATGCAGGAAGTCCAGAAACAAGTAGCATGAAGAACTCAAGCATCCCCGCAGGGGAGGTCACACGGGGGGTGCACCTGGAGGCAAGGTGCCATGCTGGGACTACAGGAGGGGGCTATGTCTGGCAAGCAGGGGAGTCTGCCTGTGAAGAACACGCAGGTGTGGGGTGCTTTCAGTCAATCTACATGATAGGATGAGGTTCTGTTGTCATAGGGTCACTACAGTCATAGCCGACAGCATCTAACAACAAAGCCCCAGGGCACAGGGTGGCCTCTGGTTACTGGGGGGTTAATTGTTGAAGCCTTGATCCGGGTGATGAGGACAGGTAGACAGTGGTCCGGGAATATGAGGATCTGATGAGGACCAAAGCGAGAGAGTGAACTCTATCAGCTGCTCCTGAAGAACAGACTAGCTTCCAGCTAGCAAGAGAGTCAGGGTCAGCATAGAAAATGAGGATTTCCACAAAGCCTGAACCAGCCTCAGAAGGTTCAGGCCGCAGACTGCATACTGATTTATGATTCTATTTTTTTTAATGTGTTATGCTACTTTTATTTGGTTTCGGTATGTGCCCAAGTAGATTCACAAAATTAATTGATAAGAATTTCCTCTCAATGTTATCCATAAGTTATCATGATCCACACAAATGTCTTTGCATAGCCAATCAGATACAAATAACTATCTTCCTGGTATTTTCTGCTTAGGCAAAATTTATCTGACATTTGCAGTGACTTCCACTTGTTCCATGATCACTTCTGAATCCAGATTGAATTTCTGTGAACTCCCTGTCAGTGTGCTATTCTTGCCATTTAAAAATAATATTCAGCAAGATTTAACTTGCATGTGATAGCAGTGCTATTGTTTTGATATTCCCACGTGTGCCTAGGTCATCTTTATGGTGAATGGGGACAAAGATGAGTTCCAGTCAGTTGTCGGCATTTCCAAATTTCTTGGCACAGAGCAGTTATCACATCCAGTGCTGTACTTGCTTGTAGAAACATAAACAGATATTCCTTCAATGTCTGGGGTCTTACTTTTTGCCAATGCCTTCAGTGCAGCTTGAACATCTTCTTTCAATACTATTGATTCTTAATTATATGCTACTTCCTGAAATGGTTCCATATAAATCAGTTCTTTATGATGTTTTGTTGTTGTTGTTAGGTGCTGTATAGCAACTCTGTGGAAAACAGTCCTTTTCTATGTCCTGCTCTCCGTCTCGGACACACTCAAGTCCATTGCTATGGGAACTGTGTCAGTCCACCTGGTTTAGGGTCTTCTCCTCCTTTTCCATCCCTCCTTTCCAAGCATGATGTCTCCTTCCAAGGAACAGCCTCTCTTAGCAACATGCTCAAAGTATGTAAGACAAAATTTTATCATCTTTGCCTCCAAGAGGTACTCGGGCTGTACCTTCTTCAAGATTTATCTCTCTGTTCTTTTGGCCGTCCATAGTACTCTTCTCCAACAGGACAGGTCACAGGCATCAATTCTTCTCTCATCCTTATTCAGTGTCCAGCTGGCTCTCAGTTGCATCTCAAGTAATTGACACAACCCTGACCTGAATCAAGCACAGCTTAGTCCTCAAGCAGCCATCATTGCTCCCCATTAATTTAAAGAGGTCCCTGACTATACAGACGTCCCAGCACAATGCATTCCCTGATCTCCTGACTGCTAGTCCGAGTGTACCAACACTTGGTACATATTTGTACACTGATACACACTCACTACTTTATTATATCACCACAGTGGCATGATGGAGGATTATTGTCTTACGTTAGGGAAAAGAAACCCTACAGCTGCCGTCAAGTTGCCTAATGAATTATAAAGTAGAATCGTGTTCCAATGGATTTAAAAAAAACGTTATTTGAGTGAAAGTTTACAGAGCAAGTTTCCCATTCAATCATATACTTTAAATAACATTAATTACAATACCCACAAAGTAATTGCACTCCTTCCACTTCCGTCCTGTGATTCCCATGTTCATTGATCCTTTTATCCTACCCCTTGCTATCTTCTTCCATAGAAAAATGACTTTTTAAATTTTTTTTTCATTTTTATTGTATTATTTTTTTCTTTTTCTCAAACACATTTTTATTGGTTTTCACTCATATACACGTGTGTTTCATTCATGTGTATTGTGGTTTTTTTTTTAAATTTAGGTTGTTTATTTTTCATTTCAGTGAACATCTACTATTGTATTATTTTTAAGTGTACCATCAAATCAGATCTGACTGGTACAGGAAGAGATTGCCTCCTCCTTCTCCAGCAGAGCATCTGGTGGATTTGAACCATATACATCTGGGATTGCAGTACAGCGTCTTGCCACTAGACCACCAGAGCTCCCTCGAAAAATGACTTTTTTATATTATTTCATTGGCTATCCTAAGGACTGAGTGCCTCCCTGTTGTAAATGGTCACCCTTTTTATTATTATTAATTTCAATGAACATTTACAGAGAATTTGGATTTCCATTCATTCATTGTTGCACTTTTGTCACCGCCCTGCCCTCCAGTTCGCTCTTCTCTTTAAAAAGTAAAAGAAAAGTCCTTCATTGGTATACAATCCCCCTGCACCCCCACCCACCCCCACCCCGAGTATACTTCACTCTGCAGCCTCCATTCCGGACTCTTATGATAATCATAATGCCCTATAAAAGTTGCAGAGATACTGAAACAGATGAGGGAGAAAACTGTTTAAAAGGGATATGTGATTAAGTATTTTTTTCATGACAGGAGTCTAGAGTGATAGCTACATGGTGGAGTGGACCTGGGGGAGGGTTTATAAAACGATGAAAGAATTTTTCTTTTACTTTTCCAAGATGGTAGTGTTCTTGGGGGGGAGGTTTGGGAGGGGAGAAATGTGCAACAATGAATGAGTGGAAATCCAAAGTCTCTGTAAATTTTTACTGAAAATAATAATAAATTTAAATGAAAAAAAAATTTAAGTTAGAGTAAGGAAGGCAACTGTTTAGTGACAAACACTATGGCAATGGGACTTTAAGGGGAAAAAAAAAGAAAGGAATGAACTGGGGGGGGGGTAGAGAAAATAGTGCAACAATGAATTAATGGAAGTCTAAAATCTCTGTAAATGTTCATTAAAATTAATAAAATAAAATTTAAAAAAAAAAAAAAAAAAAAAAAAGTTGCAGAGATACCATTTGACCCAGCAATTCCACTACTGGAATATACCCTAAAGAGACTATAACCACCACCCAAGCAGATATATGCACACCCATGTTTATTGCAGCTTTGTTCACAATAGCAAAGAGCTGGAAACAACCCCAGTGCCCATCAACAAATGAATGGATAGAGAAGCTGTGGTATATTCACACAATGGAATACTACACTGAATTGAAAAACAAGGAACTCATGCAATATTAATAAAAATGGGTGACCCTGGAGGACATTATGCTGAGTGAAGTATCTCACCCACAAAAGGACAAGTACTGCATAGTGCCACTGTTGTAGAATGGAACTGACATCAAGGTTGGGGTAAGAATGAGAAAAACTGGATAAATTATGTATACTGCATTGAAATGGATGAGGGAGAGAACTTGGTGCGTTTTTCACATAGTGACTCTGGATTCCTTCCATCTTCTTTTGACGCTTTTGTGTTGTTTTATATCCCGCCCAGAGAATCCTTCAGTATTGCAGCTTGAATTTGTCCTTCAGTTCTGTCAGTTTGAGAGCTGCTCCGAGTGTGCCTCCCTTTTTGTTCTCCAACTCTAGCTCTTAGTTGTTATACTGCTTTGCTCTGTGTCCTCGAGCTGCCCTGTGAGATCTGTTCATTCCTTGTGCTTCAGCATTTCTTCCCCTTATCTCGGCCTCTCTACATTCTAACGCAATTTTCAAAGTTTCTTTTGACATCCACTTTGATCTGTTCTGCTGCTGCTGCTGCTGCTTTTATAATGGCCTATTGTTTTGTTCACAGATGATATCCTTGATATTATAGTTAATAAATTATGACTAACATTGAAAAGAATGGAGACTCCAGAACTCTTTATTATGCTCACGTCAAATCTATACAAAAAGCAGTCGACTGCGCAGAATAAGAGAGCACTGAATGTTTCCAGTCGTGGAAAGGTGTGCTTCAGAGTTTTATCCTTTCTGCTTACCTATCCAATATGCTTACTGAGCAAATAAGTCAAGAAGCTGGACCGTATGAAGACGAGAGGGGCATCAGGATTGAAGGAAGACTCATTACCAACCTGCAGTATGCAAATTATGCAACTGTGCAGAATGTGATGAAGACATGAAGCATTTAGTGCAGCAGATCAAACACTGTTGCTGTTGTTGTGTTCCATGGAGTTGGGACACCTGCAATATGCATTACATTTCAAAAGTCAATAAAACAAAAATCCTCACCCTGGACCCCTAGGCGAGATCATGGCAGATGGATCAAAGGCTTGAAGGAGCCAGTTGCTTCATTGTACTTGAGAGCACCAGAAACTGTGATAACTGCAGTCAAGCCTCAAAAGATGTGCCGCACTGGGAAAACCTGCGCCCGAGGACCTCTCCAAAGTGCTGAACAGCACAGATGTGAGTTAATGGCTAAGGTGTACCTGCCCCAAGCCACAAAATGTTCAATTGTTTCCTATGAATCGGAAAATTGGACACTGAATAAAGATGACAGAAGAGTTGATACCCTTGAATTGTAGTATTGTGTACTCACCCCACGGACTGCCAAAAGTCTGCCTTGAGGAAGTACAAACAACAAGTTGGTCCTTAGAGGGAAAAATGGTAACATTTCTTTCGCATACTTTGAGTGTTTTCTCAGGAGTGGTCAGTCTGTGGACAGAGACGTCCTTAGAAAGTGGATTGACAGTGGCTGTAACAATGGTTTTGTGTGTATTTGACATTTTGAAGATGTTGCCTGACAAGATGGGGTTCAGATTTGTTGTTCACAGGATTACTATAAGTTGTAGCTGGCCAGATGGCACCTAACAACAATGACAGGAGTTTCTTTCTCTTCCATTTTCTGAAAAGAAAAAAAAAATAGTCAAGAATTGGTCAATTAGTCTTTGAATGTTTAGAATAATTCTTCAATGAGATTATCTGGGTCTGGTGTTTTCCTTTTTGGGATTCTTTAAATTATGAATTTATTATGAATTAAAGTTTTGTTAAAAAATCAAAAAGGAAGCACAAATTTGGTGTTCTTGAGCTGAAGGGACTTTTTAAAAACCCAAAACATTCTAGTCTCTAGTTGCAACAGTGAAGGATTCCATGGGGGCAGGGGATTAAATTACGTAAAAAGCACCAAAAGAAGGAAAAAACAGTACATGAAGTCAGTGCATCAAAAATAATTGGTCAACTTTCAACCATTCCAGGAATGTAGTATTATCAGCAATCAATAATTTAGAAGAAAGAGTTTTACTAAAGGCATTGGTGTGAAAACAAGACTAAAGGAAATGTATTAAGATTAAAATAAAATATTATTAAAACATCCTGACAAATTGATGCACATTCTAGGTACTCCTTTATCTGTGCCCAAAAAATTAAAAAACAGCTACTTGGTCAACTGATTGGAAAAGATCCTTATTTGTGTCCATTCCAAAGAAAAGTTATGCAACAAAATGCAAAATTATTCAACAGTAATATTAATAATTCCCAGAAGTATAACTTGAGAATAATAATTCATAAAATGGTTACAATGGTTCATAAATAGGAAACTGCCAGAAAGCAAGCCTAATTCAGAAGAGGGCAAGGAATGAAGGATGTTGTTGCTGGAGTCAGGCGGACCTTGGCTGAGAACAGGGAATACGGCATGTGTCGCCAGTGCTTTGCGGCCTGTGACAGGAATTAGCGTAGCAAATGATCAATTTCAGACAATGCTGTGAAGAAAGGGGATTTCCAGACACTTTACTGTGTCCATGTGGAAGCTGTGCATAGACCACGAACCTGCATGTAGGCCAGAACAAAGGGAACGCTGTGTGGTCAAGAAAGGGCGGCTTGGACTTGCTTCCTTTCATGATTTTTATTCAGTCTGTATGCTGACCAAGTAAGTGGAAAGTCTGGAGAATGAGAATGTGCATCAGGTTGGCAGGAAAAACAACTCCCAGCCTGCAATGTACAGATTCCTAGCCTTGCTTAACTAAAAAAACAAAACAAACAAACAAAAAAAACCCAAACCCACACACAAACAGGTGCTGATGAAGATGAGAGACTTGAGCCTGCAGTGTTGGTTACAGGGCAGCACAGAGAAAACAAAAGCCTTCCCAATCAAGCAGTGAGCAGCGTTGGGGCAAATGGGGAAAGATTGAAGTTGTCAAGCATTTTGTTTTACTTGGATTCACAATCAACACCTATGGAAGAAGCTGTCAAGAAATCAAAGGGCGTATTGTGTTAGGCGAATCTGCTGTGAGGACCTCTTTAAAGCACTACAAACAGAATGTCGTTTTGGAAACTAAAATGTTCTTTCTCCAAGCCAGGGTCTTTCTGTGTGCGTTAGACGCTTACGAGTATTACAAAAGGAAGAAGGCCAAATAATTGATGCCTTTAGATTACGCTGTTAGCAAAAAGAGTAAATGGACCATGTGCTGACAGAATGATGAACAAATTTGTCTTAGAATCGGTACAACCACATAGCTGTCTAGAAATGAGGATGGAGAGACTAAATGAGCAGAGGAGAGGGAGACCCTTCATGAGATGAATTGACATTGACGGCAGCTATGGGCTCAGGTGGGTCAGAGGTGATGAGGGTGACTCAGGACAGGACAGGATTCAGATCTGTTGTTCACAGAGTCTCTAGGAGTTAGTTGTACTGGACTCGAAAGCACCTAACAGTAACTCCATTGGTCTTGTCATCAGGAGGGAGCAATCCCTGGAAAATCTTGGTCCTTGGTAGAGTAGTAGTTGTTGTTGTGCCATCAAGTCCAAAATGACTCATATCTGATCCCCCAGCATGTTTTCAGATGCATTCATTCACACGGGAGGAGGTTGTCCACGTTTCTCCCATGGGGCAGCAGGTAGGTTCAAACCATAAAGCTTATCCCTAAACCATCAGCTCTCCCTTGGTAAAACAGAGGATCCATGAAAAAGAGGCTGGTCACCAACGAGGATGATTGAAAATACATACAAAACCATGGGCTCAAACGTCAGAAGAACTGTGAGGAAGGTCCAGGACTGGACAAGGCTTTGCTCTGTCGTAGCAGGTTTCCGTGAGTGGGAACCATCTAACCACCACAATCACTAGTGCTGCTGAGTCCAACAGAGCTCTGGCAGTGTAGTTCCTTGGGAGTCGTGCAACCAACGCAAAGACTCTGTGATGGTTCACATTCACCATCAGCTCCACAGAGAAAGACAGGCAATCTCCTCTGAAACCCAGCTGAGAGTTGACTGAGATTGGATGACAATGCGTGTGTGACTAGACTACATGCAAGGACTATAAATGTCATTAGAGTAAAGCTTGGAAGAACCCTCAAAGCCCTAATCCACAACATGAAGTCTTCCAATCATTCTGAAAAACCTACAACCAGGAGAGGAAAAAATAGATAAATGGGACCTTCTAAGAATCAAATCCCTGTGCACATCCAAAAACTTCTCCAACAGGGTAAAAAGGGAAGCCACAGACTGGGGGAAAAGTGTTTGGTAATGATATGTCAGATAAAGGTCTTATATCTAGAATTTATAAAGTACTTGAGCACCACAGCAAGATAAAAGTAAATAACCCAATTGAAAAAGGGGCAGAGGATATGAGCAGACACTTCACCAAAGAAGACATTCAGATGGCAAACACACACATGAAGAAATGTTCAAAATCCCTAGCTCTAAGAGAGATGCAAATCGAAACAACTATGAGATATCATCTCACCTCAGTCAGAACAGACAGACCCTTATATTAGTGATCTGGGAGCTTCCCCTCCCCTTCTCTTGTTTGCAAATTTGTTGCTACAAACTTCTGCTTCTCACAAATTGTTGTATGCTCTATTCCCACTTTTTATCCATCCCATGTCTTTGTCCATCTCCCCTGAGATTTTGCTCTGTGGGCCCTGTATTACTTAGCTTGGTGGGGATTAATTTCTAAATGTTTGAATATTTATTTTTTTCTGTTTCCTATTCCTCGTTTGATCCACTGCAGATGAGTCACTCAGTCTGTACATTACAGTCTTTTCAAATATATTGAGGCTTGTTTCATGGCCCAGGATGTGATTAATCTTTGTAGATGACCATGGTCACGTGTCAAGAATGTATATTCATGGATGTTGAATAGAATATTACACAAATATTGATTATTCTCATGGTCTTGTCTAATTCTCATATCCCTTCTGATCTCATGTCTAGTTGTTGTGTCAATTCTTGAGATACAGATTTATGTCTAGTTATCAATTTTAAAATTTCCTATTTGTAGTTGCAAGTTGTTGAAGATAAATTGTAATTTGTTTATTTTGGTTTTTTGTTCCAGAACGTTTTGTTTTACATATTGTGCAGTGCTATTGTTTGATGTATAAACTTAAGAGTGCTATATATTTTTGGAGGTCTGTCGCCATTCAGAAGAGTCTTGAACATACCATGGACTGCCAAGAAAACAAATAGGTCTATCTTGGAGAGACTGAAACCGAGTTTCTCCTTGGAGGCTAGGATTTTGAAGCTCTGGCTCACTTACTTTGGGCTCATGGTCCTTGGAGAAGGACATCATGCTCAAAACAGTGGAGAGACAGAGCAGGAGAGGAAGACCCTGAATAAAATGAATTGATACAGTAACTAGGACAATGGGGGTTGGTGTATCAGAATTAGTGAGACTGGCTCAGGACAGGGCAGGGTTCAGAGCTGCTGTACATAGGGTTCCTATGGGTCGCAAGCGACTCAACAGCACATAACAATATCAACATATATTCTTGGTAGACGAACCTTTTAATTTTTTTTTAATTTTATTATTTTGCATGTGTGTGTACCATCAAATTGGATCTGACTGGTATAGGAGGAGATTGCCCCTCCTTCTCCAGCAGAGCATCTGGTGGATTCGAACCATGTGCCTTCAGGATTGCAGTGCAGCTTCTTGTCACTAGGCCACCAGAGCTCCCTTACAAACCCTTTATTGTTATATAATATCTTTCTCTGCCCCTGGTAAATGTCTTGATTCTAAAGTCTGTTTTAATTTCGCTTCTTTATTGTTTTCGATTACTTGCTAGTCCTAAAAAAGCTGGACCATGAATAGGGATGATAGAGAATTGATGCATTTGAGCTATGGTATTGGAGAAGAGTATTGAATATGGACTGCCAGGAGATAAAACAGGTTCATCCTAGAGAGGATGAGACCAGGCTACTCCTCCGAGGCAAGGATTCTGAGGCTTCACCTGACATACTTTGAGCATGTTACAAGAAGGGACCAGGACATCATGCTTGGAAGGGTGGAGGAACAGCCCAGGAGAAGAAGACCCTCGATGAAATGGATTCAGTGACTGGGGTAATGAGGGTTGGCATGTCAGAGACAATAAGGTTGGCACAGGATAGGGCAGGCTTCAGGCCTGTTGTACAGAGGGTTGCTATAAGTCACAGCGACTTGACAGCACGTAACAACAACATTGTCAGGCAGCACCATTGGCATTAGAGATACACAGAAACATCTCTGGCATACTCACACTAGATGCCAGTAGCACCCTCAGCCTGTGATCATCAGAAATGACCCAGACATTGTCAAATATCCTCTGAGGGAAAAATTGTTTTCCTTTCCTCCACTGAGAACTGCCGGGGAATAAGGAATAGCAAGGAGGAGAACCTTGAAACTATGTCAACAGGAGAGATGAAAAAGCAGAGGCATCCTTTGGAAGGCTAGAACAAGGACCAGCTACCAGCACATGTTCTCACATGTTAATCTCAAAGGCCCCTGTGGTCAGCTCTATCTTCATCTTACAATGATGGCTTTATCTGCCATTCGACCAGTTTGTCATGTTGTTGTGAGCCAGTGACCTGAGTAAGCTATGATGCGAGAAACTGCTGCATTTTAAAATCCCAGCAGGATACCCTGGTGGACAGGTTTCCAAGGAGCTTCCACACTAAGACAGGCTAGGAAGAGGACTTAGCAATCTACTTCCAAACATCGACAGTGACAATTCTGTGAACCTCAGCACGATACTGTCTGATCCGATTCAAGCCTGAAACCATTGTGAACGCAGCCCATGAGCCGGCTGCATGTCCCTCCCTTCATAGAGTTGTCACAAGTCAGGATAGACACACCAGTGCTAACAGCATGGCCCTGGCCCGATGCTCCCTGTCTCTGTGCCTACCAGCCTTGCTCTGAGAGGAGGTACACAAATGACTCTGTCATGGTGTCAGCTGCTGGTTTTAACAAGGAAACAGGATGTTTCTGAGCAACACTGTAAGGCCCGGGCTAGTCCACATTCCTAATCCGTTTTTAGCCAGGTTGTGTTGCCAGGCTGCTTGGTGACGAGGGCTGAGAGGGGGAAGGCACCCAGGGTCTCATGCTCTGATGCTTCTACATGGTCAAGAGCATCCACTCGTTGTGCAGAGATGTCTCTGCTGTTGGGGAACCGTGGGGCTGCCCGGCACTCTGTACTGACCAGCGCCCAGGTAACAGGGAAGTCCTCCACTGGCTTCCTTCCAGGAAACACAGTGAGGAGGAACCATCAGTCACCAGGAATGCCAGTCCTGAGCTTTCATTCAAACTTGACCTTCCATAGGAAAAAGCATTCAAAAAACTATGCTTAGAGATTGATGAATTCCACTCCAAGAATAATTCTCCTTTTACTATCAAGTGGCAAGGTACTTTCCAACCTCATCACTCACGCTGCTGCTGTTGTCCACTGGGAGCCTGTTTATGAAGCGCCTATGAATAAAAGATGCGAAGGCCCGTCTTACCTGGGCTGAGCAGAAGCCGGCGTAGAGCGAAAGGGGCAGAGAGGAGCTTTTCCCAGGAACACCAGCACTTCCTAACACCGGCATTAATCTGACCATCCCCTCGTGCAGCCCCTGTGTTCATGTCCATTGCTATGGAGACGCCAAAGCAACCCTTCACTAAAGATGAAAGGCTCACCCAGGACCAGGCCTTGAAGTGGATGATGCCTCACAGATTTGCTAGCAGACGGGCACTCTTCTCCAGGGGCTCAGAACAGAACTGCTGCAGCAGACGGCAGCTAAGGCTCCGTGGCCTTGAGTTCCAGGGACATGTAAGTGGAAGAACAGGTGCGTGTGGCCACCACCCTTCTCCAGGACTCGCCGGGAGAGGCAAAGCAGAGAAGTGTACTAGACTAGCCGAGCTCCACTTGGAGCTGTCCTCCTCTCCCCTCAGGCAGAACCTTGTCCACTAACCACGGGCCAAGGTGATATCACCTTATGAATGCAGAAGGGGATATGGACAAATGACCACAAACCTTCAGGAGGTGAGGAGTTACCAAGGGGAAAGGAACCCGGCCAGGAAGAGGACAGTGTTGTCCATCGTCGGGGGAAACGCAAACAGGCTTTGGTAAAGGCTCGTAATCCCCAATAGTGAGTGTGATGGCAGCCAGCGGGGAGCCCTCCCTCTGCTCCCAGCCGCTCCCCACGCCTGTCAGAATGCTGGGCTGGATTGCAGCCTTTTCTCCTTGTCTGGAGGGGCTGCTTTGGTACAGGTGTCCCCTCTGTCCAGGTGGACCTTCCTGGCAGCAAGCCTCTCTCCACATGGAGCCTGCGTGTCCAGGCCGATGGTCACTGTCTCTTATGTTCCAAATAAAATGTCCCAATGACCACAGACAGTCATTCCTCCAAAAATGGCAGAACCCCGAAGTTCCTGGGGCCCAGCCCAGGGCCAGTGTGTCCTAGGCACTCAATTGACGGGTGAGGGGCCAAGCCTGAATGGAGAGCGGATGAACAGATGAAGACACGTGACAGATGGCTAATGGGGCTGGTTCAGTAAGCACCTGTGCTCCCCAGTTAATAATAGATGAACAAGCAAACAAGACACACAATGTCTGCTAAAAATCAACAAGAGTATAAACTGTTCTGTTCCCTTGTAAGCTGCACTCTATACACAAAATCCTTTCTTACAAATATGCACCTGCTTTTTGCAAACATAATACCAAGGGTCCTGATGCAGATGGTTTCAAGCCAAGGCTGCCTCCCAGGGCTGCCAGAACTGCTATGTGGGCGGGTCAGAGGGCTCCATGGCCCACCCACCCAGCTGCACCACCAGCCCCAAGCAAAGCCTCTGCCCCCGCTGATGAGAAGGGAGTAGAATTCCATGCCAAGGACAGAATTTCCTGAGGCATTAATTACCGCCAGCCCACACAGCTTCATCATTTCTCACATATCACCGAGGAGGGGTTGCTGGGCGAAGCCGCTGCTTCGGGGACAGTGGGCAGCTGACGGCTGCAGGGGTGGATGGTGGGATGTAAAGACAAGAGAAAGTGTGTTTCTACCTGGCCCTATGTCATCCTTCCAGTCACTCCAGTCCACACAGTGGCCCTCTCCACCTTGGCAAGATGTGTGTGGATCTTAGCGCTGCAGAGTAGACATTCCCTCCCACTCAGCTATCCCTCTGCTTCTGCTAACTTCCCCTTTCCCCGAGTCTTTCCAAAGGGAAGATGCTCTGGTTCAAATCTGACCCTCAGCGCAGCCTTCCCTGGTGAAGACCGTCAGGACACACCCAGCCTTCTAACACGAGCTCTGACATCCCACTGCCAGGTCCCAACGTGCCTACGTTCTGTGCGATGATGCACCAGGGGAATCGCAGGACACGGGAGGCCGCTCTTCTCCAGAGCACAGAACAGATGTGCCGCATTGAGCTCACAGCATGAGGACACCAGCAAGGCCAGGAAGTCACCCCGCTCCCTTCAGTCAGTGTCTGCTCATGGTGCCCTCAGCTCCGAGCAGAGCAGTCCCCCAGGGTCACCACGGTCGGCTTTGTGGAAGCAGACTGCCAGCCCTTCCTGCAAGGTTCCTGAGGGTGGACTTGAGCCTCCAACTGAGGACATTTATCATCTCCACTGCTGCTTCTCCAAGGAAGGCCCGGAGCCCAGGCAAGAGCCGTCCTCAGAGGAGCCCTCACAGCCTGAAGCCGCCTGGGCCTTGCAGACCCCCAGGCAGGGGCGCGATTCCCTAAATGTTGGGTGAACAGGAAGTCCTGTCCCCACTTCTAGTCCTAATGGAAAACTGGGGCTTCCTTCTCATTCTCTGTTCCCACTGCATTTCCACACACGCGGGTGACCGTGCAAGTGCACGTCGTGTAGATACAGGACAGAGAGTTCTGAGACATAAAGTTGTATTCACTTTTTTACCAGTTGTTGAGATTTTATCTAGCTAGCAAGTAACAAACATAAATGTCAGTCCAGTGTTCCCCTCTATTGTGATTAAGGAACTAATATTTGGGGTTTCCTATGTCACCTGAAGTTCTGAGGACTTCAGGTCCGCCCAGAACACCCTGAGAATGAGAGTCACCACTTCCCAGGTCTCTGAATAGTCTGGGATGAGCTGAAGCCACAGGGAAGCACGATGTTGACGGGGAGGAGAAAAGCTCAAGCGTGTGCTGGTTCAGAAGGTCCCAGGCACGGCTGTGCCTACAGAAGTCCCACTGCCACTGTGGTCTGTGGCCGTGCCAGCTCACAAGGGAGTCTAGGAAATGGCATTTCAGACTTGAGGTGTCCTCTGTGAGCAGGAGGCTGTCCAGGGGCTTCTCTCTCCCGAGCATCCCTCCTGTGTCCCCTCAGTGCTGAGCCAGCTCCCTTGACCATGCACAACCAGGCCAAAGGCTCTTTCATCTCGGCCCGCGATGTGCATGAGGCAGCCGCAGTGTCCGTCATGCAGACCATCACACAGACAAGAGCGCCTGCTCCTGGCAGGGATGGAGGGAAAGGGTGCACTCGTGGTCACATGATTACCAAGGGTCAGCGCAGAGTGCGGGACCTCCCAGCCAGCATTCTGCTATCTGTGCAGACAGGTGTGTGTGTGTGTGTGTGTGTTAGAGTACTGTGAGGACGGGAGTGTGTACGTGTGTGCCAGTGATGTGTCCGTGCGTATCAAGGTGAGAGTGTGGTACAAGTGTGTGGGGAGGGTGTGAGCTGGTCTGTATGTGTGTGCAAGCGTGGGTGTGAGTGAGTGTGTGCAGGTTAGTATAGGTCAGGGGAAGACCCTCTATGAGATGGATTGATTCGGTGACTGGGGTAATCGGGATGGGTGTGTCAGAGGCGGTGCAGTTGGCGCAGGATAGAGCAGGGTTTAGGGCTGTTGTGCATAGGGTCGCTATGAGTCGGAAACGACTCGACGGCACATAACAACAACAACATGAGATAGAATATGCTGTTTGTGTTAGTGTATGAGTGTGTGCACGCCTCAGTGAGCACGTGTGAGGTCATGTGTGTCTGCACGTGTGCACAGATAGCTCAGGTGTGCAGACTCAGCTCTGTGCATCTCTCCGCCAATCCTCAGGGACCCCTCTGCATCTTTGCTGGCCGGCCTCCACCCGAGCTGTGCTTGGGTGTCTGTTTCCAGGTGGTGGCACTTCCACATTCTGATGGGATCGTATTCTCATTTGATGGTTGTCCTGGGGCACAGCAGCAGTGTCCCCCCAAAGTTCACAGAGACACTGTCAACAGCACAGCCACTCAGGGGCCTGTGTCAGGCAAGGTCTCAGGGCCACACAGCCCCCAGGGGTGGATGGGGTTTGTGCAGAATTCCGAAGGTTTTTGGCGTGCTCCCACTTAGAGTTCTTGATGGGTGAATTTGTTGTAGGAAAATGCTGATTCTTTTCTATTAATGCTTTCTCTCATTTGTTGTTATTGTCTGGTGTCTTAATTTAAATGTATTGAGGTTTATGTCACAGACCCCCAAAAAGCATGAATTTAAATATTTTGGACACATAACAGGGCACTGACCAACCAGTCACCTTATAGAACATTGTTATCACTCAAGAAAGTGCTCTGACCCACACCAGGATACTGGAGACCCCTGGCCTTCTTTGTGGTCTAGTGATCACCTGTGCCACTTCTAGACTTTAATATGGAGACGATTTTGCAATATGCGCATACCTAGATTTTGACTCCTTGGCCATGGGGAGTTGTACTGCACACCCAACGGTGGCGTCTCTCTGCCAGCTCAAAGCTGCCAGCGGCTCCTACGGAGGAAGATGAGCAATCTCGTCCCGCATGTTTACATCCTCTGAAAGCCCGCTGGACGGCCAGCCACGCTCCAGTCCCAACCCAATCAGTGAGAGGGCGGGAGTGCGCTAAGTACAACGTTTTTTAGGATCCATGTAGGCTTTATGACTATAAGCATTTTCCTTTTTACTGATGAGTTGTTGTTACATGCCATCAACTAGAAATTTGTTCATAATTGACTCCAGCTGTTTTTCAGACCCTAAATCACTTGGGAGGAGACTACCCTTCTTCTTTCTCCCAAGATGTAGCTGATGGATTTGAACCACCAGCCTTTGCATTGATAATGCAATTCTTTATCCACTAGGCCACGAAGCTCCCTTCCTTTTCCTTACTAAGTTATATTTCACTCTGTAAATGAACAACTCTGCTTTCTGAAACTGAGGAGGACCTGAAGCGCTTGCTGCAGAGGGTCAAGGACTGCAGCCTCCAATATGGATTGAGGTTCAATGTCAAGAAGATGAAGATTCTCTCCACTGGGCCAAATGGCAGCATTAGGATGGATGGTGAGGCGCTTGAGCTTGTTCATAGTTTTAGTTTGCTTGGCTCCACAGTCAACACTCTTGGCACCAGCAGCCAGGAAATTAAAAGGCGTATTGCCATGGGAAAGTCTGCAGTTAGGGACCTCTCCAAAGTACTGAAGAGCAATGGTGTCTCTCTGGAGACTAAGGTGCGTCTGATACAGGCCATGGTCTTGCAATCACTTGTTATGCATCAGAGAGTTGGACAATGACTAAGGAGGATAGAAGGAGGATTGATGCCTTTGAGCTGTGGTGCTAGAGAAAAGTATTGAAGGTACCATGGACTGATAGGAAAACAGATTCATCCTGAAAAGTGTTAAACCAGAAGGCTCCTTGGAGGCAAGGATTCTGAGGCTCTGCCTAACATACTTTGGACATGTTGCAAGGAGGGACCAGTCCTTGGAGAGGGACATCATGCTTGGGAGGGTGGAGGCACAGCGCAAGAGGGAAAGACCCTCTGTGAGGTGGATTGATCCAGTGACTGGGGTAATCGGGATGGGAATTTCAGAGACAGTGCGATTGGCACAGGACAGAGCAGAGTTTAGGGCTATTGTATATAGGGTCGCTATGAGTCACAAGCGACTCAATGGCACATAACAACAACAACAACAACTGAACTGTGCTTGTTACCAATTCATTGACCAACAGATTGCTGGATCTTCCCAGTTTTTATTGTCAGGAGTGAAACAATACTGGGCATTTGTGCACAAGTCACTATGTCAACATGTTTTCCTATCTCTTGAGAAATATATGAATAGGACTTCTGGGTAAAATAACTAATCTTCTAAGATATTGTCAAACCGGTTTCCAAGGAGATTGAGCCCAGGAAATCTCTCCAGGAAGGTCTGAGCATTCCAGGTGCTCCTTGCCACCACTAAAGTTTGTTACTTCGAATTTTGCTCATGGGAGTGTGTGTGTAACCTGTGCTCATTATGATTTTCATCTGTTTCTCTGTGATCTCTAGCGATGTTGACATCGTTTCATGTACTTCTAGGTAATTCACATAATACTCAAAATATCAAGCCTCTCTGGAAACTTCTTGTCAATTTTTTTGGTTAAAATTTGAAACCTATTTCAGGAGCATATAATAAATGCACTCTATTTTAAATGTATCATTTAGTGAATGTAAAATAATGTTTTATTTGTTGCAGTTTTGAAGTCATTATTTATATGTCTATCATCTTTCTGTCTGTAATTATTTGTTTTCTTATTTTGACTTATAGAAGTTATATATTTTAATTCTAAATTCTTTTGTCAGTTACGTGCATTATGAATAGTTTATCGAAGTTTGTGACAATGTTTATTTTTCCACTGGTGCCTTTTGAAAAGCAGTTTTCAAGTTAGAGAAGCACAACTAAACATTTGTATAGTTCATGCATTCTGTGTAAATATGCAACTGTCTCCAGTTGCAAAGGTGTTTTCTTATTTGCCCTCTGCTGTTTTAGGTGTCTTCATCTTATTCTTCCAGCTGATTTTGGAGAAATGCCTACTCAACTCTTGTGTCCACATTTTAAAAATAGGGTTGTTTATCTTGGCTGTTGGTTATTGAGTTGGAATTGGTAGGAATACAAGTGCGTCGTTAGACAGATGAAATATAGGTGAATGGATGCTGCTTCTCTGCTGACCTGGTAGTCGTGAACAGGGCAGGAGTCTCCTTCTCTGGGCCTGCATCAAGGGCTTTCAGTTCTGAGGAACTTACTAACACTTGTGAAACACATCTGAGGTCAGAAACTGCCTTTTTTGGCAAGAGAGGGACAGGCATGTAGGCAGAACCCAATCCAGAGGCATCTTCTCTGAGCAAAGAGTGTTTCTGAGAAGAGGAGTGAGCTGCTTGTCCAGGTCAGACAATGCGGACAGTCTGGTGGTCAAGACTGTTGGCACGTCCACATGCAAAGCCGCAGTCCAGTGAGGTCCGAGCAAACGTGGCTGGATCACAGCTCACGAGCCCTTTTGCTCTGAGTTCTCGTGTGCTCTCAAGGTGGCCATTCAACTTACCTGACCGCTTGATGGACCCCCCTGCCCCGCATTGAGAGAGTCCACTGCTGCCCATAGCCACCTGTGATCATCAGTGTGCAGGGACACCTGGCACTCGGGCCGGGAACCTGAGTATCTGCAGCTTCACTGGTCTCGGCAGGAGTGGGGCAGACCCTCCCTCCAGAGACTGGGCTCCTTAGTGACCAGGGAAATGCTGACTCCAGCCCCTTGCTTGCTGGGACTGGTCCTGTGACCTTTCCCCTTCCTTTCTTTAAAGAAAAGCAAGATTAGTGTGATCTTTTCAACTCAGTGGGAGCCTTGAATGTCAACCACCTGGGAGGAAACTTGAAAATCAGAGGGCAGGTGCCTCCCTTCCCAAAAGACAAGGTCTCTGCAAGGTCAATGGCATATGTAAATTTCACTCATTAAAACAAAGTCGTTTCCTGTCTCCCTTTGGCACTGAATAGTTAAAAGAAAGCTGTTTTAAATTGCCAGCTTGTCTCATTTTCAAGAGTAATCGAGATCCTGAAATAACTGGATGAAAAATTTTTAAAATGTGCACAGAAATGAATTTTCCTGTAGCTCAAATGATGGGGAGTCAATGCTGTTTCTGTTTCTGAGTTGTGTTTCATTTAATTCCACCAATCTGGTTCTTTCCTGGTTTGTCGCTGTCCAAATACATCATTTTGCCTTTTTAGTCTTGATTATTAGAACCTGAAGCTGTCAGAAACCCTGTCACATCAGGCAGCTGCGTTCATGGTGATAGTAGGGGCTCTGTCTCTGGATAGAAGGCCCCTCTGATTTCCGTGTTCACGACCCAGTGCAGATCTTTTCCTGCTCAGACTGACTTGGTCACAATGAGCAGAGTGTCACACAGGCCAGGAAGGATGAGGTCTGTTTGGTGTCCCCTACCTCACCAGGATGGAGCAGAGAGAAGTGGAGCAGTGAACACTTGCTGAAAAGTAGGTTTATTCTTTCCACAGCAGCTGAACAGCACACGGACAGAGCCGCTGGGTCAGGCCTGGATCTGAGGGCTCTGAGAACGCAGGCATGTGCGTGGTGGCCAGTGGCCACCGCCTCCTTCCTGTTCTCCCTTTCACTTCCTTTCTGTCCCTTCCCCCGCCCCCTCCCTTCCCTCTTATCTGCCTTCTCCCTCTCTCCTTCCTCCTTCTCTCCTCCCTCCTTCCCTTCACTCCCTCCCTCCTTCCCCCGCTTCCTCTCTTCTTCCTCCTCATTTCTTTCACACCATCCATTTCCCAAGGCTCATGGCCATGCCCTGGGCAGACCTGCCCACATCACAACGCTCACATATAATGGGGTGGACAGACTGAGCGGACAGGTAATAATGATAGGACACAGCAAGCCTCACAGAATTTATGACGAGGCCTGGCTCCAAAACGCATCCAGCCGAGGTGATGAGGCACATCTCCCTGCAGCCTGTTCTGACCTTGGAGCTGGGGGACGACTGCATCTCTAACGGCCAGTCTGCCTGGGAAGAAAATGCGCGGCGGTCAGTGGAGCTATAAGTCAGCCTGCACTGAGGGAAGGGACACTGGGTCCAGTCACAGGCCTCCTGTCCTCTCAAGTGGGTGAGGGGTTTGCGTCTGACAGAAGTTCTGTCTTCCCACAGCCTCCCTCAGTGCCTCCAGGGGAATCACAACAGGAAGTAAGTGTCCTGTTTTCAAAGGATAGTCCTGTGGTCAACCCTCCAGGGAGCTGCTTCTGCCTCCCACCAGCAAAAGGCCACCTTCTCAGGTTGTCAGGGGTGGGCTGGTTCTGCAAGGACATCCCATCAGCCACCACCAGAAAGGTGTGAGTAATGCAGATTCCTTGGCCCCTCCCAGGCCAGTTGAAGCTGCTGCTTTGGGTGAGGTCTATGGATTCTAAGACCAAAGGTGCTAGGATTTCCCATTGCAGCTAGTGGGCCAAGCAAGGCACTTGCCCAAGGCCCTAGATCCAAGGTTCTGTGATCAGAAATCCTGAGCCCTGTGCAATGGAGTCTGTAGGGTGTGGTACTACTAACCAAAAGGCAGCCGGTTCAAGTCACCGGTGACTGTGGGAGAAAACGGGAAATCCCTCCCATGGACTTAGAGCCTCCAAACACCTGCTGGAGGGTCAGCCGTGTGTTGACCGTGCCTCTACAGCAATGAACTTGAGCGCCCAGAAAAGGGGCCGTGTGGGAAAACGGAGTTCACAGACAAGTAGGTAGGTCCCAAGCCTGAGCCCTGAGAGGAATTCTATACACACACACACACACACACACACACACACACACACACACACACACACACACGGAGAGAGGGAGACAGAGACAGAGACAGACCATGCAGAGACATCCATCAGGAGCTGAGGAACTGAAGAACTCCGCCTAGGGCCTGCTGACAAGGAAGTCTCTCCCGGCAGCTGAAGTGAGGACCTGAACATCTAGTCTCCACATAAAACCACAGAGCCCACATTTTAAAGGCCCCTGTGGCATTTGTGGTTGGCAGGTCCAGAAGTTGTTTTTTTTCACATGTGTGTATTGGGTTGCACACAATCATTTATATACACTGTGTGTTTCATGCATGTACATGACATTTTATTGAATCTTTGCTTTGTAAGAACCAAGAAGCCTCCTTCCCTCCATCCCAGTAGAGAAGGGTCCTTAAGTCAGGGCTTCTCCTCCCAGAGAGCAAGGTTGGAACCCACAAGGGGACCTGGTGGACAGCGGTCATCACTCCACCTCCTGAGTCTTGATGAGGACCAGGGCACTGCGGTCCTGGCACAGTCATGCAGCTGACCATCTGGGGCTGAATGAGCTGCCAGGGGACCACAGGCTCCTTAACGTCAAGCAGGGAAAGATGCCCACTCCACCAGTGTGTGGCCTTCACCAACCCCTCGCGTTGCCTGTGACGTCGGGATGACCGGGTGGTATGGAGGGAGCTGGTCTCAGGTCAGGGACTGCAACCTTCTGGTGGGAGGGACCTCTGTCAGCTGCACCTCTAGTCATCTGTGGTGTCTGAACTCGTTGTGTGTGGACACTGTGCTGAGTGAGCCCTCAGGTGGGGCCTTTCTGTCCATGGAAACCAGTTACCTAGTTGGCAAAGGACTCATGATCAATACTGTTGGCGGCCACTGAGTTGAGTCTTACCCACACCAACCCTCACACGACAGAAGTGAGCGCTGCCAGTTCTGAGCTGCCCTCAGAACCACTGCATAACCGGGCCCGTCCTTCAGGTCACTGTGATTTCACTGAAGGTCTCCACGCGGAGCGTGACATCCTTCTCCAGGGGACGGTCACTCCTGCAAAGGTTGAGGGAGTCTGACTCCTGGCACCATTGTGTGACCGCTCTGGGGGGAAGCTCTGAGGCCTGTCTTCACTCCCCAGAGCCCTCTGTGGGGTAACATTTTTTGCGTCTAGCTATATCCATCTGTGCCCTCTGCTCGTCCTCCTCCAGAGAGCAAGGAGCTGGCTAGGACACGTTTTAAGTTTCTCATCATCTTGCAAGCAAGCGTGACCTACTCTGTTGTCTGTTGCTGGCCACAAAGTGAGGTTGCTGTGAGTGTGTCCATGAGACCCTGCTTTCTGTTGTCCATGAACCTCTGAGAGCCAAGTTGCAGTTGTCCTTGTGGGAAGGAAACACTCCCATGATAACATCTCAGTCCCACGTGCGCCAACCATTCCCAGCAGTGAACACTAGACGTGGCTGGATCGGGAGGCTGGGCTGCAGTGGGGCTGCCTCCCAGGGGCTCTCCGAAGGCCCCTTGCACTGCAGAGTGGCTTCATCGAATGACTGACCACTGCTGTCAGGAGCTGCCAGTGAGAGTCACAAGCCAGAGATGAGACCGCCCAATTTCCTGTTCCTTCAGGGTTGGTAAATGTGGCCCTCTGTTCCTGGGGCAATAGGGCACCACTGGGCATCGATTTTGTCTCCTCAGGCATACACGAGGGCTCTGGCCAGGATGGGGCCTCTGGGGTGGCGCTCCCGATTCGTAACAGTGTCTGCTTCGCTGCCACTCAGCCCTGGAGCCCAGGAACTGTGCGCTGAACCCCGGCCGGCCCCGACCGCCTCAGCTCATATTCTTCTTTTCGAGACTCACTGGCACGGGTGCTCTGATGAGTGAGTTAGAACCAGTGTCAGTGGACACACCCAGCTTTACCCGTCCACTGGAGACGGGCAGCATTGACAAGGCCCCAGACGTGATTATTGGACAATAACAATGCCTCCTCTCCTCTTTCTACCTCCATTCAGTCCCCATTTCAGAGGAGAGGGTCCCCTCTACCAACAAAAATTCTCATCTTGGTAAACAGAATTGTCGTTTTGACTGATGTTGAGCGTGTTTCTGTGATGAGGTAAAAGACTGAGACTGCAGCACACGGATCTTGTGGTTTAAAGAGGCAACTGTGTGCACACATGTATGTACATGGTATGTGAATGTGTGATGTACACACTGATGTGTGTGTATAGTGTGTAAAGTGTGTTCATACTTACGTAGATGGCGTGGGTGCATGCTGTACGCAATACTAGTTAGTATATGTTAACTTGTGCACGTGTGTGCTACATCTATATAAATGCACGTTGTTGTTATGTGCCATCAAGTCGCTTGTGACTCATACTGACCCTGTCCAACAGCTCTGAACTCTGCTCTATCATGAGCCAATGTCATTGTTTCCAACACACCCACACTCATTACCCCAGCCACTGAGTCAATCGGTCTCGTCCAGGATCTTCCTGTCTTGCGCTGTCCTTCCACCCTTCCAAACATGACATCCTTCTCCACGGACTGGTCTTTCCTGGCAACATGCCCAGTGTATGAGAGATGGAGCTTCACACTCCTTGCCTCCAAGGATCAACGGGGTTTCACCCTCTTCAGGACAGACCTCTGTGTTCTCTCAACCCTCTTTTCCAGCACCACAACTCAACGGCGTTGATTCTTCTTTGTCATCCCTATTTACTGTCCAGCTCTCTGATGTATAGCAGTTATTGCAAAGACCATGGCTTGGATCAGGTGCACCTTAGTCTCTAGACTGACTTCATTTCTTTTCAGTACTCTGAAGAAGTCCCTGCATGCAGATTTTCCAAGAGCAATTCATCTTGACTTTCTGGCTTCTGGTACCAAGAGTGCTAATTGTGGAGCCAAGTAAGCTGAAGCTGTTGTGAATGTCAATCTCTTCTCATTTTTCATGATGCAGACATCAAAAATCTATGTGTGTGTACGCACAGTGTGTGCAAATAGATGGCATGTGTTCACACACACACATGTATATTGTGTGTATAAGAAGTCTGGTGGCTGAGGGGTAAGGAGCTGCACTGTCAACCTAAAGGCATGTGATTCAAATCCACCATCTGCTCCGTGGGAAGAAGAATGGGCACTTTCCCCTCCTGTGATTTCTACTCTCATAGGATTTACTGAAAACCTGCAGGGAGTCAGCGACGAGTCGGTGCTGGCTCAGAGGTGCGTAACAACAACAGTAACACAGATACTTGTTTATACAAACAAATAAGCATTCATATTTGATATGCACACAGTGTGTGCGTGTATGTGGGGTGTGCACTGCTGTGTGCATTGACGCGCGTGTGTATGTGGACACATAGGCATGTACATGATTGCTACATGTGCATTTTCATATATGCTATGTGTGTATTCACAGTGTGGGCAAACATACAGCCTGTGTGAACACACCTGTGTGCACACGTGTATGTCCATGTGTGTGTGTATGGGTGTTGTGTGCGGTCAGATGTGGCTACCCTCTGTGTGCACATGCATACCTGTGTGTATTCTATGTGCTGCTATATTGGGGGGTGCATATGCATACGTGTACTTGCACACGGGCTTGTGCATACTCACGGAGACAGAGTGGGGGAGCATTGATGTGAATGTTGGGACTGTAAGTGTGGCTTCCAGCTCTGCTTGGCAGTAAAGCAATTTCCTCAACCAGCATTACATCCCCCCATAATTTCTAGATTCTTCTAACAGTGCTGTAAAGAGGCAAGGTTAAGCCACGATGGACCTTCACACAGGATAGCAGGACGTGCTGGGCACGTTTCGATGTCTATAAATACAGAGCTTCTTCCCGTCCCAGAGCGCTGGCACATGGCAGGCAGTCGCTGTCACATGCTTTACAAATGACCCACTGAGTACAGAGAAGCGGAGGCATCTGGGAAGGTTGCTCAGGAAGCGGGTCTGAGCCCAACTGGGAGTCCATGTTCTCGGCCCTCACGCACGTGACGGAGCTGCAGAGGGTCAGCACATGCACTTGGACTCTGCTCGGCTGATGCCACTGGCCCAGTGCACACCTGCTCAGTTCAGCACTAGGGGCACTAACCTTTCAAAGACATCAGGCGATGGTCTATGTGAAGCAGGAAGTGGCCATGTGTGTGTAGAGGAGTCCAACCTGGTGGAGAGCAGCTTTTCTGAGAGAGCAACTCGCTGAGAGAGCAGACATTCAGTACAGAATAATCAGGTCCGGTGAAAACCACCTGCCTGCCAATGGGGCTGCCAGGCCACCCAGGGGACATGCAGTTTATTACCTTTGTGTCCTGTGGGCTACTGGCCATCAGGAGCTGGGGGCCTGACAGAGGGTGGCATGAAGAAAAAAAATCCCCAAGAAATAGGTAGAGGGCACCTCCAAGTGTCCACGTATGTGTGAGCTCAGTCTGAGAAGCTCAGTCTATGCATCATGGTGACCCCCACCATGCCACACCCAGTGAGGACACAGGGTGGCCCAAAGCTCAGGAACACAGAGCTGTCCCCAGCCTGAGGACATCTTTCCTCATCACCAGCTGGTCCCTGAATCTCCCTACTCTGCCCATGGAGTGGCCAGGAGAGGGAGGACCTGAACTCGCTTCCAGCCACAATGATATACAGATGAAATCAATGCCACCTGCACTTGTCTTCTCCTGAGGATACAAGAAGTCCAGCACCCCACATGAGCCCCCAGCCTCCAGCCCGGGTCTTCCTGAAGAACAGCAGACTCAAGGTCCTGGCTGACCAGAGCAGCCTGGACTCCTTCATGTCCACTTTCTTTTCCTCCACAGCATTTAAAGTCCAGTTGTCATGGAGATAGTCCTAACTTATGACAACCTCGTGGATACCGAAGCAGACCATAATAATCACGCCCACCAACACGGAGGCTGGCTCTGCAGGGCCGAGACCCCAGTTCATCATTTAGAATCTCTTCACCTAATATTTGGACTTAATTCTATAGCAAGGGAAAGCTGAAGCGATGTTCCCCACCCCTCCATTTACTGAGTTTAAGAATAAACATGGGTTCTTTCCAACAGCATCTTATTAAGACTGACGCTGCAGATGCTCTGAAGCAAGGCTGGCTGCCACCAGTGTCCCGTTCGAGGCTTGTTTCCAGCACGAGCCAGCAGGTCCTCCCTCCCCTCTGCCATGCAGTGGGGCAATCGCCCCTCTTCCAATCTGCGGGGTCTCTGTCCACAGGAGTTCACAGCTCAGTGTCACCGACGGAATACCGCACGGGGAAGTGCAGCAGTAGATGACTGAGAGCGACAGCTGGCAGGAAAGCGGTCCAGCTGAGACAAGGCCATGACCTCCTCTTCCCCTCTGCTCACAGACACTCCGCAGAAGTGCAGGTACATGACCCGGAGGCTGACTTGGGAAGGGGCCGCAATGTCCCTCCCCCAGGTCACCAGCTCCCAACCGATGTGTATCGCCAGAGCTGCGGGGCCTCGTCCACTCCCACAGGCCGGTGTGTCAGCTGTGGGGGTGTCAGGTCGCTGTGACGTTGGACACTGTGTTATCAGCACGTGCACAGCAGCACTCACCCATGGTGGACAGGTTTCCGCAGAGCTACCGGCCTAACAGACTCATCCACGGTGGACAGGTTTCCCCCACGGTGGACAGGTTTCCCCCACGGCAGGCAGGTTTCCCCCACGGTAGACAGGTTTCACCCCCGGTGGGCAGGTTTCACCCACGGTGGACAGGTTTCCGTGGAGGTGCTGGCCTGACACCAACTAGGAAGAAGATCCAAGTATCAACCGGTGAGAGGAACATTCAACTCGCTTGCTTTGGCGCTCACCAGAAGGGTCAGTCCTTGGAGAAGCACAGAGGCAGGGGAGTGGAGAGCCCACATGGGTGGCAGTGAGTGGAACTCTTAGGGTCATGGACTAGCACAACGACCATCAGGGTGGCCTTGGACTTGCCAGTGACGGTGAGGAGGTTAGGACAACCAGCATTTCTGGCTGAGGTCCTTGGAGTCGCTGTGAGCAGTGGGCCTGCTGGGCTGAGTTATCCTGGGTGGTGACACAGCACCTGCCGTTTCTCCCACAGCTCAGTCACTTCTTCAGCCAGGTTTTCTTGTTCTCACCCTGAAAGAATTAACTCCAATGATAAAGCTCCCGGATCCGTTTGCTCTGGTGCAGAACTCCTCTCCCTCTCAGAGGTGTCATCTCTGCCCAAACTGTTGTGGGTCAGAATTTGCAACAGGTCTGGGAGAGGAGAGGGGGTCCAGGGCATCTCAGGAGTCGTGATGCCCTCCAGCCTGAGGTCCGGGCACTGCACCCGGGCACCCTGCACAGCAGAAAGCCAGGCTCCCTTCTTAGGGTTGGCTCGGGCAGGACACGCGGCCCTTCGGTGCCATCACTGTCTGAATGCCACCAGTTCGACTGAAAGCAGGACTGACACCCGCCTGTGAAAATACTGCACGTGGGGCCCCTGTTTCCATGTTCACAGAATCAGCTGCTCCCCACCTGCCATGTGCCAGAAACACATCCAGCCTGGTGCTGCTCCCGGGGCATGGTGGCCCTGATTGTCGCCCGTGGTGTCCTGGCCGTCAGCTTGCTTCTGGACGCAAACAAACGATGGTGATCAAAGCTGCAGAGTTCTCACCGCTGCTGTCACACCACTGCTCACACCTCGAAGAGGAACCCAGTGGAAGCACCCCCGAGCACACGCACGTCACATCACAGCGTCCGTCTCACAGGGTCCTCACCTGCCAGAGGGCTCAGAGCCCTTCAGCCTCTGCCCAGGTGCCATCCGCGTCACCACATGAGGTGCCTTCACCAGGTACATGTCAGGACAATCCATCAACCACGCACGGGCTGTGAACACAGACTCTGACCTTCCCCTTCCAGCCCTGCCCTGGATGAGCCCCAGTGAGCAAACAAGTGGCAGATCTTGGCTCAACAATCTGGAGATAGCAGGGGTGTCACAAAGAGATTTGAGGGGCAGGGGCAGAAGCAAAGTTCTCCTTTAACAACAGAGGTTCCTGGGGGCTGGCAAGAATTTTTAGAGTGGCTTTAGAAACCAGTCACTACAGATTTTCATCAGAGAATTTGTCTACTCAGCAGAAGCGTTTGCTCCGTCCGTGCTCAAAGCTGTGCTCCTCTGGTTCTCGGGCCGTCAACCCACTTCCAGGTCCCAAACTTGTCTGAAAAGGACAGCGGGCAGCTCCCTCCACTGGGGTCTTGAGTTCAGTGTCTGTCCTCACTATCAGATCCCCACCCCAGCTGGTCACTTTGTTTCTAGAACAAAAGATGTCCGATTGTTGAGGACGTCAGGGCCAGAAGCAGGCCCAGAGGAGAAGGTGGCCTACCTCTCCACGAGACGTCTACAGCCTTCCTCTCTGGTCTGTGGCCAGAGGGGGCTAAGGGACGCTGTCCTTTGTCAGGGAGTCGCTTCTTGGCCAGCGATGTAATCTTCAGGCCTGATTGAGAACCTAGCACTGGCTTGTACCACAGCCAAAGACAAGGACGTGCCCAAGGAAGCACCTTCCCTGGAGGGAGGGGACCCCCAGCATCTGGAAGCCCTTTTGGCCAGACCCCCAGGGGCTCCATGTGCCAGGGCTGCTCACTGCATTTGGACTTGGGATCCAGTGCTTTAACATTACAGCTTAATGGTTTGTGTGGGTTTCCTCTGAAATTTTCAGACACAGAAAATGAGTCAGTTCCACAAGTGGGACTTCGTGGGACGTGGGCCAGGCTGCCCCCACCCAGCGTCCTGTTCCCTTTGTAAAGTCCCTGTGGTTTGTCACCAGCCAGCAGTTTTACCTTGTGGAGAAAGTGGGTGATCCCTTCACCTTCGCGGGCCGCACACACAGGGAGAGATTTTCTTGTGATGTGAAGGAAAGCGATTGACAAGATCCCCAAGGCGGATGACTCCCTTCTGCAGAGGAACAGAGGCAGTAACCGGGGTTGGGAGGTGGGGCCGCCTGCGGTGTAGACACAAGTTCTGTGACTCCGTGTAAAATAGGCCCAGGGTCAAGCATGGCCACATGAAGGAGATCGTGGGGAAGGCCACAGGGTCTGCGCAGTGCAGTATTGTGCCCGGGGGCAGGGGGCCCAACTGCTACAGAAGCCTGACCACACCCTCCCACAGCCCTGAGCACTGACTCTGAGGGTGTGTGCACATGTGTGTGCATGTATTTATCCTGTGTACACATGTGCTAGACAGTATGCGTGTGGACGCATGTGAGCATATGCACACACATACACACGTCGTGAGGGTGGCTTGCAGGCAGAAGGGTCCATCATGTCAAAGACTAGAGTAGAACCGTCCTAGGTCCAGGACGACCAGCACTGTGCCTTGTCCCCAAAGGCTGGCACAAGGTGAGTGAAGGCCAGAAAGTGGATGGATGAATGAGTGAGGAGGGACACCCGGTAGACCCAGAGGATCTGACATCGAGGAACCAACGAACGTAACAAGTCCTGACATGACGTAACACGTCCCTACATGTGCTCATCAGGTGAGGAGGACTTGGTGTTGAGAAGGAAGGTGATTAATGAAACTCTCCAAATCAGAAGATGTCCTGTGTGTAAATAAGGATGAGAGCTGACCCCTCCTAGCTCCCCGGGGTCCTGGCACTTCCCCCCTTGGCTTCTTTTACAACCGTTTTGGTGTGGGACTTGGAGCTCCACATTCTTAGGTGATGCCAGTTCTTTGGTTGCTTTTCAAACGTGAACTCCAGCTATGGCTTCCGCACCAGTTAATTCTCGCTCTGAGAGTCTGTGTAAGCAGCTCCTTCTGAGCAGCTGTCAGGCCTCCTGCCTTCCTCTTCCCCCTCTGACTCCATCCCTTTCTCTCTCCCACTCTTCCTCTCTCTCCTTCAGTCTCCCTCCCCCTCGCTCCTTGCATCATCCATCTCTCTTCCTTTCCCGCCCTCCTCATATATCTCCTTCCTCACCTCTCACTTCCTCTTTCCCTTCTTCTCTCCTCCCCTCCTTCCAGGAATTATCACCTAAAATACTCCCTGTAAACTTCCACCAGCAAAGTTGGCTTCTGAGTCTGCTTTTCAGAGAATCAGATGCAAAACAAACCCTCACCTGCCCCTTGGTTATGTCTGTGAATAAGGAGAAGGAACCCTCCTGGAGGAAGCTGTGCTCTCAGGTGTGTTTTCTCAAACACTGGTCTGGAGAGAGAGTTTGAAGGGAAGCAGTCTGTGGTTACCTATGACTGGGAAGTGCTTCTCCCATCTCCCCAGAAGCAGATAAATTCCCAATACGCACCATCTGTTCAAGGATTTGAAAAGTTTCCCACAAATAAAGCAGATTTCTTTACAAATATGTTTATGAAGCTTAAACATACACTTTTTTATTGCATTAGTAAAGTTGCCAGTCTGAAGATTAAAATACGCTTGACCCAAGCCCTAGCACTTTACATCACTTCATATGCCTGTGGAAGCTGGACAGTGAACCAGGCACGCCCAAGAAGAATTCCTGCGTTTGAATTAGGATGTTATAGAAAACTGTATTGAAAGTGCTGTGACTGTCAGAAGAACAAATACATCATTCTTGGAAAAAATGCAGCCAGAAGATGTCTTAAAAGTGAAAATTACCGGATTCCTCGTGTCCTTTGAATGTGCTATCAAGAGGGGCCAGTTGCTGGAGAAAGACATCATGCAGCATTAAAGAAACGGTTCGTGAAAAAGAGAAAGACTGAGCCAGGTGGGCTCAAACGTGGCAGCGACTGTGAGGACAGAGCAGGATGGGCAGCGTCCCTGCTCTTGTGGGTCCCTGGGGGTCTGCGCTGGCTCTGTGACCCCTAACCACCACCCCACCACCTATGCACCGTTGTTTGCTGGACATTCTTGAGTAACAGCTGTTTGAAGTCATGTTACACAACCATACTGCAGGGGGCCAGGGCACAGTAAATGCTGTCACCCCACAGTGCACTGCAGGGGGCCAGGGCACAGTACAGGGAGGAAGCACATCACCTATAGTGTCTTTGGAGACCAGCTTCACTGCATTTCACCACAGCATTCTCAGTTACACTTTCTGATCCCAGAAAGTAGGCAACAGAAGAAGTCTGCTCTTCTCACGAGGAACTTTTGTGAGTATCTTTATATCCACCAGTCTCCCCAAGGCCCTTCCTCTGAAGCTGTCTCCTCTTTCAGGGAGAGAGCTAACACCCACCCAAGCACACACCCTGGAAAAGGGAAGAGGCTGTAGCTACTGGGAAGGGCAGAGCCAGAGGCCTCACCCTGTAGCAGTGGGTGTCCCTGCCACCTACTTCCTCCCACTGAGTCCTTGACTACCTGGAGTGCTCCCCCAAACTCATTTTTCTTCTGGGAACTCCATCCATCAGGACTCAGCTCCGGAAGCCCACTGGGCAGCAGAAGCCCATCCCAAATTCTGATCCCCTTGTTCTGGGTTTATCTCAGCATCCAGGCTCCAGAGAGGCCCAGGGGGGCTTTGCTATGCGGCTGTGGTGAGAACCGCTGGCTGAAGAGTCTTCCAGGTTGCCTTTCCTGACCTCAGGAGGTGGTTAACTCCCACCCCTGGTGACCCCACACAGGAGACCAACGGCAGATCAATTCTGTGTCCCGTGAAGCCCTCACCTGCTGGTTTTTTCCTCCTACTCTGCCGTAGGCATCAGTATCTGGGGGACTGTCCTTAGCATCACAGCCCCACACTCACCTCCGCAGAAAGACAGAGCTAGTGTCTCTGAGGTGTGTGGACCAGGAGCTGAACCGGGTCTCCCTCACGAAACGTGGAATTCCTCCTATAAACCACCACTGGCCACCTCCTGCCATAAGGTTAAGGGCTCGAAAAAATGTTCACTTTCGTAATACTAATTATCCATCAGCCTCAAATAATAGACTGCCTTCCTTGCCCAGCCTCATGCAGGTGAAGAGTGTGTGTTTCCATGGTGCATCATGCTCGCTCCACCCAGCTTGGGAAGAAGGAGGACTGGGCATGAAGGGGTAGCGGGTAGGGAGCCCCTGGTGTCTCCTGCAGAGTTCAAGATAAAGGCCTCTCTACACTCACAGCTAGGAGAAAACGCCAGCTCATGGGTTTTCTTTTCCGTGAACATGTTTAATATTTAACCAGATATTGCACAAGATTCCAAGATATCTGCTTTTCTGTGCCGAATATTCTGTTCAACAAACTCTTCCCATTTTCGCACCTTGAAAAGTGTCCCCATCTCTCGGGTCACAGCAGCTCAGCGCGGAGCAGACGACCTTCTCATTAATAGAACGCTTTTTCCGGTCCACCGTGGTCGGCACAATCAGGGCAGCTCCTACCGCTGTGTGGTGGAAAGAAATGTCTTTTTCATATCCTCCAACAAGCGTCTTTCCAGAGCATAATAAATGGGGGAATTATATTTCATCACAATGAGATTTAAAAATATACCAAACCAGTAGCTAAATACGATTTTTGTAATTACTGGGATGTCCTTATTTTATATTATTAAAGTTGGGTATTTTAAATGAGATTTCCCATTCCCTTAAGAAGTTGAAAATGTAGTTTTTTAAAAAAAAATAATTGAATTCCTCTGCATTTTGATTAAACCTTAACCAGTATTATTATGTATTAAATGGTGTGAAACACAATGGATATGAACTTTGTAAGCAAATCAATATAAAACAAAAATTTTTAAAAACCACCCTTGACTTCAGAGTTTCCACCAATGCCCTGACCTGAAGCGTGGTTTGTTGGTTTAAAATCGAGCTATTGCTACTAGATGCCCTCGAGTTAGTTTCAACTCTGAGCTGCTAAATGAAGGTGCTGCACCCCATTCCCCCACAATGTCTACTTGAGCCCACTGTTTCAGTAACTACGCCAATTCATCCCATTGAAGATACTCCTTACAGAGCTACTGTACATGGGTCGCTGTGGGTCGCAGGCAACTCGATGGCACATAACAACACTGACATTCAGCTTTACTAAGCATCATGCTCTTACAGATTGAATCGTATCCCCAAAGAATAGTCAGTATGGCTGGTTTATGAGTCTTAACAATTTTATATAAATTGTATTTATATAATGATCCACCACCATGGTTTCTATGCATCTGAAAGTCAAAGAATGAGTAAGAAAGATCAAAGAAAGACCGATGCCTTTGAATTGTGGTGTTAGCAGAGTGTTGACTATACCATGGACTGTCAAAAGCAAAACCAAACCTGTCATGAAGGAAAGGAGACCCATAGAGGGTGGGGATGGTGGGAGAGCCACAGTGGGCGGGGATGGTGAGGTCGTCTTACTGACTTTGGGTCTATTTATTATTAACCAGTCGTTACAGAAACACAGCATGCTGGGAAAGGTAGAGTCTTGGCAGAAGACAAGGAAGCTCTCGGGGAGAAGGGTTACCAGAGTGGTCACAGCAGTGGGCTTGAGCATGGCAGAGCTCGTGAGGACGGGCCAGGACAGGGCAGAGGTCATCTCCTTTGTTCAGTGTGGCCAGGAGTCATGGCCGACCTGACAGCAGCAAACAATAGCAACAGCTCTGATGTGATAAGCCAATCAATTGCCAAGTGATGACAACACACTTCAGGGGTGCTGGTGGCTTAGTGGTAAGGAATTGTGCTGCCAACCCAGAGGCATGCGGTTGGAGTCCGTCAGCTGCTTTGTGGGGACAGATGGACAGTCTCCTTTGGTGAGACTTACTGCCTCTGTAAATCCACTGGAGGCTCGGCTGTGGGTTGGTTCTGACTCAGTGGTACACAACACCACCACCTGCCTTGGTCCAAAATGAGGTTTCCCTGGAGTGCGGCCTGGGTGGGGACTCAATGCCACTAAGAAAGACAAGCCCAGAATAGAGTGTATCCTTTCCACTCAGAGTCCCTGTGTCAGAAGCTTCTTAGACCCTGGACTCTGATATCCAGTAATGGAGAGATTTCCAAGGAATGCTAGATCTGTAGGGGACAGGGGCCTCCTTTCAGATTCTGCAGAGAAGGGACACTCTCCCTCGGGATGGCTTCCTGGATTCCGACGTGTGACGTCCTGTGACAGAGAACTTTCTGTCAGTTAGTCACCCACTGACGGTATCTCTGACACCTGCAACAACCAACCAAGAGAGCGTCCTTCTCCAGACACGGCTCCTTCTGACAGCAAAGGAAAAGACACGAAGCAGAAGATCCTCGCCTCCAAGGAGTGCCGTGGCCGCACTTTCTCCAAGACAGGCTTTATCTGGTGTCACAGTGGGACAGACTTCTGCCCCCGCCCCATCATTCAAAGACGTTATTTTTGTCTTGGCTCTTCCTTGTCCATTGTCCAGCTTTCACATGCCTGGGAAGCGGTGGACAGTCCTAGGCTCACCTTGGTCCTCAGCGGTGTGTTTGCTTTTGATCCCTTAAAACAGTATGTTTGTCAATGCAATACGTCATTTGATTTAATAACTGCTGCTCCCAATGCTGTTGACTGTCACTGAAGTAAAAGAAATCCTTGGCAACATCAATCTTTTCTCCATTATTCATGATGTTGCCGACTGGTCCAGTTGTGACGATTTTTGTTGCCTGTGTGCTGCTTTGTAATCCATACTAAAGACTGTAATAGATGCTCTTCAACAGCAAGTTCTTCAAGTCCTTTTTACCTTTTGAAAGCAAAGTTGTGTCATGTGCACGACACAGGTTCTCAACGAGGCTTCCTCCCATGGTGTGCCATGTTCTCTTGCAAGCCATCCAGCTTCTTGGATTGTTTGCTTAGCAAACAGATTGACCAAGAACCATGAAAGAATACAATCTGGTGCACAGCTTGCCTAACGTTAAACCACGCAGTGGCCCCCTGTTCTGTCCTAACTTTAAACCATGCAGGGACTCCTTGTTCTGTCCTAACAACTACCCCTTTTTCCAGGTTCTGCAAGAGTATAACTAGGTGTTCTAGAACTCATGATCTTCAATATTTGCCATGATCCACACAAACGAATGCCTTAGCATAATTCACAAGTCATAGGCAATAACTACAATGCTCTCTGAGGGAGGTCTGTGTGGTGCTGCGTGTAGGTCTGGCCTGTCTCTTCCAGGCACAGACATTGTGCCCACAGCCTTCCATCACCCTTCTGTCCTCCAGCCTCAGGCTTTCTGCACTGGCTCTTCTGTCCACATCTCTGCTGGCTCCCAGGAACCTACATACCCCTCATCGGAATATCACCCCAGAGAGGAGGCATCCCAAACTTGAGCCCTTCCCCAGAGGGGAGACAGCTGTCCCTGACCCACATAAGTGAGTTTCCCTTCCTTAGCACTTGGGACCCTGGATGTGCAACTAGGTGTGTGGTTATTGATTATTAACTAGGCCCCAGTGGACTGGAACTCCTTGGGTCCGCTGCGCTGTGCCATTTTTCCGAGTATTCACCCCTGTGTGTTCACCTCAGTGTCTGACCCATAAGGGAATCCCCAAGGGGCCGATGCTGACTCCTAGGGCCATCACATGTGTCAGGGTTCACTGCGTTCCTAGGGGATAACTTTGTGGAAGTGGCCAGGCCTTTCTCTTGAAGCATCTTGGGTTGGATTTGAACTTCTAGCCTCTCGTCATTGTGCCCCTCAGGGGCTCTGCCCTGCACAGACAGTGTGCAGAGATGAAGAAGGTAGAAACTGCACATCGCTGGTGCGAGAACTGGTCTGGGAGTCCTGAGGTCTCCGTGCTGTTCCATCTATGTCCTATACCCATGGTGACAAGGTGTGTCTCGCTCAAGAAGGTGCCTAGAACTTTGTTTTCATGGAAACCATCTCTGGTTCATTAACTCTTCATGAAGACACTTTGTTTTATGCTATTCTCAGCGTTTCCCTTTGCTGACTGTACCCCTGTGTCCACATGCCCCCATTTCCTTGGTGACACTAAGAGCGTCACCCCCTTGTTGTAAATTGCCGCCACTCACTGCTTCATGTCTAGTCACTGAAAAAAATCAGTTAAATGAAGGCCTTATTTCAATGTTCCTTTCCACCCTTGAACCCTTAGGTGTTGTGCTTAGCCCTGACCTGCAGAAACCCACGCGCGCGCTTGTGTGTGTGTGTGTGCGCGCGCGCGCGCACACACTGCTTTATGGTCTGAAAATAGGTATGAGAGATTTTAATTTTTTTTTTTCTAAGTGACAGAATTCTTGGTGTTTTCAACCAATAGAGAATTTTCCTACAATTCAGAGAAGTTTTATCTAACAGCTTTAAAACAGAGCCCTCACTCTATGTGGGATGGCTTTCCACTCTCCCCACATGCCCAAATCCTCTAAGCTGCTTCCACACTGGCCTGTCAACTCCATCAGGCCCTCCTGTTCCCAGATCCACAGCCTCCTTCCTAAACCAGGTCACTAGGATCAGAGCTGCTGATAGCAATGGATGGACTTTGACACAAGCTCACTGTTAGCAGCTATCAGTGTGGCCAGCTAGGTTAGAAACTGGCCTTTTAACTCAGGACAGCCAGGGAGGCCTGATGGATCGGAGGGTGGCGGCGTGATGGATAAAGCACCTCTTGCTGTTTTGTGGTCCTCCTTGTCCCCCAGGGTGGCTGGTGGGAGCCTGGTGGTCAGGGAACACTTTCAATTGCTGTGCTCACTCACGTTCTGGTCTGCCAGTCATCCTGGTACTGCAGCCTTGGGTAAACTATGTTTAGCTAAAATAACAACGGAACAGCAACGAGAGTCTAAAGACAATTGAAATAAACGTAACAAGTATGCCTGTGTGTGCGTGTGTGTGTGTGTGTGCATGTGTGTGAGTAAATGCATGCATGTGAGTGTGTGCATATCTGTGTGTAAGTTGATGCATGCATGCGTGTGTCTCTGTGTGTGCACATGTGTGAGTACAGCCTGTATGTGTGTACATGTGCGTCTGTGTGTGTACACATGTGTGCTGTGTACATTTGTGATCACCTGCATGTACATCTGCATGTGTGCACGCGTGTGTGTGATCGCATGCATGTATGTCTGCATGTGTGTGAGTGTGTATACACGTGTGTGCAGTGCATGTGTGTGAGTGCAGGCCTGTAGGAATGCACAGACCTGTACAGATGTGGTACCTCCCCAAGAAGTCCCCATCCGCCCCGAGCTGCACTTGGAAACAACTTATTCACATTTCCGAGGCTCACTCACTCTCTGGTTTCAAACATTCAACCTTCATGCAACCTGCTCCCTCCCAGAAGCAGTCCTTGGAGTCCGGCCTCTGTCTGTCCCCTTTCCAGCTGACGCCCACAGCTGCACAGCCCTGTAGGTTTGGAATGGAACCACCCAGAGCCTGGCCCTCGCGTGATTCTGCCTGGACCTTTGTTGAGGACCTTTGCTGACTTACATCCGCACTTATGTCCATAACATGTGTTCACGGCTCACAAGGCACGCTGCTGCCGCCAAGAGAAATGATTGGAGCAAAAGCCATATTGGAATTGAGGGGGAAACAGATATAATTGAGCACAAAGGAATGAAAAAGGCACAAACATTGAAAAGCTGGAATAATTTGTAACGATTAAAAAGTTTTGGAAAATTCATTTTATCTGTTTAATAATCTCAGGTGCAAAAGAAGGGAAGGATCACAGTCTCAGGTTACAGGTACTGGCTAATGTTATTCATACCCGAGCGTTATCAGCGTCTGCCCAGGCTGCATATTCTCTGGTTCTGTTAAATTCTCCTTCCATTCAAGCTCGTGAAGCAGAGGACCCACGTCCCACCTCACAGCCCACACGGAGGAAGGGAGCGAGGCTGTTTCACTGGTGTGCCTTTAGCATGGGGGTCTCTCTATGCCATTTCCCGATCCTAATTGCCTGACTATCAGCAAAGCATTGAAACTCTTGATAGAAGCAGCACAAGCAAAGTCTCTTTAAATGGGAAACTCTGTGCAGCAAGCAGAACTTGGAAGCTTGTCCCTGGACCCTGTGCCCATGGGGGCAGCGCATTCCCAGACCTCAGTGGGCCAGTGAGCGTGACACCATCCTCATCATCCTCAGCCCCTGAAGTGCAGACAGTCCCCTGGGCTATTTGTCACTTGTTTGGCAATTTGAGACGGCCAAGGGGTCCAGACACAGAAGTACACACATGATGCTTATCCACGCATGATGGATTCTCAAGGATAAAGCATTTGTAGCCCACAGATCAATTCCCACTCCTGCTGGCCACGTGTGAGACAGAACAGTGTTGTGTAAGGTCCTCAGGACAGCAATCTTTGTGGGAGTCAGTTACACATCCTTCTTCCATCGGTTGCTGGATAATCCAAACCCCACAAACCGTGGCACACCGAGGACTTGGAAGGACATCAGCCCCAGCCAGCCTTGCCGTGGGGCTGCCTCCAAGACATGGCAGCAGTTTCTGTGTTAGAAGAAAGCCTGACTTACTGAGGAAGCTTGAGGGTTGCAGTCTTCAACGTGGACCACACATCAACACCAAGAAAACAAAACTTCTTAGCACTGGGCCAATAGGCAAGAGCATGAATGATGGAGAAAAAAACTACAATTGTCAATAATTTTACTGTCGTATCCACAATTAACATCAAATGTAGCAGCATTCAAGAAATCAAAAAAGACATGTTGTATTGGGGAAATCTGCTGTCAAACATCTTTAAAATATTAAAGAGTAAGAATGTCACTGTGAGGGCTAAGGTGTGCATGATCCAAGCCTTGGCATTTTCAATTGTCTCTTACGCATAGGAAGTTTGGGATCACAGGATTGGTAGTTGATTGGTAGTTGTGAATTATAGTGTTGGGCGAGAATTTTGATGTACCAGGGACTGCCAGACGTGCCAATCTGTCCTGAATACAACCACAACGTTCCTGGGAAGCCAGGCAGGTGGTGCTTCGCCTCATATACTTTAGCATGTTATTAGGGGGGATGACTCCTGGAGACGTACAGCGTAGCTGGTAAGAGTCACTGGACAATAGGAAAGCCCTAAATGAAATGGCTTGACGTGGTGGTGGCCGCAGTGAGCTCCAGCATTGCAGTGACTGCAAGGAGGGCACAGCCCTGGCAGCGTTTCCTCCTGTTGTATGAAAACAGCTTCTGGACTCCTAACAAGCACTGCCCAGCAGCCAGGCTGACAAACCACGACAGGCGTCTGTGCTGCTCCTCCTGACGGCGTGTCTAACGTGAGTGAGAGCCTCACCACTCTTCCCACTCCCAAGGGTCTGGGGGTTGGACTCCTCCTAAGAACGATCTGCTCTTTCTCCTGGCAGTCCACGGTAAAGTGATTGCACATCAGCACGGGCTTTTGCCCATAAATAAAAACGAATCCTATTTTATTAGTGTATTTTTCTTTCAAATGATGAAAGGTGGCCCAGCTCACTTTGATTATATTAAACCTTATAAAAATGCTCCTGTTTTACAGGACTCAAAGGGTTCTTAAAAGACGGCTTGCTGAGGGATTTTAAAGATGTACAAGTTGTTAATTTAATCACCTTTACATGCTCTTTCTAGCATGTTATGCATATTTGCATTTGTAAATAGAAGTTTATATGTCCCTCTTACTTACCCAAGGAGTGGCTGGCTTGATTTTATCAGAAATATTTCCCATGTCTGTGCAACAGATGAAACCTGGAACTTGGGAAAAGTTGTTAGATCTGTTTTTAGGTGGGCAGAGCACAGAGGAGTGTTGAAGACCAGCCTGTGCAGGCAGCATGTTGGGGCGCCCACCCCCGCGGGGGTGTCCTCCTCACACCTTCCCCACAGCTCTTCTGAAACATGCACAGCCCTCGTCAATTCTTTGTCTGCTGTCCCATTTTCAGTCTCCAACACTTGCCTTGAAAAAGCACGACTGTGTGCAATGTGTTTCTGGGTTGTTTTTTTTTTTCTTAAAACACCTGCTGTCAGTTTCTGGACCAGTCCCTTTTAAGCTCCCACTCACTTCTGGGCAACGAGTTGCCTGTATTCAGCTCTGCTGAAGTTTCTAGAAGGTCTACCTCCTATTCCATCTCCAAGGTGGCTCATCATCATCTGCCGCACCCCCCACCCCCAGGCTGCAAACAAGTCCTGGAGGAGGAGAGAGGTGAGGGCAGCCAGGAGAAGGCCTGTACACCTGCCCAGTGGCTGTCCCCCGGTCCTCCAGCCAGGTCTCACTGGGCTCTCACCTCCATCCACGCCACCCCCAGTGAGCCGGCCTCTGCATCCCCTGATGTGGGGTCACTGTCATCTGTCATTGTTCTCAGGTGTGAGTCAAGGAGCACGAATCACCATGAGCCAGCAGTGCCTCCCTCAGCGAGGAGGAAGGCCGGCCCTGCTCACGGCAGCATGGGCCGTGAAAAGTGCTGTGACGTCTGCACCCTGCACGGTGGCATAAGGGTGTGTGTCTGTGCTTCAGAACACACTTCTCAATGGGTCATCCGCCCAGGTCAGGGTGCAGGAAGACCCCAGAGCGGAAGGTGCGTCAGCGGGGTCCCAGTGAAGGAGCCTGCACACATCCTAAGACTACCCTCATGGTCTCTCGTGGGCTCACACTCCACTTTTCTCATCAGCCAGCATGATGGTGAGTCCCGTCCTTAATTCCAAGTCTGCTTGGCGTTTGGGAGATTGTTCCAGACGCTGTGAGAACGTGTTCAGGTAGCAGCTCTCTGGGGTTTGGGCTGCAGCCACCTGCGAGATGCTTCGTCTGGTTTGGGCCTTGTCTGTGGGGAGCACCTTCTCCCGTGTTGCTCTGTTGGTCCATCTAGTCCCTCCCTGGACAGCACCTTCTTCCACTGCACTCTGCTCACGGTGAGAGCCCGTTCCTGCCCACGGCGCTGAGGCTGCCATGGCTGGAAGTCCTGACAGGACGGCACTGCCCTGTTTAGACCTCCCGGAGCTCTTCATGGATCCAAACCACCAGAGACGCTCTTTTTAGTCAGCTCACTGTGGACTACGTCACCAGACCGTCTCCCCGGCTTCTCTGTCCTGGTTTTATCTTTCTTCTGTGGGGTTAACATCTTAGTCAACTTGGCGTTTATCTTTGTTCTGTGGCATGAGGTCCCTCCTCCCTCTCTACGGGGCTCACAGGTCGCAGGAATCCTGGGAAGAGCACGTTGAACACGATGAAGGAACTTACTGTCTCTGCCCAACAGGGTCCTAGGACTCAACTTCTACCACCTGGCCCTTGTCAGGCACACAGGGCCATCCAGCAGTGGACCTTCTGGCCGCCTGGCTTGTTATCTGCAGACATCTCTCTGTCACAACTCTGCTCAGGACAGCCCGCCTGTACTGTCTGCCCTGGGCTGTGGTGTGTGGCCAAGGACTCGCTCAGACCTGGCTACTCAGAGGACAGTTGCACAGAAGCATTTACCTACTTGACTTCTGTGAGTGGGGTGGGGTGGCAGTGGCCCAGGTGGACACCACCTGGTGTCACAGTTCTCCAGGTGCAGAGCTGCAAACTGGGATCACTTGGAAACTGATTGAAGTGGAATGTAATTAATGCCTAATTTGAGTGATGCACATTCTAATTGCACTAAGGCCACATCAGACACCTGAGGTGTTAGAATGGCCACCGGCATGACGAGTCCAGTGCTCTCGCGGCCCCTGCGTCTCGCCAGTGCCTCCTTCCCGGCTGCACTGCAAACACAGACAGCTCTGTGTGTCCTGCCAGCACGAGGCTGTCCTGGCCCACCAAGGTGGCACGGCCCTGTGCTCACGTGCGAGTGCCCCTGTCTGCACGCTGTCCAGAGGCATCACAGCTGGCCTGGTATCACCAGCAGGAGCTCCGGGGGCATTTTCACTCCAGGTCCCGCAGGACAACTATCCAGCACTTCACCCCGAGCTGCAGCTCTACCCCAGCCCACCTTATGCCTCTCCACAGGGTCCTGTGAGGACAGCCATTGACCACACAGTGTCAATGCCCATCTGAATCATCTCCGGCATGTTTTGGGAAGCTGACTGATGTGGAACTCTCTAGAAAGCAGGAGACTTGTTCTTTACCCTTGGAGTGGTCTTAGTGTGACCAGGTGGAATGGGCACCTACACAACCCACCTTTGCTTCCCATGGCCACTCATGTGCACCTCCCTGTGGCCTGACTCCCAAGGGTCACCAAGGCCGGCCTGAAGTCTCCATGGCAGAGATGGAGGGCCCTCTGGAGGAGAAAGCCCTCCTCATTATTCCTCCAGCCCACTGGTCAACCATGCTGACCCATTACCCTTCCCAGTGGCCAGCTCTCCAGCACTGTCCCTTCTTGACTGCTTCTCTCAGCATGGATGAGTCACTGGCCACGACGACCACATTCAGAGCGAGCGGCTCGTGGGCACGCGGGACTGTTGCTGCAGTGAGGTAGTGCATGGCCCTGGGCTGTGTCCAGTTCAGGGGAGGAGCTCTGATTGCAGACAACTTGACTGCAGATGGGCAGTATTTCCTTTCATGAGGGCATCTAGACTGTGTGCTCTCTGCCTGACAACGCCGGCTCCCTGGACACTTCTCATCGTCTGCAGCTTGAGGACTCCTTCCATGAGAACTTGGTCATCAGTCCTCTTGGCCACATTAGCCCTCTCCTCCTGGCTCCTCCCTGCCAGCCTGGACCTCCAGTTCTTTCGCAGCTTCTCTTCTGTGACCTCCAGCACCTGATATCCTGGCAGTGACTATCGTAAGAGATCTATAAGGTTCCTGAGGTGTGGCCTTTTGTCGGCCTAAGACTTTCAAAATTCTGCAGCCTTGAATCAGTGACCGCCTGTGGCTGTGCTGATGGGGTGAGAATGAGGCCGGGTGGTGGGCCTGTCAGCTCACCACAAACACTAGCATCCTGCACAAACTTCGGACATTCATTTGCATTCCACACCAATTCCTTACAATCTAAGGAGGGTGCCTTCTTCTGGAATGGTGTACGATAGCTCACAACGTGAATTGCTTGTATTGCTAAAACAGCAGGACGCTCAGTGGTGAGGTGTCTATGCTCATCTGATGCTCACGTTCCCCCCACCAAGATCTCAGCTGTGCAGTGCAATTCCCCTCAAAGCTACAAAGACAGCTGTTAGCAAATTGGAGCATCGGCCAGGTGTCCAGACGAGATGAACTTGGAGACCATCGCTAACCCATCTTTCCCCATTCTCAACATTAGGGAGCACTTCCTGGGATATGAAAGAATGTGTTCAAAAGTTATGCAAATGTAGCACATTATTATTCCGGTTTTGTTCTTCCAAACAGGATGCCTGGCTCGCTCAGGAGGCTCAGGGCTGGGATCTCAATAGTGTTTGCTGATTTGGCTTTATGTGGAAAAGACCTTCATAAATAATAATTACATTGTTGATCTTCTTGCATGCTAATAAATTACATGAGGCAAGCGGGAGAATCCATCGATGTGCACTTCCAGCCATATTTTAAAATATCAGCTGACCATGGATTCCATCCCTCATTCTGGAGTCCAGCTCTCTGTCTGCGAAACATGGCCTCCCTGGGTGGCCTCCCCAGGTGCTGTGAGGCCATCAGCCCCCACAATAATCATTCCTTGTGGTTTCACTGACTTTGATCTTGCAGGTCACTTGCCATAGGAGCAGTTATGCAAATACAGATGTCCAAAGGTTTGAGATGATGGCATTTACAGGCCTGTCTACTCTTCAAGCTGATGTGGAGACACGAAAGCTCTTTAAATCTCGGGACACTCACTAGAAACGCGCTTTTCCACCTCCTCCATAAAGGCCTTCCATGCAAATGGCTCATTGTTCCTGCGAGTTCATCTTTGGGAGGATGAGATTCAATACCTGATGGTATTTTTCTCTGCAATAAAGCAATACCCCAGCAAATTATAGACAGTAGGGCTGGTTGAGCCTGTACAAGTCGTGACTACATTTGGTAATAACTGCTGAGTGTGTACAGGTTAGCTAATTACTTACTCAGTCCTCATGTGGAGGGCGGCATGCCAAGTGAAGCACCCTGCGGGTCGACAGCCCCCGGAGCTGCTGGGCTATGGCCCAGGGTCCACAGAGCACACAGGTGGGATGGCCCCACAGCTCTGGAACATCTGCTGACACTAGAATCTGAGGTCATATTTGCAAGTCATTGGACTATTTCTCTAGATCCCTGGGCCCATTTCCAGCAGCATCACACAAACTTCCAAAGCGTCCATGCAATGCTGCTTTGATTTTGGCACATGGGCTTCCACCATTTCCGGATCAGCAGTGGGTGTTCTTGGGGGTCCCTGATCTTCTCTTTGTGTCCATAATGTCCAAGTTCTGAGTCACCTTGCCCTGATGTTTGCAAGAGCCACCAGATGCTAGTATGCAGCTCACTTCATTTTGGAGTATGTGATGTCACTTGAGACCATTTCCACAGTGTCAAAACCCCAGGACTTGGGCAACTAGCCCTGAGCAGACAACAGGTGGCCAGCGTCACCAATGCCTACCTCTCTGTCATCATCCTTGGCATTGATCACTGGTTGCTTTCATGTTACAATGATGCTAGAAATTATACCACCAGTAGTTCAAGTACCAGCATGATCACCTACCCTGGAGAGATACCTGGAGATTGACTAGGACAAGGAAGAAAGAACTGATGATCTACTTCTGAAGATTGGTCAATAAAAAGCTTATGGATTGGATTCAAACATGTCATTGACCTTGAAGTTGGCACAGACAAGGAGAAGTTTTGTTCTGTTATGTATAAGATCCTTAGGAGCCAGAGCTGATTAGATCGTAGCTAACAACAGCTGCATTCAGAAGAGGCTGCACCAGGAGGGATATCACTGTTGATGTCAAATGGATCTGGACTGAAAGCAGAAAATACCAGAAAGATGTGTATCTGTATTTTATTGGCAATGCAAAGGCATTTGAATCATAACAATTTATGGCCAACATTGAGAAGAATGAGAATCTCTGACCACTTAAGTGTGCTCATGTGAAACTTATGTCTAGAATAAGATGCTACTGTCTGAACAGAACAAGGGAGCAGAAACAATGGATAGTTTAAAATCCATAACATATGCATCAAGGTTGTATCCTGTATCTGTATTTATTCAATCTGTATGCTGAACAAATCAATCAAGAAGCTGGACTCTATGAAGTACAACATGGCACAAAGATTGGATGAAGACTCATAAAAAAATCTTTGTTTTTCTAGATAAGACAACCTTGCTTGTGGAATGTAAAGAGTACTTGGAAGTATTAGCTGCAGAAGATCAAAGACTAAATCCTTCAATAAGGATTACATCTCAACATCAAGAAAACAAAAATCCTCCCCACTGAAACACTAGGCAACACCGTAATAGATGGAGGAAAGAATGGGATTATCCATAATTTCATTTTACTTGGATCCACAATCAAAACTTCAGATAACAGCAGTCAAGAAATCAAAAGATTTCCTTGTCAAACATCAGTTGACCGTAGATAGCTAGGTCCATTTCTGGGTCAAACTGGGATCAAGCTTAGACAGCCTGGGCTATGGTATAAAGACACTGCCAAACATAGCCAAGAACGCTCAATTTGGAGAGGATAAAGTTGATGAATGGGACCTTCTAAAGATTAAATCCCTCTGTTCATCAAAAACTTTTCCCATCAGAGTGAAAAGAAAACTTACTGATTGGGGAAAAAAATTTGGTAAGATCATTTCAGACAAAGGTCTCATATCAAAAGTTTACATAATTCTACTAGACCTTCACAAGAAAAAGTCTGACAACACAATTACAAAATGGGCAAAAGACATGGAAAGAATTTTCACAGAGAAAGATACTCAGGTGGCCAACAGAACCATGAAGAAATGGTCACTATCACTGGTAATCAGAGAGATGCAAATCAAAACTACAATGAGATATCATCTCACTCCATTAGCATGGCAAAGCATAGCAGGACAGAAAGTAATACATGTTGGAGAGGATGTGGTGAGATAGGAACTCTTACACATTGTTGGGATTGTAAAATGGTACAAACACTCTGGAAGGCAGTTTGGAGTTTCTGCAGAAAGCTGAACACAGAAATTCCATATGACTCAACTATTCCACTGCTTGGAATAGACCCTGAGAAAATGAGAGCTGAGACATAAACAGAGACTTGTACACCAATGTTCACAGCAGTGTTATTCACCATCACAAGAACAACAGCCCAAATGTCCAACCACAATAGACCGGATTGAAAAATTATGGCATATTCACACAATGGAATACTATGTGGCATGCAGGAGCAATGATTTTGTAAATTACTACCTAACTTGGGAGGGTCTAGAGGGTATTATGCTAATGAACTAACTCAGTCCTATAAGGACAAATACTGTATAAGAAGATTATTGTAGAAATAGATAACTGGTAGAGCGTGTGTGAGGATCTAAGCGGAGAGTTTGGGGGGACAGATGGATGGGGATGGGAGAGGGTAATCATGGGACCATACAGTTTTATGGGTGGAGGCAGGGTGGGTTGCAGAGATGGGGTGGATCCTGTATGAGGGGCGATAGATACAAACTTTGTAGGTAAACCAGTGTAAATTAAAAAAAAAAAAAGAATTGCAAAAAATAAGGAAATGTTTGAAAGAGGCATTTTGATTGTATTTCTAAGACACATTTATTCATTCTTCTGGCACTCCATCCGTGGTATATCAATATTCTTAACCAATACCATAGCTCAAATGCCTCAATTGTTCTTTGATCTTCCTTTTTCATTGCCCAACTTTCACACACATTTGAGACTACTGAAAATACCATGGCTTGGAGCAAGGCTACCCTAGCAATGAAAGTGAGAGTTCTGCTTTTCAAGATTGTTTAAGGGTCCATTGCAGCAGTATTGTCCGATGTAACGTCATTTGATTTCTTGATTCCTTGTGTTGATTATCAATCAAAGTGAAATAATTGACTGTAGGAAGCCGTCCTGAGTGCATGCAGCTGCCACCCCTGTCCATCTCTGGGACTGTGCCCACCTCTTAAATCAGCACCTGTAAATCAACACCTTGGGGCATGCCCCTCCCTCTCTTTTGTAAACTGATAACCTAGGGCTGGGTTCCCTGGCAGCCGGGCCTACTCCGCTGCCTATTTATAGCAGAATTCATCGAATAAATTTGAGCTTGATCAGGAATCTTTGTCTTGCCCCAATCTCTCGTGCCCTGCTCCTCTTTTAATCCACACAGGTTCCACTCTAGAACACGTGTGAACCCGCAGGTTGGCTTCAGCCGGCAGTTACAATTGACAATGGGAAAAAAGAAATAAAAAGATGTGTTGCATTGAGAAAATCTGCTGTCAAGAACCGCTCCAAACTGCTAAAGAATACAGGTGTCAGCTAAAAGATTAAGGTGCCTCTGTGCAGGAATCTAACAGCAATAAAAGCTAATTTGTTTTCTCCAAGAGCAGGTACTGGGCAGGGGTAGATCACCTTCTCTATTTGAAAACTAGTCATTCGCCTTTGTGGACCCAGCTTGTCCACAGATGTTAGGCTGCTCTCACGGAAACTGTCAGCACTTGTTTAAGGGGAAGAAGTTCTCAATGGTTCCAAGCAATCTCGCTTTTAAGTTGGAGACTTCCCCAAGAATGGGAGCTAAGGTGGCTGGGAGCATGGGAGACCATGATGAAATGTAAGGAGAGAGAATGGGGCCAGAGTGGGTGGGGGCATAGAGATAGGAACTGTGGTCAAGGATAAAGAAAGAGAAGGGAGGGAGAGAGGAGAGGAGGGGAGGGGAGGGGAGAGGAGAGAAGAGGGAGGGAAAGAAGGGCAGAAATGGGGCCTGCTGTGGAACATATTTGGGCCATTTAAATATTTACAACCATCCCCTGCTTTGAAATGGAAAATGAGTAAGTAAATGTTGCGTGGAGAGAATGATTTTGGTGTGACAATGACTGCATCTGGAAGTGACCAGTCATTAGAAGGTTCAGCAGACTTCCAGTAATTTCCTTCTGTACGTGAATAAATGGACCATTAGGATGAAGACTCGTATTCACAGGGCAGGTCAGTGTTTTCACATAGCTCTCTTGGGAACTTCTATCACCATGGCTTCTTAAGCTACAGTGCTCTTTCTTTGAAATTCAAAATTAATTAATCACAAGCCTTGAGTAAGTCCTGGGTCAGCATGCAGGCACCAGACCCTGGGTGTCTAGGACCCGGCAACCTTGACTGTGGTCAGGACTGGAACTCAGCCCTTGCTGGTTCCCCACCACCTGACCCTCGCAGGCTCTTGCTCTTAGTGTCACACTGACACACACTTCTGGGACCCGGTACCTGCTCCGCTCCTGAGCCCTGGATGTCAGATCTGTTCTGTTCTCTCACCTCTGACATCTCAACTCAGCCCTCACTTCACTCAATGGACCAGGGGCAGGAGTGACTCTGAGGACAGAGGGAGTCTAAAAAGAGATAAAGCAAGTCAGGCTGATCAGCTCTAACTTCTATTAGGGAACTGACATACAGAAGCATACCTTTGGGAGTGTGTGTGTGTGTGTGTGTACGCGCGCACATGCTTAGGTGGAAGCATGTATGTATGTGCATGTGTTTAAGAGAATATATATGTATGTGCTGTTTGACACCAAGTTGAAACCAATCCATAGCTGACCCTTTAGTGGGTTTTCAGAGGCAGTTAATCGCATGGGAAGAGAATGCCCATCCTTCTCCAGAGGAGCAGCTGGGGGATTCGATCAGTCTACCTTGGGATTGTCAGGGCAACTCCTTACCACTAGAGCACCAGAGCGCCTCATATGTATATGCCTATGTTTGTTTATGTGTGAGTGTGCGGATGTGTGTGTTTATGTAGAAGTGTACACGTGTATGACTAGGTATGGTATGATATGTAGATGAGACTTTGTACATGTGTATGAATAAAACCACGTGAACTTGTATGTGTACGAATGTCGGTATATGAACATGTGTGTATAAGTGTGTATGTGTAACTATATGTGCAAATATGGGTGTGCACATGTGTGTGAGTGTGCACGTACATGAGTGTGTTTGTGTTCATGCATGGCTGTGAGTACGTATGTTTAAGAAAATGTATACACGTGTGTGAGGGAGCTCTGGTGGCATCCTCTGTAGGGAGTTGTGCTACCAACCCAAAGGCAGGCAGTTCAAATCCACCGACTTCCCTGTGAGATGAAGATGGGGAGTCTCCCCCCATGTGGTTTGCAGCTTCTGAAAACCATCTGGAGGTCAGGAGTCAGTTAGTTCTGAGGAAGCCAATGAGATTGAGGGGTTTATGTGTGTCTGTTTCTGTGTCTATGTGCATGTGTGTCACATGTGAGCATGCATGCATGTCTGTGCATGTGTAAGCATGTGCCCACATGGGTAAGTAGGTGTGTACACATGAGTGTATTTGTGTGCATATATTTGTGTTGTGAGTATATGCCTGTGTGTGTGTGTGTGTGTGTGTGTGTGTGTGTGTGTGTGTGTGCGCGCACGCGCGTGATTGTACACGTGTAGGGTGTGGACGCATGTGTGTGTGTGCAAACCTGTGAGTGTGAGTGTGCGTACACATGGTGTGCATGAGTGTGATCATGTCTCTGTGTGTACACGTGGGAGTGAGTTCCCATACTTAAACAAGCGTTGTTGAATTGCAAACATTTTATTAATGTTAAATAGTTCACACAGAGTCAACTTAATAAAGATCTCTTCAATAAGGAGCTGGTCTAATTTATCAGAGGCTTTTTAACTGTCTCCCAAAATAATACCACAAACCAACAGCACCAGTGTGGTCATCTGGCCAGCCCAGAGAGGAGAGCCCGCCATCTGTCACCATCTGGACTGCTGGACTCTGGGCTCGCCTGCAATTAGTGCTCATGCTTATGACATGTCCTTAGCCTAACATTATTGTTAATCCTGTGTGGCCATGGCCTTTAGGGACGGGCCTCGGAACACCACAGAAGTACAGTCCTGGACGCCTGCTGATTGCTGAAAGAAGGGAGCTATTCCCTGGACACGTGAGGCCAGCATGCTTGCCAGCCTGTTAGTAGTCTACATGCCACTAGTTCCTGACCCTCGGGACATTTAGTGCCCACCTATGATTTAGTGGGGAAAACAGATCCCACTTTTTGTCTATGCTGCCATCTGGTGGTGGCCTATATAACTGCATACATCTGAAAACTGGGTCTCATCGCAAATCCCAGCATCAGAGACTCCTCAGGACATATGTGCCACATTAAGTGTATCAGAATCCATTTTACCCTGAAAATATTTTTCTATTAGTGAAAACACATAATTTCAACAAGAAATTCAAAGCAGAAAATTCAGTCTTGAAAGAGTTAAAGGGAGCCTCAGCTTGGATCGCACCTGAGAACACATGGTAAGAATTGCCTGAGCAGCGGAATGGTGACAGTCAACACGTGTCCTGGTTACTGCGGCGGTGGTTCCCGGCAGTCCTCTGTCCATGAGCTTGTCCTTGGACCACTGGACTGCACACCCAGCTGTCCATGACAGCTGCCCTCCTGTCCTTGTTTCTGTATACAGACTTGCAACGTGTTTGCGAACCTTCTTCCTTGGCAGAGTTATCCATAGAATTAAAGTGGGATAATATGGAGGCAGGTTGCATGACTAGGAATGTCCTTGCCTTTTTCTATTTTCATTTTGACAACTCTCCTCCAGGGTCCTGGGCCCAAGTTTCAACAACAGAAGGTCCTGGAGTAGAGACCCTCAGACAAATGGCCAGGATGGACTGTGCTCAGTCCCATGCCATCCTCGTTAGCTGCTTGCTGGAGTCCCGCACAGCCCAGCTACCCCCAGGGCCAGCTGTCGAATGGAGCCCTGTGCTCACAGCTGGTTTGGGGAACAAGGTCTCCAGGATTTTCTTCTTGTCCTTCTTAGTGAGGAAGCCCCATGGTAGCCTGGCCAGCTTCTTAGCAACTCGCAAACTTCTACAGAGATACAGGTGGTGGCTGCCCAAGGACACTTCCCAAGAGGTGGCCGATCTACCTTGTCAAAGCCAGGAAGTTATCGGTGAACGCTTCAGGGCCACAGTGTGAGCAGACTTATTTGAAATCTCTGGAAGATGACTAAGAGACATCGCTGAAGGTTAAGAAGTGAAAAACTCACTTATTAAAAGTTCCACATATAAAATGTTCATCAATTTCATGAGGAATATCCTCTCTTTGCTTGGTTTAGAGTGAAAGGCTGACAGATGTCACTTCCTCCTGCCTGATCCCTCTCTTTCTCCTTATTTCTTCACTATTTATATGGATTTTACAACAATCCTGAGGTTCCAGATGGACTCTAAGTTAATAAAAGAAAGAAGGATAAGTGGGGACAGGTTCCCACAGTTCCAGCCACCCACATGCAGCTGTGGGCTCTAGGATTAACGTTCCTGCTCCTGGGGGAGAGGGCTTCTGGTTAGGGCCACATATGGTGAGCAAGAACGGTCACAAGAGCTCACACACTAGACCTTTCTCACACATTTAATCTCAGCTCATATAATCATTACAATGACCTCAGCTAGAAACCATTACTATCCGTATTCTCCGGACAAGAAAGCTGAAAGCAAAGAGAGAGGCCGTAACCTCCCTGGGTACCACGAGCCATCACGGTAGACATGGGCTCCATCACGGGTGCTCCCTCTGGCCTTCAAGCAGGAGTCTGGCCCGCTGGGTGCCCTCTCCTGGGTGGTGCAGCTGTCAGAGGACAGCGGACTTTCTCTCGGCAGTAATGCGATGACCTGAGTACTTTCACTGTCCTCAAGTTGTACTTTTTGTTCTTCGTAGTGGGTTTCCCAGGAGTCAGTTCTGACTCACAGGGGCCTTCTGTGAAACAGCAAAACTCTGCCTGCACTTGAACATCTTCGAGGGCCTTGATATGTCCGGGTCTGTTTCCTGGCTATTAGGTCAGTGACCTCAGCAAGAGGCCCCTCAGTTTCACTGACCTTCTTGCCAACACCTCAGTTTTAAGGCATCACCTCTTCTTTGTGCTCCTTTCTCATTGCTCAGTTTTTGTACATATATAAGGTGATTTCAATGAATCAGGCTTAAGTCGGGAGTGCCTTAGTCCTCAAACTGGCATCTTTGCTTTGTAAAATGTTGAAGAAATCTTTGCACAGGACTTGTCCAGTGCAAAATGTGTTTTCATTCAGTGCCTTTTCAGTGGCAAAGCCTCTGGGTTAAATCAAAGCCTCACCTGAAAGGTGATTCTCCAGGGCTGGGTGTCCACCAAGGTGCCCGTTGCACTACTGTGCTGCTTCGCACCATCTCCACACCCTGACATCATCTTTCCTGAGAATGCCCAGAACAATTGGCAGCCTACACATGACAGCTTCAATTACTTATCTTGCCTACACCCTGAATCAAAAGAAGGTACTAATTAATTCTTTCACTCCAAAGAGCAAATATCAAACTTCAAGCCTTCCTCAGAGTTCTTACTTCTTTCCGAAACAAGATCATTTTGGCATTGTGCCGCTTCCATGCTCTTCTCTCTGGTGAGATGGTTCTTTCCTCTTCTCTGAGCGCAGCTGCCTCATGCACCATCTCTCTGGAGGCATTAACAGGAAGAAAGAAAGCAAACTAGAAAGAGTCCATCATAGAAACATGTCAACCCCATTATTAACACTGAGCATCAATAGACTTGCAGGTGGAATGAATCAAAAGTGCAGAAAGCAAGCCACAAATCAACAAGGAAGCAGAAGTGGCAGGGCCTTGCTCCAAAGGTCATGTCTCTAATTTGATAGCCTACACTGACAACACATTGGTGACGTTCCGCTGAAAGAAACATCCTGCTTCTAAACATAAGCATGAACTCTAAAGTTAAGTTCTGCTTCTCATGTGGCATTAGAATATCTGCCAAGAAGTTAGCAATGACCAGTTTTGTGGATTGAATTCTATGCTCCTAAAATATGGAGAAGCCTAGCCTATGACTCTCAATATTAAGTAATTATCCTCCATTTGTGATCTGAAGTAATTCTCTCACATGCTATAATCCTAACCTTCATGATATCACTGAGGCAGGATTAGAGCCAGTTATATCAATCCTTAGGATGCAATCTACAGGATTAGATTGAGTTTTGAGTCAAGCTCTTTTGAAATAGGAAAAAGAGTAACCAAGTGAGAAGTACTTCCACCACAGAAGGAAAGCCAGGAGCAAATCATGTCCTTTGAGCTTGGGATCCTTGTGCTGAGAACCTCCAAAACCTGAAGGAATGCCAGAAACAGATGATGTCCTTTGGGCCTGGGGTCTTTGTGCTGAGAACCTCCAAGACCTGAGAGAAGATTGAAACCAATGAACATGGAGAACGCCAAGGCGCACCAGGCACACGAACTCTGAAAAGAGTAGAAGATCTTTCCCAGCACAAAGACAGAAACTGCCTTCTAGGTCTGAAGCCTTGAATGTTGACATCTAGCCCCTAAGCTACTTGTTAAAGCCTTTTATGTCTGGTCTTTCTGTCAGAGCAACACTAGGTACTATGACACCTGGAGACCGAGCCTCACCCCAGTAAAGACCAAGGTCTGAAGATAGTCTCTCAAAACAGACAGTTTCTCTAGAGAAAGGGCCTACATGGCATTTGATGGTCTTGGGTACAAGCCTTCTCTGGAGCAGGGAAGTAGCAGGGAGCAGAACTTCAGATGAGGGTCCTCACACTGAATTGTAAATGCAAGGGCAACATCAAGGGCAAGTGGAGGAGCAGAGTGTTATTTCCCAGATGTGTGTCTTTCCTCAAACTCTGTGGGGGGAGGGCACTCAGCTCTGGCTCATGATTCTCCAATTACTGGCTTCCCATTAAGATATGCTGGCCCTGGACAAGAAGGAAGAGTTTTCTGGCCAGCTGTGGTGCAATAGGGCAGCAGCAGTGCGAGGTTAGGATCAGTGGTCACCGGTCACGTGGTACTATAGGGCTGCAGTGGTGTGAGGAGGTGTTGGGGTTAGGATCAGTGGTCACTGGTTGGGCTCATCTCTCCTCCACACACTGCTGTGAGTAGCTGGAATAAGATAAGGGTTCTGCCTTCTCAAGCTTAGCCAGCTGGAGGCAATAACAGGGGAAAGTACATGCAAAGTGAGACTATAGGGTTAATGCGGGGATTGGAACAGGACAATCACAGCAGTGAGCAAAACTCCACACCAGCGTCGGGGCTGGAGCAGGCGGTGGGCAGTGAGCTGATCATGCAGCAGATGAGGGCAGCACATTTAAGTCACAGCATGAGCGGTCTAGAGCGTGGGCTGCTCCGTGGCCAGGTCAGTAGTGGGCAGGGCCTTGCCTTTGCCAGGGGACCACGAGAGAGGGGCTTTCCCTTCAGTCTCTGGCTACAGCAGACTCATGTGGACACTGCTTGGGTGATAACACAGTGACAAGACAGAGGCTACTCTGAAAACAGCCATAAGGGCCTGATTGGTCCTGACAATGGGACTCGGGAACCCAAAGAACCCTTCTTAGAGAAAAACAAGCCATGTCCACACAGACCTAACAAGATGGGCAGCAAAGACAGTCCCAAGGGAGAACTCAAGGACTATCCCAGGACTTGGGGTGGAAGCTTCGATTGGTGAGCAAGGTGAAGAAGGGGAGAATTGAAGAAGGCAGCTCTGTCCACAAGTGCATCTGGTGTTCCCAGCACTTGTGACACCTGCATTCTTTGACCCTGAATCACACCTCTTTTTTACAAAACAAAACAAAAAACACCCCACGGCAACAGCCCACTGTGGGATCCATCGCATCTCTGAGTCAGTGGTGTGAGGAAGGCATCTGGTGTACTTCACCCCTAACTCCATTACTAGACAACACAGGCAACTGTGAAGACCCAGCCAGCCGCGGAGAAGCCAAGTCCTCACCCACGTGAAGTCTTGTGGGATTTGCACACATTGTGGTGAGTGAAGTAGGCTCATCACAAAATGACACACACTATATGAAATACTCACTAACATGAAATAAATGTAAGAGTTTAAGCATGCTTACCAGGCTTGGGGGTAGGAGGGAAGAGGGAAGGAAAACTGTCACTAGGGGGGAAAATATTAAAAAAATTAAAAATTGGCAGACAACTGAATGATCTCTGGGAGCAGCATATGGTCAAGAGCCAAGGGCAGTGACCGTAGGGATGAGCTGGAGCACGCTGAGGTCACCACGGTGCAGGACAGGGCGAGGTTCAGATCTGTCCCTGGGTTGTGATGGATTATCATCCACTTGACTCACCTGACGACAATGACAGCAGTCATCCACAGACGCCGTGGCCAGTCTCATCGCCCCCCTGGGGTATGTGGCATGACTGCTGGCGTTGTTGTTGTTTGGAGCTGCAGAGCTAGTTCAGACCCCGCTGTGTGCAGCGGAAGGAGGTCTGCCCCATCCTGTACTGCCCTCACAGCCACGTGTGCCCGGCCCCACTGTTGCAGGCACTATGTCATCCCCTCTGAGGGTCTTCCTCTTCTTCTGTTGACCTGTTTTTCCATGATGTCTTTCTTCAGGGGCTGGTTCATTCCGATCATGTGTCCAAAGTAGGTAAGACAAAGACTCGTCATCCTGGCTTCTGAGACGCGTTCTGGCTGCACGCCCTCCAAGTTAGACTTGCTGGTTCTCTCAGCAGTCTGTCTATAGCTGTCAGCAAGAAATAAACTGGGTAAACGAGGATACTGCCTCCCTCTAGAGACGTGTGTCATCTGAAGGCCAAGCTTGGGCAAACGGTCAGCGACAGAGACAAGAACAGGAGGCATGAGGATGGTGACCCCATGCCAGCAAGGGGTAGCAGGAGGATGCTAGCGTTGCAAAGATGTTCAGAAACTGGATTGATGTGTTTGCTCCTCTCCTAATGGGCTCTCTAATGTAACTGTCTTCCTCAAATGTAAAAACAGTTTCAAATCTATCTCTCCTGCTCACCTTTCCAGAAAAACATAATCTCCGCTGTTGCCCAACTCTCCGAAGTCATTCCACAGGTCTGCCCTCTCACTGCTTGTGGGAGATGAGTGATCAAAGTGTAAGTGGTGATAATGAGGTTGTTTCAGAGACATCCCTCAAGAAGAGACAGGCAGCATAGTTACAACAGCCTCAGTATTTCTCTTTTCAAAGTACAGCCAGACCCGCACACCCTCACGCCAGCTGAGGAGAGAGGTGAAATAAAAGTGCCAGGGGCTGAAGGATGCATCTGTACATCTCCAGAAGGGAGAGAGAATTTCATTTCCTCACTTGTTATCCCCGATGAAGTGTCACCAATGGTCTGTGAAGGGAGAAGAGGAGAGGAATACAGTAAATTTTCCCAGAGAGCTAAAAAGATTAGGGGCAAGGCCACGTGGGCACTTAGATTGTATTTCTCTTTGAACTTAAAGAATTCATTTACCAAGCAGGCTTTTTTCATATTCCCATTGGCTACGGAAATGTAGAAGGAATGAAGAACCAATGAGTGGGCTTGACAGCTGGAAAAAGTTGTCTTAATAACCTAGTTTGGGTAAATGTCCTCCGAATGCTTTTAAAAAGCAATAAACATGAGGTATGGCCCCACTTCGGTCCATCTTCTGAGCAGTGCGCCCCTGCTGCAGTGTCTTCTCCAGTGTGTTTGGCGATGGAGTGAACTGCAAACCCGGGCCCCTGCTCCCTCTTCTGCCTGTCTCCAAGGTGACCTTGCAGGAATGCGTGCCTTCCATTTACAAAACAAGGCAGCCATTGCTCATCACCTCCAGAGCAGTGAGGTCCTCAGAAAGTGAGCATCCTGAAATGGGCTCAAGCATCTGCACACCCTTTCTCCCTTGGCATATAGCAGGAGCAGGGCGAGCTTCAATTTCCCACTGTGCACCTGCCTCTTACCTGGGTACGTCAGGATGTCACTAATCTGCAGATTCATCTGAGGCAGATTCCAGTTCCAGTCCATTTGGAAGATGAGGTGAAGAGTGTAGATGTGGAGACTAGCCAGGGCCATGCAGCCTGTGGGCTCAGAACAGTAGTCTCAGACCATGTCAGCACGTCAGTGCCCCAGCCCCTCTTTCACGCTCCCCTGCACCCCCAAGAGGAGCTCATGCACACGCCTCCTTAGAGAATCAAAGCTCAACCAAGCCCATTCACTGCCTTGAGTCAATTCCAACTCGTCACCACCTTCTGCTGGGCTCCCAAGACTGGAAATCTTAATGGGAACAGACTGCCTCTCCTTTTCCTCCCACAGAACAGTTCATGGGTTTGAACCACTGACCTTTCAAAGCACTTAAAAAGCCAAGCACTTAACCATTTGGAGCAGCCAGGGATTTTAAATACTGTACATCTGTCACTCACTGATACTGAGAATTACCGGATATAAAATATAAAATATAAAATTTTATTTCATCAACTTTTCTAGGACTCATTCATGCATACAGTTACTAGAAAAGGGTGCTTCTTACAACTACATACTTTCTGATGGTCTTTTCTAAACATTTAGAGATGTGAGGTTGCATTCAGCAAAGTTTCACGTTGAAAGTCATAAATCTTCAGAAAGAACAAATGATTTGGTGTCTCACCCACCCTTTAAAGATGCTGCCCTTGACCCATCTCCTGATTCCACGCTCACCTTGACCCATCCCCTGACTCCACATTTGTTCCACACAAAGGCCTCCCTTGGTCTCTTTTCCTTTGAAATTCATGGGAATTTTTTTTCTTCTTTTAAGATGTCCTTATTTTCAGTTTCTACCTGAGGGTCAGGGACTGAAGCCTTCAATATGGATTAAGGCTCAATGTCAAGAAGACAAAGATTCTCACCACTGGACCAATTGGCAGCATCAGGATGGATGGTGAAGAGATTGAGATTGTTCACAGCTTTAGTTTGCTCGGCTCCACATCAACACTCTTGGCACCAGCAGCCAGGAAATTAAAAGACGTATTGCGATGGGAAAGTCTGCTGTTAGGGACCTCTCCAAAGTATTCAAGAGCAACGGTGTGTCTCTGGAGACTAAGGTGAGTCTGGTACAGGCCATAGTCTTTGCAATCACTTGTTATGCCTCAGAGAGCTGGACAATGACCAGGGAGGATAGAAGGATAATTGATGCTTTTGAGCTTTGGTGTTGGAGAAGAGTGCTGAGGGTGCCATGGACTGCTAAGAAAACAAATAGATTCATCCTGGAAAGGGTTAAACTTGGCTGCTCCTTGGAGGCAAGGATTCTCAGGCTTTGTCTGACATATTTTGGTCATGTTGTAAGGAGAGACCAGTCCTTGGAGAGGGACATCATGCTTAGGAGGGTGGAGGGCAGGCACAGGAGGGGAAGGCCCTCTGGGAGATGGATTGATTCAGTGACTGGGGCAATAGGGATGCATGTGTTGGAGACAGTGAGATTGGCACAGGACAGAGCAGAGTTTAGAGCTGTTGTACATAGGGTCGCTATGAGTCACAAGTGACTTGACGGCACATAACAACAACCACCATAACACCAAGACTGTTTTATTATTATTTTATTTCTTTTCCCCCCTCAGATTTCACAATTCTGTTTGAATAATTAAGATTATATTTTGCAACAATTATGTAAATTTTTAACGTATTTTTACATTTCATCTTTCAAAAAGAAGATTAACTCTGCTCTCTGTCTGGAGTTCCCATGTGTTGATTTCTGAAGATTGCCTTTCTTTCCCGAGGTTGCTCTTGACAGTTCTGGTTCCCTACTCTTCTGACCCCTGTGGGCTCTGAGTCTCTTACTGAGAGTCTTCCAGTTCACTTATCCTGTCTTTTGTTATGCCTAACTCTACTTTTCAAACCATCCTTGACTTTGGATAGTGGATCTTTCGCTGCTAGGATTTCCATTTGATTTATACAATTCTCTACCTGTCCAAGGGCCAAAATTCTTTATTATCTGGATTATTGCAGTATAAATTGTCAGTCCTGCTTTAAACAAGACTCTGGTGGTCAAATGAATAAGACGCTGCACTGCCATTCCAAAGGCACATAGTTTGAACCCACTCGCTATTGTGTAGGAGAAAGATGGATAATCTCCTCTTCCAAACAGAAAGATTAACTCTCTCCTCTCATGGTTTACCGCCTCATCAGTGGCAGAGGCTTGCTATGAGCTGTAGCTGAAGCATCATCTGTGTGAGGGAGGAAGTGGTGTCGCCTCTGCCCTCGATGGATCCATGTCGCTGGCTTCCACGGGCGTCGGGCTGCCATCCTCCTCTCAAGGAGCAGCTGAGGGGTTAGAACTGCTGACCCGTTAACAGCAAAGAAGAGAAAGTGAAGTGGTAGAAGATCTTCACATACTCCTCCCTCACTCTACGTTCTCATTTGAATAAATCTCTCAGAGGAAATTCACTTTAGGACCCGTCCTACATCTGAAAAGGAGCCCTCATGTCACAGTGTGCTAAAGATAGTGGTGTTAAAGATAAGTCAGCAGTTTCAAATCCTAGTGAGAGGAGGCAGTCAATCTTTCTCTTTAGAGTCACTGGTAGGTTCAAACCACTCCCAGAGCTACAGGGCCTTTGGTTTTAGTAGCACAACTCTCTATAGATGGTAGCAGCAGACTGTCTCTACTTACTACTTCTTAGTTCTTAGGATTTACCTCCTTAATATAAAGAACCCTTGTACCCCCAAAAGGACACATTCACAGTACAGAGCCTAGAACCTGAGAGTGGATCTCCTGGGAGATGGGGAAGGTTCAGTTCATGACAGGTGTCCATGTTAGGACACCCCCAAGTATGAGGGTATCGTGTCTCTTACACACACGGTGGTTACAAGTGGAAGCTTACGGCCAGATTGCCTGGATTTAAGTCACAGTTATGTGCAACTCCAGGCAAATTTTGAAACAACTTTTTGTCTAATGAGCCAATCCCTAGAAAACACTTAAATCCACACAGAGAGAAAATGATAAACTAACATTATCCACTTGTGGTTGTTATGTGTCATCAAGTCTCCGGCGACCCATAGAGATCCTGGGTACAGGAGCTCTGAACCCTGCCCCGTCCTGAGCCAGTCTCACTAATTCCGACACAGCAACCCCCATTGCCCCAGTTACTGTATCAATCCATCTCATCCAGGATCTTCCTCTCCTGTGCTGTCCCTCCACGTTTCCGAGCATGGTGTCCTTCTCCATGAACCAGTCTCTTCTGGCCACATGCCCAAAGTATGTGAGACAGAGCTTCAAAATCCTAGCCTCCACGTAGTAACTTGGTTTCACCCTCTCCGAGACAGACCTGTTTGTTTACTTGGCAGTCTACAGTAGGTGCAAGACTCTTCTGCAGCATCACAACTCGAAGGCATCAATTCTTCTGCATCCCTAGTCACTGTCCAGCTTTCTGATACATAGCAAGTAACTGTGAAGACCATGGCCTAGATCAAGCACACCTTAGTCTCTAGACTGACATTGTTGCTTTTCAGCACTCTGGAGAGGTCCCTGACAGCAGACTTTCCCAATGCAATTTATCTTTTGCTTTCCTGACTGCTGGTGTTATGAGTGTTGATTGTGGAGCCCAGCAAGCTGTAGTTTTTAACAATCTCAATCTCTTCTCTATCTATCATGGTGCTGCCAATTGGCCCAGTTGTGAGAATCTTTGTCTTCTTGATGTTGAGCTTCAACCCATATTGAAGACTACAGTCCTTGACCTTCTGCAGCTAGCGCTCCAGGTCCTCTTCAGTTTCAGTGAGCAGGGTTGTGTCAGCTGCATAATGTAGGTTGTTGCTGAGTCGTCTTCCAATCCTGATGTCACATTCCTCCTCATAAAGCCTTGCTTCTCAAATTATCTGTTCTGCACATAGATTGAAAAGGTAAGGAGACTGGATGCATCCATGTTGCACTCCTTTCCTGATTTTGAACCATGCAGTGTTTTCCTGCTCTGTTCTGAGGATGCTTCCTGGTCCAACTATAGGTTTCGCATAAGCACAATCAAGTGTTCTGGGATTCCCATTCTCCTCAAGGTAAACCACAATTTGTTGTGATTCACACAGTTAACTGCCTTTGCAAAGTCAATGAAACACAGATAGACATTCTTCTGGTACTCTTTGCTTTCCGCCAAGATCCATCTGACATTGGCAATAATGTGCCTAGTGCCCTGACTTCTCCTAAACCCAGCTTGTATTTCTGGTACTTCTCTGTCGGTGTCCTGTTCCAATCATTTCTAGGTAATCTTCAGCAGCATCTTGCTTCCTCGCCCAGCTGCCCATGCACATCCCCTTGTCCGCCGTGACCCCCAGCCTGTCCCTCTGCCAGACACTCTCCTTTCTCCCTCCCAGCTCTTTCACTCACTGACCTCCACCTTCAATGATCTGTGTGGTTCCCTGTGTGGCCAGAAGACTTTCGTCCCTCAGGTTTCAGCTCCCACCTCCTACCAAACATGAACAGATTATAGACGTGGTGCGTTCAGTGTGGTCATGACACACTGCTCAATATGCTTCCATGACAACGGAGTGCACGGCAGGGCTGTGGGATCTAGGTCCCCATACCCAGCTAGACCCCACAGATCTGATTATGCCTCCCATGAAGTGCAAGCAAATGGGCATAGGCTTTCTGGGGAGCTGCTAGGGGAACAAGTATTGACAAAGTATAACAGGGGTCACCAGTGGCCTAGTGTGCTGCATCTGGGGTGCTAACCAAAACACCCCCAGTTCAAGTCCACTAGCAGGAGAAAGAGGAGGCTGTCTTCTCCTATAAAGCCTTTGCTGCTGTTGTTGTTAGGTGCTGTCAAGTCAACCACAACTCACAGCAATCCTCTGGACAGCAGATCAGGACCTAGCCCTATCCTGTACGCCTCATGACCTCTCCCATGCACAAGCCCGCGTGGCAGTCACTGTCAGCCCATGTCCTTGAGGTGCCTTCTCTTTGTGGACTTTCTGTCTTCCCAGTGTTATGTCCCTTTCCAACAACTCGATCCCTCCAAACAACAACCCACCCCGAAGTACGAGAGATAAGGAGCATTCTGGTTGCACTTGCTCCAGGGCAGAGATGTTTGTTCTTCTGACAGTCTGAGCTAATCACCTCTCTCCTTCAGCCCCCTCTCCGTGAGTGCTCGCCAGGATCAGATTGATCCTCCAGAAACAGCTGTGGTTTGGTTTGGTTTGGTTTGGTTTCCTTCTTGCAGCCTCCTCCCTCCCGGAGCCAGTGCGGCCCAGGTGTTGGAGTCAGTTCTGCTCTTGGTATTGTATAACGTTTGAGGCTTGTACTGCAGCAACTCCGCTTGGCATCGTGCTCCTCTGTCTTGGCTTCATCCTCTGAACGATCCACAGCGCTCTTGTCTGTGGCCAGTCCGCCTTCCTGACTCAATGTCTCTGAGGGTCTTGCAGGACAGACCACAGCCCAGTCTTCCCTCACCGTAACCATTGCGCTCTTTCCGTATGTTCCAAGGACACGTCGGTCTCACCTCTCTCCACTTTCGGTGACTCCAGGTGTGGCTGGCCTCACCCTTCGCGCTGTGCACCCTCGACTGTGCTGATGATGGATTTTCCAATGCTGCCAAGAGCCCCTCTTTCTTTCATTTGGTGATTAAATCACCATATTTTGTCACTTCCTCTCTTGTGAGAATCAAAGGTGTTGAGCAACACGCACAAATTCCAGCGTCTGTTCGGCCCCCGTGGGTGGCATTTCCTCATTCTAGCCAGTTAGGCCCTTTAACCATGTAATCTACTGTGATTGTTTGATCATTAACTTTTACCCATTGCACCAGTGCAGCATCTTAAAGCCAGCCATACCCCACGACCACCCAACAAAGGGTCCTCCACCTGGAGAAACAGTAAACTCCAAAGTCCATCAGTCATCATGGGGAAGAAGACCCAGGTCTAAGGTCCAACCACCAGAGCACCTCCATCCACTTTCAATTATTTGAGATCAGATTCCTGGAAATAGACCCTGATTTGAGGGGTACCTGCAGAGTAAGGAGGGATTGAGCAAAGGTGTGTGAGTGAGCTGACTTTGTGGCACCCAGCCTCCTCTTTCCATGTCCCCACACCAAAAACTGAAAACCACTGCCTTTTGCTGCTTCTCCCGCCTGTGGTCTTCCTTCTGGACCTCACTGCCCACTCAGGAGTCCTCAGATCCCCTGGGATTGGTGTCAGAAAACGTGGGACTTGCTTTCCACGACAGCCTCCATCTGCATTAACAGCACACCAGGAGGCAGGGGCTCCAAGCCCTTCCCTGGGAGTGGGACAAGGACTGAGCGAGCAGAGTGTGGTGAGCAGCCCACGGCCTTAATGTCACATCACCCGGGTGTGGATGAAGCCAGCCCCGTTTTGGTTCTCTGTCTGCTGCTCTAGGTGAGTTTATGGGAACATGGTAGGTATAAGGGACCACCTGGGGGTGAAACTGAACCCCTTCTTATATGTCTCTCCCTTATTCTTACTGTAGCTGTGTGGAAACAAGGCAGGTATAAGGGAGCCCCACCTATGGGTCCAAGGGACCCCTATCTTCAGTCTCCCCCCCCTTACACTCACTCTAGCTGAGTGAGAACAGGACAGGTATAAAGGAGCACGTGTGGGTGCAGGCGACTTCCTGTCCTCAGTTCTCTGCCCACGCCTGCCTCTCCCTGTGTGCGTGGGAACAGAGCAGACCTAAGAATGCACCTTCCACAGAGCAGTGGGGAGCGGGAGGCGCCACGCTTCTAAAGGAAATTGGCTGGGTCTTGGCTTGGGGGGGCTGTGAGCCTTCCTCCCACCCTGTGAAGCTGCGTGAATTGGGGGAGGTGGAGGGGCTTCCCTTCCTCCTGCAGCCTGGGCTCACAGGGTGGGGAATAGGGGAGTGAAGTGAATGGGGGTTCCTCTGCAGCTTGCATTCACAGGGTGGGGGGAGGAGGATGAGGAAGGGGGTTGCCCCCACCCCTAGCTCAGCTTCACAGGGTGGGGAGTTGGGGAGGGGGAGGCAAGGACACCTCTCTCCCAGTGTAGTTTCACAGGGAAGCAGGAAAGGAGAGCTGGCTTTTCTCCCCCACCTCATGCGACTTCACAGGGGGCTGGACAAAAATGGAGGGGGATCCCTCCCCCCTCCCCCACCTCACCCCATGATGCATCCGGGAGGGGCTGCTTCACAGGGGCTGCAGCTGTGGGTCTGGGCAGCTGCCCAAGTTCTGGCTGGAACATTGGGTCAAAGCTATTTCCAGATCCTTCCACCGTTACTACGTGAGGTCTCCATCACTCAAGTTTTGGAGGCTTGTTCCCTCAGATCAGAGATCAGCGCAGCCTCGCAAGGCCGAGACCCCGTGAACCAGCCGCTGTGGAACATGGCCAAGGACAGAGCCGCTGTCTGTGCTCTGTGCTGTGGAAACAAGCCCTCCAGTCCACACACACGCTGCCCCCACAGGCCAGGGTGCAGAGCGGCTCCCTCAGCCCAGCCGGACCCTGGGTGCTGACTGCCCAGAACCTGGGGGCCTCTCAGGGTCCAGGGGAGCTCATGCTGCCCTCTGAGCACCACAGTGCAATCAGTAACCTGTCCCATGATCCGCTTCCATTTTACAGGTGAAGACACTGGAGAGGCCAGTCAGCTGTCACTCAGAAGGTGACCTGTGCACACACGCATGCGCACACTCGCCCCCCACCCCCACCCGTTCAGTCAGCTCCTTCTCACAGTGCCCAGTGGGTCAGACTAGAGCCAGCCCCACCTCATCTGCAGCAGCTAGACTTTCAGAAGTAGACTGGTCTCCCAAGGCTGCAGGTTCAAGTCCACCTGAGGCTTGGAAGATGGGAGCACAATCCTATTGTGACACATGGCTTCACCATGCCCAAGGGTCCCCAACATAATGACTGGATTTGAGCGCTTTCAAGATCAGTAAGCAAATGTTGAGTCAGACAGACAGACTCCCCACTTCAGCCATCAAATACCCCAGTGAGGGGCACCTTCTCACAGCACAGGAGGGAGTCCCTCGAAGGGCATTCAGGTGTGTACCCAGGCACCAGGACTGCCTCGTCTCAGCAGCCTCCTTCATCTGCAAGTCCTGGTAATCAGAATATGGCCAGTTTAATTAACGCTTGTTTGGAATGGATACACATTAACTTGGGCATTTAATCGTGCTCTCCATGGGCATAACGTTAGCAATTATCGAGCAATTTTCTCACCAGAATCCCACTTCTCTGTCTTCACACACCAGTTCCCTTCTGTTTGGTTTTTCTTCTGTGGAATGTGATTGCATCTTCTGCCTGGATTGAAATGCTGTGAGTGTACAGGACGTCTCGGAAAGGAGCGCCGGGTCTCTGCTGGCTCGTGCGCTGCCCAAGGCCTCACCTCCCTGCCCCCTCCCTGTCCATCACATGGGACAGCACCTCCCCTCACCCTTGACCCTGGGCCCCACCATGTGACCTCAGCTGTCCTCCAGTGCATCACATGACTGCTGTCAAAAGTCACAGAGCAGCAATGCATGGACTTCAAGTTCCACCATATCCCAGACATGAAGTGTGGCAGGAACTCCAGGGTCCCAAAAGCAGACCAAAGTGATGCTGAACACCCTCCTCCTCCTCACACCAGTCAGCTGGCCCACACCCAGGCCGTCGACTTCCGGGAGAAGCACCCAGAGCCCTTATTATTGGCAGGGAGTCGGTTCAGTGTGGAATAATGCTTTCTACCACAACATCTCAATTCTCTCAACTGCGCTCTGGCAATGAAAGGAAAACAAAATTGGAGAGAAAGGGAAGGTGGGGTGAGAGGGGGAACATTACAAAATACTATCTTTACGAAAAATCATCGTAACAGAGAACTGGTTAGAAGCCTTCCTCTTATTATTATTATTATCCTCACTATCCCCACGTCCCTGAGAGTGCTAAAGCCCAAGGGCTGGCAGCGAGCCAGGGAAACCCGGCAAGAAACCAGGAAGGAAGCACATCCCCATTCCAGTCACGCGCTCAGCCGCTACGCCCTCCGTCTCCAGGTGCCAGGGCGCAGACAGCTCAGGTGGGCGCCGTTCAGGAGCAGAAATTCTCCTCACAGCCCTGGGGCCACGTGTCCAAACCAGAGTCCTGGCCATGTTCCCCACGGTGTCGGCGTCCTGGGCTCTGGGCTCCTGGCCTCTGTCTATCTATCTCTCTTCCTCTCTCTCTATCTATCTATCTATCTTTCTATCTCTGTGTGTGTGTGTGTGTGTGTCTGCATGCGATCCTATGTCAGTTCTGGTCTTTCCCTAACTCACAGGTGAGGAGGTGTAGGCCCCGCCCTGCACTGAAGTGACTCAACTATGCAAAAGGGAAGCCTGTTCTCCCAGCAGGATTGGGGGGAGGGGGCGGGGCTGGAGGTAAGGCAGGACAGGTCCTCTGGCCTCCCCTTCCTCTTCTGAGGACAAAGCTCAGACCTCACCACACCCAGAGCTCTGACGGGAGTGGACAGTGTCCTCAGCCTTCATCAAGTGCAAATTAACTGCTAGTTTCCATAGACATAGGGTTTCCCGCACACAATCCCCGGGCGCCCAGGTCCTAGTGTGTTAGAGTGATGCCAAGCTGACTCCAGTACTGCTTCCAGGCTAACACAGACTAGGAAGAAAGACCTGGTGACTCTGCAGATTCCTGTGAGTCAAAATGGCCCAGTTCTCCTTGTTCAGGGGCCCCACGCCTCGGCAGCAGATGTGGCAGCAGCTCCAGCAATGTCCAGGCCTCTCCTGTGAGCTAGATGGAGACGCAGAGCGGACTCCCCGGCTGACACAGTGCACCCAGGCCAGCCCGCTGAGAGCCTGCATGTGGCTAGGCGGTCAGGAGGCTTTTCCCATCTGACAGACTTAGATTGTTATTTCCACTGCTTTCTGTTAGAACGTGTCTGTTCTCCCCTGAATGTTAGTTTATCTGAGGCATGGTCTTCTGCAAAACATTTGTTCTGAGAGTCAGATGCGCCATGGTTCTTCTGGTCCTTGGTAGTGGCAGACATCAATCTGTGAGCTCTGGTCCTTCCTAGTGCAGACATCAATCTCTGAGAGGGACTACGGCTCTGAAAAGGTCCTTCTGCTCACTGTGGTGCTGGCTGGCAAACGTCGCTGAGCCGCCGTGCAGACATCCCTGCGTGTTCCATGGTGACTCATTTTTGGAAGCGCAGGACACACACCCCAGGACCCTGAGCAGATGTGACCAAGACCCGCCCCAAGGCAGGGACCTGCACTCAGAGAGGAGACATGCCTCTGCCTGTTGGGACAAGGCTGGCTGAGGCCTCAGGTCAGAGCAAGGTGCCGGGGTCAAGAGACACTCCATGGGGACAGACGCCAGAGGCAGGTGCAAGTCCCTCTGACTATCTAGTTTTCAACTTAATTTTGAAGGAGTAGAAAAGTACCCCAAACAGTAGTGTTTGTTCCGCTGAAATCGACTGGTAACGGTGACTGCACGGAGTGGGAGGTCAGACAGAAGGAGCAGCAGCCAGAAGTGACCAAGACACTGGCACTGGCCAGTGCAGCGTCACCACGTCAGCCAGACACCGGCTTCTCGGGGCGTGGACTCTCCTGAGTCACGTGGATTGAGCACAGGAAGAGCTGGTGCTGACCCGCTGGGACCTGGGTATTAACCACAGCATGTCACACTTTCCAGCCGAGGGGTGACGCCAGAATGGCCATGTGTGGAATTCCTGTGCACTGACTCAGCAGAAATGTGTTATTTTTATTAAACTCTTTCCAGAGTTGTTTCCATAGTCCTGTCAGGGACCTCTCCAGAGTACTGAGAAGTAACGATGACAATCTAGAGACTAAGGTGCATCCGATCCAGGTCATGGTCTTTGAAATCACTTGTTATGCATCAGAGAGCTGGACAGTGACTAAGGATGAGAGAAGAAGAATCGATGCCTTTGAGTTGTGGTGCTGGAGAAGAGTCTTGAATGTACCATGGACCATCAAGAAACCAAATAAGTCAGTCTTGGAGAGGGTGACGCCAAGTTTCTCCTTGAAGACTAGGATTTTGAAGCTCTGTCTCACATACTTTGGGCACATGGCCAGCAGGCAGCAGTCCTTGGAGAGGGACATCATGCTTGGAAGGATGGACAGATGTGCAGGAGAGGAAGATTCCATGTGTGAAAGATTGATACAGTAACTGGGGTTATGGGGGTAGGTGTGTTGGAGTCAGTGAGACTGGTTATGGGCCACAGGTGACTCCGTAGTTAGTAATAGCAACAAAAACATTTTGTAAGGCCAGCTTGTACTTATTGGCTCCCCAGTGAGGTGAGAACTGCAGGCTCACATTGTTTCTGAAGATCGCGGTCACTCTGGTCGGAGCTGCCGTTGGAACCGCCCACAGGCACGTCTGCAGAAGCCTCACGGCACATGCGAGGCCCTTGATTCTGTCCAGTTTTCTACTGGTTTAGCTGCGCTATTGTGACAGTTTGTATTTGTGAGCCTCTATCAGTGACTTTCTTTCATGAGAGTGAAGGAGTGATTACAGGAGAAGCAGAGAAACCCAGAGGCTTTCTCTCAGGTGCTCATACTCATGTAACTCCTGGGCAGCCAGCACTCAGTGTCCGGTGGACACCAACAAGAGCGAGACAGCATTCGGATTTGATGTAGAAAAATTCACACAACGATTGTGGTGGTGCTGCGAGTCGGCGCTGACTCCTCACTGCCACTCCGCTGGCATCCAGAGGCTGTAAATCATGAGGGAGGGGTGGACCATTTTCCTCCCAGGGAGCTGTTGATGCCACTGGCAGGTGTAAGCTGCCTGCCTTTGGCGGGGGAAGCACAGCTCCTCAGCCACAGGGCCACAGAGGGTTCCCATCCGCTAAGCAGCAGGACATCCAAGCCGTTTACAGCACGTGTGCCACGCGTTAGCCTGTGACCTCACTGCTGGTGGACAGGGCTCAGTGTTCTGTGTGGCCTTGTGGGGCGGAGGTAAGTCAGCAGGGTGACACCACAAGTTACAGCCCGGGTGCCTGCTAGTGACAGCTCTGCCCCGTAACCTGACCACCTCTGGAACAGGAGGGGCTCAAGGCGATGATTGTCCACCCCACTGCCACATGAGGGGCCGTGCTGCAGGCCCCAGATGGCCACAGCCTCACACAGCATCTTTTCCCAGAGGGTCAGCTGCAAGGCCGACCTTTCAGCAAGGACAAGCAGCGGGATAGGGTGGGCATCTCGAGAGAGGCCCAGATGTTCCTGAGGAACAGAAAGGCGGCATCAGCACCAGGCCCAGCCCTCCCCACAAGCAGGTTCCCTCCACGCGCCGATGTTAACATTCGGTGGACTAACAGCTGCTTCTTGCTAATGAGCTCCGAGTAGGAAGAAATTTCTCTCTTCGGCTGCCATGGCGGCTTGGCCACGCGCCCACAGCCATGGTGGGGAGAGGCAGGGTCCACTGAAGAGGCTCACAGAAAGCTGCTGCCCAGTGCCCTGGCCTCCACCACAAATCCATGTCCACACTGGAGAGTCACGACCCCCAGAGGGAGTCAAAGGTCCTCCATCAAAATGGAGAGAAAGGGTTCTTTTCATGTTTGCCAGTAAACAGAATGGGAGAACCCTGTGGCTTTAGTGTGTGGACAAGCTCATCTAACCAGAATTTGAAAATGTCCTCAAACAGAATTCAGGCGACTCAAAGGGAGAGGAGTGGGCTGCGGGTCGGCCAGCAGACACAGAGCAGAAGGTTCTGGGCCCCCCTCCTGCCTTAGAGTTCCTGGGTGGAGATGAAAGCCACACACACACACACACACACACACACACACTGCCGTGGGAACAGGCCCCAAGCCGGCCCTCATGCGTCAGGGGAGAACAGCGCTGGACGGCCTTCCGGAGGCCTTTTTCTGAGGCTGCTCTGACTGTTCTCTAACCACCAACTTCTGGGCTAGTGACCAGAGGTGAGCAGTTTTCACCGCTATCGTAGCCTAGTGGTAAGGAGTCGTACCGTCAGCCCAAAGGCACGCAGTCTGAACCCACTAGCCGATCCTCTGAAGATCTGCTGGGATGTCAGCCATAGCAGTGCGCTGAGCGGGAACGTAAGAAGCTCTGGTCACAGGGTCCCAGGAATTGCCCTCCTGACCCGAAGGCGGAATCTCTGCTGGCCTGAATCCACCAGGGGCCCTGAGGTAGAATGACGGGCAGTTTCTTCCCATGTGATTTACAGCTTCAGAAGCCAGCTGGAGAGTCAGCTCCAACCCAACAGCAATGACGTTTACTTTAGATCTCAAAATTCTGATTTATTCACCTGAAGTTTATGACATACCGAACAAACACAGTGTGGAGTTGGGCTGCTAACTGAAATGTCAGTGGTTCAAACTCCCCAGCCCTTCCACGGAAGGAAGAATGAGATAGCCGGGTCTCTGCAGATATTTACAGTCTTGGAGAGTTCTGCCCTGTAGAACTTTGGGGCTCCCTAGGGAGCTGTACTCTGTCTTGCAGTGTCACTATGAACATGGATCAATTCAACAACAATGTATTTGGAGTGTTTTTCCTTGGGGTGTAGTAGTGGGCAGATGTAATGGTTAAGGCCTCAGCTACCACCTGAAAGGTTGCAAGTCCAAATCCACCAGTGGCTCCCTGAGAAAGACTTAGCAATCTGTTCCACAACAAAGAATCACCTCACCACCATCAAGTCAATTCTGACGCATGGAACCCTCCACCAGGTTTCCAAGGTAATAAGCCTTTACTGGAGTTGAGGAACCTGCATCTCTTCAAAGCGCTAAAAGGCAGAGCTGTCCTCCTGAGAGCTAAGTGCTCCTGACCCAAGCCATTTCCAAGTGCCTCGTGTGCATGGAGAAGTTGGGGGAATGAATAAGGAAGAGCAAAGATGAAGCGATGCTTTTGAGTCACAGTGTCACGGTGGACCACACGAGGGATGACAGCAATCAAAGGGAAGCTGAGCAGAGCCACAGCCAGCACAGCCTCGGAAGCAAGGATGGTGAGACTTCATGCTGCAGACTCCGAGCGTGCGATTGGGAGGAACCAGCCACGGAGAAGCAGCTCACGCCTGGAGGAGTCAGGAAGATCACAATGCTATGGCTGACACAGTAGCTGGGACGACAGGGTCAGCGCAGCAGAGACTGTGAGGATAGCACAGGTGGGGCAGGGCTTTGTTCTCAGGCACGTTGAGAACCAGGCGTTGGAGTCAGTCTCGGGGTATTTAAACAGCAGAGGACACAAACTGCACAGTTAAGCGTCTGTCTCAAGGGACCTGGCCACATGTTCACACGCCCGCTTGATTCCTCCCTGCATCGTTGCCATCTGACATCATGCTTCTCCTGAACAAAGGCTGGTCCTTCCTTGTCTTACTCCCCTGTGAAGAGAACTTATGAAACACTCCTGGACCAGTCTGCATCACTCCATGTTTGAGGAAGCCTCTGCAGGCCGAGCCCCAGTCATCCTCACCTGCACTGTGGAGGTGGCCTCCCAACAGGAAGTGTGTCCTGCAGGTGGGGGAAGCCTAGCAGATGTCCCTGGGTCTAAGGAAGGTGCTTTCAGAGGGAAAGGGCTGTCTACTCTGGAAACAAGGCCACATAAGAGAGCCTTTGTGAGGTGTGGGGACACAGAGGGCATCAACAGTGTACTAGGAGGTGTCTGGGGCTCTGGAAATTCACCAAACAGCAAAATGACCACTGAAAGGCAATGCATGGGCTTGTTGTCATCAGAGGTGATGACCAGGTTACCTTGGCATCAGTCCTGACCTTCCACATGCCTTTCCGTCCTGGTTTCACATCACAACCACTTTGGGGAAATGGTATTTGATTGGGCTGGTTTTGGTTTACATAAATGTTCTAGAATCAGATAAAGATAGAAAAGTGATCTGAAAAGTGAAATCTTTTTGTCACTGGAGGTTATTAAAGTGAGCATTTCTGTGCCAATTTATACATGTGAATACATAGATTAATTGCCTCATAAGCATGTAGGAGCAGGCCAGTGAATAAAGAAGACCAAAGAAGAATCGATGCCTTTGAATTACGGTGTTGGCACAGAAAACTGACTGCTCCGTGGACTGCGAGAAGACTGAACAGCTCTGTACTCAGTGAAATGAAGCCGGCCTGCCCCCAGGAGCGGGGGTGGGTGGTGGCTTTGTCTCATGCGTGTGCTGTGTCATGCTATCTGAAGGGACCAGTCCTCATGGAAGGGTCTCATGCTTGGGAGTAGAGGACCAGTTAAAAGGGGAGGACCCTCACTGGGGTGGGCCAACTTGGTGGCTGCAATGATCTCAGGACAGGAGGTTGCAATGAGGTCATCTGACAGAAGAACATCGTCATAACTTATCCAGACTAATTTGAAATTCAAAGTCATAGCTGATATTCAGAAGTAGATCTTCAGGGCTCCGTTCGCTGCCTTAATCTAGAAGTTGCACTGAGCCCTGCTCATCATTACAGCAGCACGTGACAGACGGCGGAGGCCATGCACAGACGCACAGAGAGGAAGGCAGTGGGGAACACACTCCATGCAGGAGACCTGAGTTTGACTCCAGGCCAAGGCACTTAACAATAATTTAAGATTGGGAATAAAGCTGGGAATTTAAGTGTGCCTTTCTCTTGAATAGTTTACACACAGGGCATGATGTCTGGAGCTCAAAGCAGGTGGGCTCATTGACTAGAATCACTTGCTTCTGTTCTCAAGACTGCTGCCTGGTGGGAGCTGTGGTCATTAGGCTGACGTCTGACGTCCACGGGCGGGCCTCTGGCAGGCCAACCACGGCTTCTGCAGACTCAGCGAGTCTGTCTGTACTGGGAACGCCAGCCCTCAAGAGGCCTGGGAACTTCAGTGCTGACAGCTGATGTAATGAGGGGAGTCTGAACAGGTGGGGACTAATTAGTGAGATGACAGGCACGCAGGAGGCCACAGGGCCGTGATTAGGACGGGCAAGAGTGACAGTGAGCAAGGAAGGGAGCAGGGAGGGAAGGTGACAGGCCGCTCTGAGATATTTGTCCAGAAGTTAGAATCAATGGAGGCACAAGGCAGCTATATTGAACAGCATCTCTGCATGAAACAGGGAGTGAGCTTGTCTCATTCATTGAGAAAGACAAAGACAAAGAGGGGAGAAGAGGCAGATCGAAGGAGAGCCAGAGAGGAAAGAGACAGATAGAAGGAGACTAAGACAGACAAGATTAGTGGATGGGTGGATGGATGGATGATGGACAGATGGATGGATGATGGACAGATGGACGAGTGGATGGATGGATGGATGGACGGATTGGTGGCTAGGAGGGTGGATGGATGCATGATTTGATGGATGGATGGACTAGTGAGCAGGTGGGTGGGTGGGTTTGTAGATGAATGGTGGGCAGGTGGGTATAGAAAACCCTCCTATGGGAATTTGAGTGTGGGAATATTTGGTCCAATTAAACTTCTTTTGTGGGCAGGGATAGTTGTTTGAATTTGAAAACTTAGAATGAAAAAGCATTTTATTTAGCACTAGTCACAGACAAACACATCTTGCACAGACATACAAAACACATACAAATCCTGTTGTTGTTGCTGTTGTGTACCATAGAGTCAGACACGCCCCACACCACCTGCCATCAGGATTGCAGTGTAGCTTCTTGCCACTTAGGCTCCCAGAGGTAGAACAAGAAAAGCCTGACACAGCCAGGCAGGGGACACTGACGATGACCTGTGGTCCTGGTACACTCAGTTTTCAAGCATCTTGTCACAGATCTGCCACCAAAAACCAATCACAGAGACCACAGTGGGGTCAGGAAACAAAAAGTTTACCATAGAGCCAAAAAGAGAAGACAGGGTCCGAGCTGATCGTTGGGAGGGAGGGACAAAAAGGGCGGGTGTGAGGAATTGGGATATATTCTCCTGTCCAGTCAGTCTGTTCACTAATCACACTGAACGACTAACCTGGCCTCACTAATGTTCCAGAGGTAGTTGACTCTATTCTGGTTTGGGGACGCAAACTCTGATTAATGTTACAATTATTACTCACTTTTGAGGGATAATTGCTAGAGAAACAGTTAAGAGCAACAAAACGGAGTCTTAAGAGGAAGCTCAGCTCATGGCCATAAATTTCAAGAACCAACAGGAAAGGGCGCAGAAAGGGTTTAAGAGGAACCTTGGTTTCTGGCCATAAATTGCAAGAGCCAACGTGAAGGACACACGAGGGGCTCGGACATAAATTGCTGGAGCCAAACGGGAAAGGGCAGCAAAGGGGGTTCAAGAGGCGGCAATGAAGGAGTGAAAGCCCAGAATCCCTGTGAATGTTCATTGAAACTAATAAAATTTAATAATAATATAAAAAAATAAATAAAATGTGAAATTAGTGTTGCTACCAACTTATGAAAGCTGCAAATTTCACTGAGCAATACATAACTTGTGTTTAAACCTTAAAAAAAAAAAAAAAAGAAATTGGGTAAGAAAGGTAACACTGTTCCTACAAGAAAAGTCCTTTGCTAGGTCATTATAAAATCATGGTTTCACATTATTCTACGGTACATGTAAAAGGGAGCTCTCGTGGCCCTGTGGCAAGAAGCTGCATTGCAATCCTGAAGGCACACAGTTCAAATCCACCAGCTGCTCTGCAGGAGAAAGATGGGCAATCTCCTCCATGTGATTAACCGCCTCTGAAACCCACCTGAGGGTCAGCCAGGGGTCAGTTCTGACTTGATGGTGCAACAACCATCACTTAGAAGGTTAGTTTTCTCTTCTTTTAATCATGAGTTGCGGTGTCAGCAATTGTACAGTTTCTTATCTCAAATCATCTGCCCTCGGTCTTAAAGTCCACATGCACTACAGGGATTTCAAGAAGATCATTAAAACCAGTTTTTCTAGAGAGAAAGAGGCAGACCCATTAGAGGATCTTGGATGTTCAGTGCTTAAAAATGGATTACTCAGGTCTGTGGGTGTCAGAGGTGATGGCTGATGAGAGCCCCCAGGAGCCTGGCGATGCCATTCAGGGGTCAGGAGGGGCTAGGGCTACAGGGGACACCCAGAGGGGCCTGGAAGGACACACGTCATGGCCAGCATCAGCCCCATGAGATGTTACTGTTTCCAGTCAGCAAGGTAGACAGAAAATGAGTCCACAATTCCTTTCCTAGAATAGAACTGTACGAGGTCGAGGAGAGATTTGTTTATGGCTAAGATTTCACGCCTGCCTCTCTCACTGCTGTTATGTGTCCTCACGTGAACAACCACTCACGGTGCCCCGTGAACCTTGTCCTCCCCAGCCGTCCTCACCACCTCCAGCGTGCTCACGCCCACGACATTCACTGTAAATCCAACTGCGGTTGAGGCCTTCCTCCCTTTTGCTGACCCTCTTGTCCTGCCCTTCTCTGAGGACTGGCCCCGTCTAACAGCTTGCCCAAAATATGTGAGAGGGGTTTCATCCTCCTTGCCTCTAAGGAGCCCTCCGGTTGCACTGCCTACAAGACAAATTTCTTTATTCTCTTGGCAGTCCATGGGAGCTTTGGTATTCTTCTCCAAAAACACAACTCAAAGGCATTGAGTCTTCTTCTGTCATCCTTATTCATTTTCCAACACTCAGAGCATAGGAAGCAACGGAAAACACCGTAACTTGAATCAAGCACACCTTAGTCTTTAAGATTACATTTTTGCTCTTTGGCACTTTGAAGAGACCCTTGACAGTCCTTGCCTTTCTGCAGAAAGTGTTTCAGGTCCTCCTCAGTTTCAGCAAGCAGGGTTGTGTCATCTGCATAACACAGATTGTTGATGAGTTTGCCTCCAATCCCGATGCCACATTTCTCCTCATAGAGCCCAGCCTCCTGAATAATCTTTTCTGCATATAGACTGAAAAGGTATGGAGACAGAACACATCCCTTGTGTACACCCTCCCATGTAATGTAGTATTTTTCAGAATCTTTGCTCCTGAGTAATGTATAGTGTTCCACTGTGTGAATGTATCATATTTTGTCAATTCAAGTAGTGATCTTTTATTAGAATTTACAGCCTCAGGAGCCCAGAGAAAGGTCATTAGGAGATGGTACATTTGTATGTACGTGTGTCTATGAATAGATATTTATATGTGAAGACTTACACCCCTGGGAGCTCTAGTGGCCTAGTGGCAAGAAGCTGTGCTGCAATCCCAAAGGCACATGGTTCGAGGCCACCAGCTGCTCCACGGGAGAAGGATGGGCAATCTCTTCCTGTGTAATTAATTGCCTCTGAAAACTCACAAAGGGTCAGCTGACTTGATGGTTCACAACACAACAACATACATATAGCATATGCACAAATGATAATACGTACGTTTGATACTCTGTGTATGATGCACATGTGTGTTGCATGCGTGTGCATGTACGTGGGTATTCATTTGAGCAGAATGTCTGGGTACCAGGGAGGCAGCGAAGAAGGTGCTCTCCTCAAGGAGAGCAGCACTTGGTCTCCACACGGTTGGGACTCCAGCCAGTGGAAGCCCTCGGGGTGCAGTCCCACTGTGACGTGGTGGGGACTGCAGGAGTCAGGGCTGGTTCACCAGCGATGGGACAGGAGAGTGTGAGTATGGAGTGTGTGTGCAGCACAGGTGTGTACAGGTGTGTCTTTGTGGGTGCACACGTGTAAGCATTTGTGTTTGTGTGCACACCTATGTTTGTGCATGCGTCTACATGTTCACATGTGTGTGTGTGTGTGACTGTGTATATGTGGATGCGGGCACTAACTCAGTCCAAGTCTCTCACAGACACCTGGCACGTATGTGGGCGACGGCAGGGCTGGGAGCTCAGGCTGGAAGCAGGCCCCGTGAGGTTGGAGCCCTGCCAAGCTCCTCCGAGGCTGCTGAGAAACTGTCTTCATCAATAACAACAACAAAAGTGTTATTAGTTATAGGTTTCTTCTGGAAGCTCTGTTTCCTGAAATTCATCTCCCAGCGAAGGAAGAGTAAATGAGCGAGAGCCTCTGCTTCTCAGAGGAGAGAACAATCAAACCAGGTCCTTGCTGAGGTGTCTGTACCGGCAGCGGTTCCTTGGGGAGGATCCCCCTCGGGCCAGCGGGTGCAGGAGAAACGGTAGCTCAGGAGAGGGGGTGCTACGCTCCCCAGGATTACAGGAGCCTCCAGAGAGGCCCTGGAGCTGGTTCGCCCCAGGCTCAGAGCCGGATGAGCAGGTTCATTTCTGCCACAGTGATAATATGTCACAACCCACATTGTGACAGGGTCTCTGGATGGTCTTAGATACACGCTGTCCTGTCATAACATGGATTCTGGTTCAGCCCGTCTGGGATAGAGACCAGCTTCTCAGCCAGCATGAGGCTGAACCCCAGTGAACCAGCTCAAAGCCTGGCTTCAGAGCGTGGCCACCCTCGTTAATGTGCCATGTGTGGTCAAGTCTCGGAAAGTGCCAGTACTCGCTTCGTAGACACAGATGCCTTTGAAGTCTGTGCACGTGGGTCCACACCTGAGCCATTTCTAATGGAAGACTGATTCATGTTTGAGGCAGCCCAGAGGGGCGTGTATTGGCAGGCGTGCCAACCAAACATTCAGTTTTTAACACTTGGCATCAGAGGCGGTGTGCTAATTTCAAACATGCAGATGAGAGAGAGGAGAATGTTCTGGAGCCTGGAGGAGGGGCACCATTGGCACGTTCATGACACTTCACCAGAATGACCCTGGACCTGAGGTAAGGTCAAGGCCGGCTTCATAGTTGGTCAGTGTCACTCATTATGGGTAGGGCCAGCTAATGCCTGCCCCTCACCAGGGGGAACTCTCCAGAGTTCTACCTTCTCCTTGATCAAGACAGAACCTCCCTTCTCCACTAAGAGGTGGACACCATGGCCCACTGTCCCCACTGCTGGTGGAGAGCAGGGGATGATTCACCACAGGGGACAATTACACCAATCCCAGTGATGTCACTGCTCTGGTGGCCCGTTCTCCTGGGGTGTTGTCCTGCCCACAGCCTGTGGATCCTGGGGTCATGTTTTGTCATCAGTGTCATTGGTCCCTTCGCCTGCAGTGCCTTCCTGCCTGCTGCCCCCACTGTGGGCTTGGGCCCCAGGGTCATTCCAGAGTCACCTCCTCAGGACACCGCTGGCTGGGCTCTGAGAACTGGACTTCCTTGCATTGTGAAGAGGAATTTTGCAGATGTCAAGGACAGCGTGACTTTAAGTCTAGTGCTGCAGGTCTCTCGGGATAGAAATGCCTCAGAGGAAGAGGGCCAGGGCCTCGAGGGCCAGCAGTGAGGGGCAATGGCCTGGCCACGTGCTTGTGCCCCAGCCTTCACCTCTAGAGCCTGACCATAACCCTGTCCCCTCCCTGACCCCGATGGACAAGTGTCAGTCAAAGGAAAATGAGGAAATGAGCAACCCCAGATGCCTGACCAGAATGGTCACGTGGCAGGCGACACAGGGGAGGAAGCCCCCTACCCTCAGGCTTTTGCTGCCCTTACTATCCGGCTGGACAAGACATTCCTCCATTTCTCTGAGACTCAGTGGACTTGGGGACCACTCTGACAAGGGGGCTGCACCCCAACTCTGAGCTCACTCACAGCCCCATGAACAAGACACACTAAGGGTCCTGGAGGAAAAAAGGGCAGTCTTCCAGGAGCCATGGTCAAGAAATAAGGCTCCAGGAACTGACGCAACCCCAACCGAGGTGTTTCAGCAAACTGACAAGAAATTTGGAAAAGTTACCAGGCCAATCAACTGCCAGAAATCTATACTGTATCATTCCAGCAGAATGCAGAAACTAATCAATAATATCATGAACATCGCAGGCAAGTAAAAACTGCTAAAGAATTTTCAAAAATGGTCAGAGCAAAACATCAACAAGGAACTATTAGAACTCCAAGCTGGACTCAGAAATCATGGAAAGTGTAACCTCATTGCTGACATCACATGAGTCTTAGGTCAAAGCAGAGAATGTCATAAATATTTACTTATGTTTTGTTGACTGTGCATATGCATTCAACTACTTGGATCATAAGAAATTGTAGGTGAAATTGAGAATAATAATAATTCCAAACTCTTAATTATGTTCTTGAGTAACCTGCACATAGACCAACAAGAAGTCACTCAAACAAAGCAAGGGACCCTGCATGGTTACAAATCAGAAAAGGCGTGTGTAAGGGGAGCGTCCTTTCTCCACACCTATTCTGTATCCTCGCTGAACAAATGACCTGGGACGCCGGAATACATGAAGACCAGTGTGGCGTCAGGACCGGAGAAGAGTCCTCAAAAACCTCCCTTACGCAGCTGACACAACTTTGCTTGCTCAAAGCAAATGTAACTTGAAGCACTTACTGAAAAAGATCAAAGACTATGACCTTCAAATATCTGCAAAAAATAAAATTAAATTAAAATCCCACAACTGGAGCAATAAAAAAGATCGTGATAACTGGAGAAAAGATTGATGTTGTTAAGAGGGTTACTTTACTGAGATCCACAATCAGCGCTCCTGGAAGCATTTGTCAGGAAATTAACAAGTCCATTGCATTAGACAACACTGCTCCCAAGGACCTCTTTTAATTGCCAGAGAGTAGAGATGTCAATTCAAAGATCAAGGCTTGCCTGATCCAAGTCACGATGCCACAGACACGTAATAGGCTCACACACATGTGAAATGAATTTATTTCACATGCATTAGATAACTTGGTTGACTCTTACCCACATTGAGTGAACAGGTAACGTAAATAAACAAAAGAAAAAAGTTCGCTTCTCCTTCAACAGTTTCTCCACAAATGGCTAGTGACCAGGGCCACTACCTCTGTGACGCGTCTGCACTTTCCCTGGCCTGTCCTTATGCTGAGATCCCCCAGCTGCACCACCTTCTTGTCTGTCCCCCCCCATAGTTGATTGCTGTGAGGAGCAAATTTCTCACACTGAGGTAGGAATGTTTAGGCCAATCTGTCATTAGCTGAAGGTAAACAGGTGACTTCAGGGTCTTGGGGAACCCTCCAGTCTCTCACAGCCTCTCAGCCATGGTTCTGAGTCTTAGGTTTGTTCTACGTACTTCTCCTGTCTTCACAGTACCGTCTTCCATTTGGCTCACTGTTTCTTTTATTCATCAGCCCATTCCACTCTGGTAAGTAACTACCTGTCTTGTTCTCTGATTAGGCCTCATGTGAACATGCATCCCCAAGTGTCTGCCTGGCTTCAGGTCGTGTTGACTTGGGACCTTCCTGCTGGATGGCTTGTACTGGGAGGGACAGTGGTCTACAGTCACAGAGCCCCTCTCCCTGGACTCATCTCCTCCTCCCGGCTTACCATGTAGTCAGTACTTTCCATACTTGGAAGGTCAAGGTCCCAGAGGAAGTGTTTCCAGCAGGACTAATGCAATCACATCTTTCCTCTGCTGAACGCCTAGACAGGAAGGGCTCCTCCGCCACGCCCAGCCCTGCTCCAGCACAATGTCTAAGGCTCTCGCCCGAGAGAGGCCCCGCGTCCAAGGCTCAGGCTCTCAGAGCACCTCACTCCGTTGTAGCGTCTCACCTCTTTCAACAGCAGCTTGTTTGTGTTTGCCAAGGGCTGAGTCAAGACCAGCCTGGTGGAGAGAGCATGGCTTCCCAGATGGGGGCTCCTGGTTCCCAGCCTTGAGCCCCTGAGCTCCTGAGCTGTGGAGATGGGTGTCCTCACAGGCTGTTGCATGACCGGTGCTCACACGGTCCCTTCCACACTTCCCTCAAAGTTCACGTCTCATTGCAAGTCCCCCTGGAGGGCTCAGCGGAGATTCGTTACGTATTTGTACAAAGTTTCAACTGCTCGTTCCCAGGATCTAGGACTTAGGTCTGTGAAGGTTAACTTGACAGGACAGTTTTGTACTTTGACAGGCAGAGCCCTACATGTTAGCGTGAAGTCTCTGTATCTGCATATGGGCCCTGTCCCCGCCCATTCACATGGGCACCCCTGCAGTCCCCATTCCCTGCACACCGGGGACCACTGTCCCTGCATGAGCACGTGGACACCCTTGTCCTTGTTCAAACATGTGCGCTCCACTGAAATTTACCATGCCTGTACCTGCACGTGGGCACCCCTGCCCTGCAGTTCACCATCCCTGTACATACACATGGGCACGCCTGTCTTCACACACACAGTCAGCACCACTGTTCCTATATATACAGTTAGGAACCCCGGAGGCTCACATCTCTGTACATACACATTGGTACCACTGACCCTTTAGCTGTACATGGACACCCCTCTCCCCACACATACATGTGGGCACTCCATCTCCATACATGCATGTGGTCACCCCTGTCCCCACACACATATATGGCACTGCTGTCCTCATGCATGCACATGGTCACCTCTGTCCTCATGCATGCACGTGGTCACCTCTGTCCTCATGCATGCACGTGGTCACCTCTGTCCCCATGCATGCACGTGGTCACCTCTGTCCCCATGCATGCACGTGGTCACCCCTGTCCCCATGCATGCACGTGGTCACCTCTGTCCTCATGCATGCACGTGGACACCCTCTACAGTTCACCATCACAGCTCTATCTGCCTTAGGGCTGTGCAGCCAGCCGTCCACCAGGCAGCTCCTTCTCCCGCTGCTCCCAGGCACAGGATAACAAACCAACTCTGAGTCTCCTTCAAGGTGATCAAACCATCAGTGTTCTCTCCTTAATGCCCACACATGGAATTGGGCCTTGAAACAGGAAAAACCACAGAGAAAACCCAGTTACACTGGGTTAGTTGCAGTTACACAGCAAAGTTTGCCTTTGTTTTTTCTTACTTCTTGTTTTTGTTTCAATTGCATACAGCAGAGCACACGCGAATGCAATGACTCCTACCATCAGTCCCTTAGAAGAATCACCATTTGACCTAAGAGCTGGCATCGATCCTTCTCAGTCAAGGCTTCACCAGAGACCAGCTCTGCACCACTGGCCGAAGGTGCGGCGCCCCAGCCCTAAATCCTCCCACGTGGTACTCGTAAGCACAGCGTGCAGCTGGCCCGTGTTCTCTTGAAGAAAGCAAGGCTACTCCTCTTCATCCTCAGCTGTTTGAAGCACCCAGTCGTGTGTTTCCAGGTTGTTAAAAATAGGTTGAAACTCTCTTGATCTATAGCTTCACCAGAGTGAAATGCTAACAAGGTATTTTTAATCAACATACAACTTAAAATGCAGTAAATTTGAAAGTAGACCAGTGATAGTTCGTGCAGAACTGCTTTAAGACTGTGCAATGCCCATAAACTAGAATGAATTATGGCATGCAGGATGGACCCGTGTCCTCACCCCAAGAACTCGGAACAGTTGCTCCTTGCAGACTTGTGGACAAGGCACGTGCGGCCCTTAAAAACAGAGCTTGAAGCAGCCCGAGATCAGGAGGCGAGTCAGAGAGGAGTGTGGTCCAGAACAGCAGCCCCTAAGGCTGGTGACCACCCCTAAAGGAAGCCAGGCTTCCCAAGGACACTCGGGCAACAAGCAGGTCTGCGGATCCGTTTGTGTGGAAAGCCCTGATGTGCAAGGTTAGTAAGTAGCATGTGAGGCTGCAAACCAGAAGTTTGGAGCTTCGAGACCACCCAGATGCTCCTCAACAGAAAGGTCTTTTGATCACTTTTGATAAACCAGCCACTAAAATCCTGGGGAGCACAGCTGAATCCTTAAAGGCACAGCTGTACCCTGGGGAGCACAGCTCTGCCGCGGGGAGCACGGCTCTGCCCTGGGGAGCACAGCTCTGCCCTGGGATACACAGCTGTACCCTTGGCAGCTCCTCTCCCTGTGCCAGCTTCAGCGTAAACATGGCATCATTTTTATGTCATCCTTTCTGACAATGTCAGGGATACCATCCAACCCTGCACCCCTAGTGAAATGGCTGTCCCTGCTCTGGACCCTTCATGGCTACTGGTGAGGGTCGTTTTCTCTAGGAACCTGCCTCCCATCCAGTCCTGTGTGCAGTCACCCATCAGCCGTAGTGCTGTCTGCCCTAACAGCTTTCTCAGCCCAATCCTGCCCTGGGCAGAGTCAGAGGAGGTGCCCTGAGACTGTGGGGGCTGAGCACCTATGCCAATCCCACAGAAGGGAGGACAGAAACGAGGGCAGCTTCCCCTTCCCGGAGCTGTGAGGTGCTGGGGCACTGAGCACAAGCCCCACAAAGTTTCTCATCACCCTTTTCTGTCTGGAGAGGAATTTTTGAGCCGTGTTCCTGCTTTAAATATAAACACAAGCCAAGTGTGTCTTTTTCCCCCCACCCCCACCCCCGAGGAGTTACCTGGTTTTGCCTTTCTGTGCGGATCTCCTCCACAGCCTGCCCATGGGCTAATCGCAGGACAACCTCTGGTCTCCCAGCACCGCCGCTGGAGTCCTCACAGTGAAAGGTCAGTGGCCAGCTTTGTTAATGGAAGTCCAACTTTCCACTGGAAGATGTTGAGGGTTGAGTTTCTGGGATCTGACCATCAGGAAGTTCCACCTGCAAGGCGTTAATGACCCTCACCTGCAGCGCTGGAGCTTCGTAATTAACACTCTTAATTACCTTACAGCATGCAGTGGGAGGGTTTCAGTAATGGATTCTGTGCTGTTGCACTTTTAACATAATCCCTGAAGGGTGGGAGAGCAAGGTCCAGTGGGCTCCTCCCTAAAAGGACAACAGTCTCATCTCCCACCCCGTCCTCCACCCAGCACCCAACCCCTTTCACACTTCACCCTGGAGCCTGGGGGCAGCACTGCCTCCACACGAGGGTACCTTCCTCATCATCGCTCAGCTCCTCCTGGGAGAGGACAGTGTCCCTGCCTTCACTGGGCCTGAGTCCTTAGGTAGAGCCACATGGCGCTTAGGTAGAGCCACCACAACGTTCATTCCTCCTTCTTATCTTCCTTCACCCTCTCCTTCTTCTCATCCAAGCTTCTCCACTTCCTCTTCCTGCTGTTTCAGCTGTTTCTCCTCCTCTTCCTCCACTCCCTCTGCTGTGTCTCCTCACCTTCTCCTCTGTCTTGTTCTCAGCTTCCTTTTCCCTCATCCTGTCCCACCTCCTCCTCTTCCTCCGCCACCCCTTCTCCTCCTTTTCTCCCTGGTTCTCCACTTTCTCCTCCTCCTCTTCCCTTCCAATCCTCCTTCGCCACCACTTTTGTGCTCCTCGTGGTAGGAACCACACCTCACTTAGCCACATGCACATCTGGTACAAAGCAAATACGCAAAGATCATGTCAGTGGCAGGAAGGGTAATGGAATGTGGGCTTCAGAAGAACAAGTTCTGTTTGATACGGCACGTGCGAGGAGGAGCAAAGCCTGGGAGACTCCTGCTCTACAGCTCGGCTGATGTCGCAGTCGGGAGGTGTGAGGTGTGGTCCCCACTCTGAGATTTCAGGTCAAGAGAAAAGCTGTGTTACACGTGGCACTTGAATGACTTTAGAGGCGTGTCGTGTGTTTGCTGATCACAGAGTGGGCAACCATGGCCCCCACGCCCTGGAGCTCCAGGTCATGGGACCAGCAGAGAGACGGGTGGGAGGCAGGTCCAGGGAGTGAGTGCAGGGGGGGCGACCCTGAAGAAGGAGCTGGCAGAGGCTGTGTAGGAGGACATTCATCAGTAAGGATAGAGAGTCCACCCAAGCATGGTCCAGTACTGGACCTCACTCAGCCAGTGTCGGGAAGGAAGGCTGGCTGTGTGCGCAGAGAGATCCCCGACTGGGCAGCAGGGGGAGAAGTGAAGCTTCCACATGGCAGGTGGCAGGCTGGAGGCTCGAGCACTGAAGGGCCCTAAAGGACCTGTGATCTCAAGGTCAGAGGGTGTGGCTGTGTGGGGAGGAGGCGGTGGGGGCCTGAGAGGCTGCATGGGGAGGAGGTGGCGGGGGCCTGAGAGGCTGCTGGGACCCATGGGGCACAGGCTTCCATGTCACCACACTGTTCAGTGTCTCCTATCACAGCCGCAGGGGGTCATCACAGATGGACAGACAGATGCACAGAGCAGACATAGCCCAGGGCCCTGGATGGGAAGCGTGAGTGAGAAGGACAATTGCCGTTCGAATATATTATTTCCACCAGAGACAGTGGTGGAAGGAAAGCTGGCTGCTACACATTGTTCAATCCCTGCTCCCACGGAGGACAAGCACTGGGGGATTCTTCCCATTTACTGCAAATACGTGGAGTCTGCTGTCGGCACAGGTTATCCTGGAACCCGGGAGAACGACCAGGGCTGTCATGGAGACTGCAGGGTCTGAAGAAGCAGAGCTGAATGAAGAGCAGCGTGTGGGGTGACCACAGACTCCTCAACATGGGACAGCAAAGGGCAGAATGTCCTGAGCAGAGTGGGAGGGACAGTTGAAACCATTGTCACAAGCACATCCCGGAAGGACAGGAAGGGACAAGCAGACATGGTCAACACAGAAGGGAGTGGGGAGCGTGCTGTCCCACTGTGAGAGCAGAGTCAGTGTCACTCATCAAAGTGTGAGAATCATGCTCGGAGGGCAGAAAAGCATGAGATAGAAGGACTAATGGAAACAAGAATCACAGAGATGAAGTGGGAATGGTGGCTACACTGTGGGTGTTGGAAATAATGTCACAAACAGAATGTGTATGAAAGTCTGAATGGAAAATCATCAAATAACAATAGAAAGAAAAACCCAACGTGTGCAGGAATTGATGAATGAAAAATCAGTTTACTCTGTAAACCTTCATTTAAATCACAATAATTTAAAAACTAAATAAATAAATCACTTGGGCTGACATCCCGGGTTGTTTCTGTCTTAGGAAGCGGGGGGGCTGTGAGAATGGACCCTCCCCCCTTGGCAGCACCAGCGAACGAGGACCGATGAACACGTGGGAAATGGGGTAGGGGGGTGAGTTGTAATAAGCTAGGAAGCCGTTTTAACAACCACTGATGTGGAAGAATCCACTGGGGGCAAATGTCAGGGTCATTCATCTGTGATGAGAAAACAAAGCCTCCGTCAGAGCAGTCCTTGGAATTACAGAATGCCTTGGTTTCCAATCTGTCACTTCCAGGCCTGAATAAGGAAAGCATTTGGAGACACGTGAAGAGTGTGGTGCCCTTTGCCCCGTCAGGTCTCTGGGAGCGCGTCGCTCCACCTGGCAGGGCTGACGCTTGGTGCGTGGGCACGTCAGAACCATGACAAACGGCTCAATGAGCCCCAGCAGCTGGCAGAGTGCGTCCTGGGACCCAGGCTGTGTGAGTTAGATGAGACATTATCAAGATGGATAGCGTGGTAGCAGGCAGGAGGGTGTTGATAAGGTGCTAAGAATACAGAGTACAGCTCTGCGTGCGTGTTTGCCAAGTAGTGGGAAGAGGAGGTGGTGTTAGAAAGAGGTAGCGGAATACCAGGCAGGGTTGCCGCTTTGCATTAAAAGTACCCACAGGCCTGGTCAGAGTCAGGGCTACTCCCTTCTCTCCTGACATAGGGTCAGTTCATTCATCTGTGAAATGGGCTCAGTCAGCACAGTGACCAGGACAGCCTGGCACAGCTCCCACCATCATTTACTCCAGTAAGAAAATGCCGAGAGTCCAGGTCCAGACACCGACAGACTCAAACCCACAGGCTCCGAGTCCAAGGGCAAGACCGTATCATCCACTCTTGCAAAGGGTTTTTTTCGCTCAGAAGTGTTCATTCACCAACTTTGGGGACTCACCCTTGATCCACTGAATGTGGACAGACAGACGTTTCAGGACAGAAGTGTCCATTCAACACCTGTGAGCACATGGCTTTAAGTACTTAGGGTGTCAGGCATAATTTCAACCCTGAGAATATCCTTGTCATCAAGAAGGGAGCTCTGGGGGCCTAGTGGTAAGAAGCTGTGCTGCAGTCCTCAAGGGACACCACTGGTTCAAATCCACCAGCTGCTCTGTGGGAGAAAGATGGGTAATTCCCTCCCGTGCTGTTTAACTGCATCTGAAAACCCACCAGAGAGTCAACTATGGGTCGGGTCAACGCAACAGTACACAACAAAACAAAAACAAGAAAGAGAAAGCTTGCTGGTCCCCAGAGCTTACATCCCAGTGCACAAGCCTCCCTATAACGTGTGTGTGTGTGTGTGTGTGTGTGTGTGCGCGCACACACACACGCATAGGAAACTCTGGTGGCCTAGATAAGAAGCTGCTTTGCAATCCCAAAGGCACACAGTTCGTGTCCACCAGCTGCTCCACTGAAGAGTGGACAATCTCCTCCCGTGTGATTTACTGCCTCTGAAAATCTGTTGGGTTTTCCGCTATGGGTCAGCTACAGGTTGGTTCCAACTTGACGACTCACAACAACAACAAATACCACAAAACTGTGCCACCTATTTTCACGTCTCTATTAACCCATGCGGGCTCTCCTTTGACTCTCCAAGGCTATAAACCTTAGCGGGAGCAGACGGCCTGCTCATTTGTCCGTCAAGCAGCTGGTGGATTAGAACCGCTGACTTGTCAGAGCCCAACACTTGGTGTAGTTCAGCACGAGGACTCCTTGTATGTCATGTACATGTGATCTAGAAAACATATATACAATTTTGTAAATAAATTTTTTTATTTTATACTGATTTACTTAAAAAGTTTATATACATTGTTTTTCCTCACTGGATCTTTCCTATTTCCTTTACCCACCCCTCCATTCACCTATCAAATTATGCAGCCCTATGATAACCATCACCCCCCACTCATCCTCACCCCTCTGCTCCCACCCTTCCCCCCTTAGACCCTCATACATGTTTTATTAGTTATCTATTTCTACAATAGTGCTCTTATACAGTATTTGTCCTTATGGGACTGAGTTAGTTCACTCAGCATAATGCTCTCCAGTTCCTCCCAAGTTAGGTAGTGATTTACAAAACCATTGCTCCTATATGCTGCATAGTACTCCATCATGTGAATGTACCATAATTTCTCAATTCATTTAATTGTGGTTAAACATTTGGGCTATTTCTATGTTCTTGCTATGTTTTAATCTATGGCCCTCAGGCCTGGTTTTAATTGTTTGGGGTCAAACATTCTTCTAAGTGGTAGAGCTCTGGTCTGTGTATTCGCTGTACAGAGGTCGCTCATGGTGGCTGTGATGCTAAACACTGTGACACTGATGTGTCAAATGCGATAATGGTTACCCATGGTCGACACTGTTGGGTGGAGCTCCCTGATCAAAACAAGCTTGGAAGCAGGAGTGGCATCCACTTCCGAAATAGCTTGCCTCCGGAAACCCTGTGGACTTGGGGAAACAATGGAAGTTATACAAGTGTTCAGGCCTTTCATTCATAGGGTCGCTATGAGTCATCTACGACTCAATGACACTTAACAACAACATGTTCTCGAGATGATAAATAATGCTGCTATGAATATTAGTGTACAAATAATCCATTTGTGCCTCAGTTCTAATTTTCTCGGGGTATATTCCAAGCTGGGTCATAAGGAATTTCTATGTTCAGCTTTTTTAAGAAGTGCCAAACTACCTTCCAGAGTGATTATACCATTTCATAATCCCACCAACAGTGTATAAAGGTACCTACCTATCTCTCCACATCCTCTCCAACATTTATTACTTGCTGTCCCATTAAACTTTGCCACTGCTGCTGGGGTGAGATGATATCTCTCATTGTAGGTTTGATTTGCATCTCTCTTATTGCCTTTGATTTTGAGCATTTCTTCATGTGTCTCTTGGTCATTCTAATATCTTCCTCTGTGAAAAGTCTTTCCATGTCTTTTGCCTATAAAATTTACATACTTTTTATCTGTGAAATTTATGTACTTGATTAGTGAGGTTTATGTTCTGTAGAACAACCCGCTATGGCTGTGCTGTGCTGTGTCCTCAAGCAGTAAGTTAGATGAAAGCCCTCTAATTCTTTAGGGACCTCACCACAAGTGGGCACCCCACAGTGAGCATACAAACGCCAACACCCAGGGGCCCCAGAAGAACAGTACACACACACACACACACACACACACACACACACACACACACCCTGTCCTGTAGGCCCAGCGCTGTCTCTAGCAAGTTGAATGTGTTACTTGAATTGGAATGGGAACTTCAGCTTCCTTTCCAAAACGCTCCCTCCCAGAATTTTATTCTGCTTGTGTTGACACTTTGGAAAGAGTGAGCAATTTCTTCTACAGAAATAACCACTGCCGATCACAGCTTTTATCACGGCCCTGCGAAGTGAGTTACGGTGGGTGCGTGCCTACTTGACAAGCATTCACACTTCACTAAGTAAAATTAAAAAAAAATTAACTTTTTTTTCAAACTTCACTAAGTAAAATTTTAAAAAAACTTTCTCTCCAAATTTTTTTCAAACAGTCATTGAATTTCCATATACTTGAAAAGAATATTGCTACTTAGATGCAGAATTAAGATGCAGAGGTTTTTTAAATTTTAGCATGGAATATGATTATAGTGAAAGCTTAATACTCAATAGTCTGCATTCCTGAATTCTCCAGGATTTGGTATTTTCCTAGAATGAAGGAGAAGTGAAGATGGAGGCTCACGCAGCTTGCCGAGCGAGTGTAGCCGCGCAAACCCTGAGTGAGGTTGCTTTGTGGCCTCTCAGATCAACGAAAACTCCCTTCACGCCGTGTAAAATGCTGTTTGCAGGGACAGCTTCCCCTGGCCACTGCCGTCTGTCAGTTTGCTGGCCGGTGGTGGCGTGCGTCTTGCTAGGATGCTGGCAGCCAGCTCACTGGTGTTCCGAGTAGCAGGAGGGTCCATGGTAGACAGGTTTCAGCAGAGTTTCCAGATTAAAACAGACTAAGAAGGGTCTGGCGACCCACTTACCAAATCCCCAGTGATAACTGTGCAGAGCACAGAAGCAGCTCGTCCACACAGCACTGGAGGACAAGGTGGAGGACCTCAGAATAGGGGTGTCCACTTGAGACACAGCAGCAGCTCATCCGCACAGTACTGGAAGACGGGTGGCAAGGTGGAGGACCCACAGAACAGGGGTGCCCACCAAAGGCACAAGAGCACCAATACCTTGAGGGTGGGCAGGACGGGCAGCACTCTGTTCTGATGCATGTGGTCAGTATGAGCTGGAGTCAACTTGAGGGCAGTAACAGTAACATCACCAGGCACAGGACTGGTCTCAGGACTCAGCGAGGCCACCTGGGCTTCCCAGCAGTAGTGCAACTTCACTTCAGGTCCCCCAAGTTTAAAAGAAAGAAAGAGGGAAGGAAAGGAGGGGGGGAGAGGGAGAGGGACAGAGAAGAAGAGGAGAGGAGGGGAGGGGAGGGGAGGAGAGAGGAGAGTGGGAAGGAAGGAAAGAAGGAAGGGGGAGGGAGGGAGAAAGGAGGAGGAGAAAGAAAGAAAGAAGGAAGGAAGGAAGGAAGACGAAATGCCAGTTGGTTCTTCCCACATCACAGGTCACAACCTCTGGGGTCCACGGCGTCCCAGTCACTGCACGACCAGAGAAGCGTGTGGACATGACAGCAGGTCCTTCTGGGGAAAGGTGGCTTTATGGACTGGGCTTCACAGACTCAGGGACAGAAAGTCCACTGTTAATCCCCTGCAGTGTCCTCCGTGGGCTAGGTGGCCCAGTGTGTCATATATACACACAGCTCTAAGAACTTGCTTTCTTTACAAAAGCAGTGGAATTCCAGTGCCAACAGACTTTGGGGTCCCCTCTCCCAGAATCCCTGATGCCACTCACCTTCTGAGCTTCCCAGCCCCTCAGGGGATGGTACATGTCCAGTGACACACTCAGGGATCCATGACAGTGTGCACATGACACACACACCCCCCCCCCCGCTAACCCTTCCAGCCTGACCCTGGGGGAGGGGTGAGATCCTCCCTCCCCCAGCATGGCAGGGCTGCAAAGAGGCACCGGTCACTAGAAAGGAAGACAAGGGCAAGCTAGTATGTTTGCTGTACTAAATTCAAGTCCTTTAAAGAGCTCCTTTTTCATACTTATTCAGGACCACTGAGTCAGTCCTAACTCTCGCCCCCCCGCGCGACCATGAAGCATGGCCACAGTGCCAGTCCGTCTCACTGGATCCTCTTCCTCCGTTAGGGATGGTCTACTTCACCAGGGATGATGTCCTCCCGGGAGCATGTGGCTGCAAGTTTCATCACCCTCCGTCTCAGTGGCATTCTGTTTCAAGAGAGGTTTGTTTTTTCATTGTTGCTGTTCTTCCGGCTATAATCGTGTATTTACTGTTCTTTGCAACACCACCATCCAGTTTTAGTACACATATGCGGAGCTCTGCTGGGCGAGTGGGTAAGGCATTGCACTTCCAACCCGAAGGTAAATAGTTCTAGTCTGTCGTCTGCTCCAGTACAGAAAAATGAGCAATCTGCTCCCATATGATTCCAGCCTCTGAAAACCCCGTGGAGGACCAGCCTGTAAACGAGGTGACCGACAACGCCATGGCCAGCTTCAGGCACAACTCAGTCCTCAGGGAGACGTGTGTGCCTTTTAACACTTTAAAGAGCCCTTCTGCGGCAGATTCACCCGAGGCACACCTTCCGTTTCCTGGCTGATCGATTTACGGACCTTGGTTGTGGATCCAAATAAAGCGAGATCTTCGACGCCCTCAGTGTTTGCTGCTTGTTGTGATGTTCACTGTCCAGCCACCAGGATTGTTTCCTGGGCGTCTGGTGCCATCTGCACGGAGACTGTGCTCTACACAACCTTTTGTCACACTTTGCTTCTGTTCTTTGGGGTTAGGAGATCTTAGATGAAAGAGTTTTAACTTATGCTCCTTAGGAAAGTGAAGTCGGCAATACCAAACCTCCTCTTGTTCTCAAACGGTCTGACGTTTCAGTGGTCTGTGAATCCAAGTCTGTTCGTTAGGATCCTGAATTTTTGCTTCAGAGGCCATAAATGCGGCCCACAGACCTCTCCCCAGAGCAATGGCGGTCTCTTTATTCCGAAATCGTCTGAAGGACTTGAGAGTATCGGGAAGGTCTCAGCTCAGGTGGAGACCTGACCTCGGTTCTCTCATGGGCTGTACCACAGCAGCCAAGCCCGTGCTCCAGGGATTCTGAGGCGCTCCATCGGTCCATCCCACCTCCTCAGTGTCCACCTGAAACCTCTCTGGCCACCACGCAACAGAGCCAGGGCCCCAGGTTCAGTGGACCAGCATTCTGCAAATGTGCACCACGTCTGGCTCCCTCAAGAGACTCAGACCCAGAGGGCACCCACACACCACACTCACAACCATACACACTCATGTGTACTTTCACACTCACACACACTTATAAACACTTGTACACATTCAGTTATACACACTGTCACCAATTCACACACTGACACACAACACACACGCTCTCTTCACACATACTCAAAACATCCCATATACACCACACGTGTATTTATACACACACATCACACACAATTATACACACATCTACACAGTTGTATGTGTGTACACACACTCACTTATTAACACTTAGTCACTCCACACACTCACAATCTTACACACCTAACACAGTTTCACACACACTGACACTGACATGTTTACAGTCAGACAAGTCACACAAACTCCAGAGGAGGTCAAGTTCCCAGAAGCCATCAGCTGGGGGGTGTCGGCCGATGTCCAGCAAGGCAGTCGAGGGCGTGGTGGTGGTTGTGGTCCCCAGGACCCCCACCCGGGAAGGGTGCTCAGGTGTGTTGGTGACAGATGAGATACATGTTTCTCCCCCTTCTGCAGGACACTGTGCGTCCACATCGCGCACCAGCCGCCTCGCTTTAGTTACTCGGATCTTACATGCCCAGGCCCTCTAATACCACGCTAGTCTCCTGTAGGCAATGAGCCCAGGAGTGTCTGAGAAGTGGACCACACCTCCATCCCCTCATGAGAGCAGGGCAAGGAAGACAACCCGTAACCTGATGCCACACCTGGGCTAACACCTCTGCTGGCTGGGACTGGAGAGTTACCTGAAATCATCGGCCAGACAACTGCAGCTCCTGCAAGTCCTGACCACCGCCTCACCTGTCCTGAGGCACCAGTGACGAGGCCCGGACCACAAGCCCTTCAAGGCCAGTTCAGTCTGCGAATCCTGAAGGGTGCATGTGCTTGAAGGTCTCAGGTATCTGTGTCCATCGCCACCCCATGCAGGTGGCGATCAGGGTGCCCTTCACCTGGATTCAAACACTGGTGCTCACTGTGGTGGAGGGGGGTCCCCCAGGTTTGCTTCTGTGTGGTGTTCTGGATACGAATACACACCCATCTTCATCTCGTTTGGATTTAGGGCTTCAGCCAACATGGAGGTGACTTACTCTAAACCCTGGACACACTGTCACATGCACTTCAGGCCACTCCGTCCCTGTCTGGGGTCTCCACTCCCAGGAGCAGCAGCAGAGCAAACTGTTCCGCTCTGTGTGCCTTTGTGAGGAGTCCAGTCAGCTCCTGCAGGAGGAGAGCCTGCCAGGGGATTTGATGCCTGCTGCCAACAAGCCAGGAAGATGCCAGGAGACAGCCAGCACTGAGAGGGTGTGAAACAGACCCGCTCATTCTGTCTAATTGCCAAACTGGTGCAGGAATCTTGGGGGACCCTGGAGGAAGAAGAGGGTGGCAAGGGCTATCCCCTAGGTAAGCATGATATGCCTAGAGCTCACAAACCTCAGGAGAGAGCAGTGATGCTGGCTGACCCCTGTGTTGTCCCAGTGCAGGCTCTCCACCATTTGTGACTCAAGTGACCTTCTCTCCACCTGATTCAAAGCTCATAATGACTCCCCAAATCCATCCCCTAATGGAGACGGGGATGCCTCAATGGGCTAACACAGAGGGAAGGCTATCAGGATGGAACAGGACCACACGGGGTTCCCGTCTGACCGGCGGCCCTTTGAGCCAAAGATGAGTCAATAGCACCTACCAAGAACAGCCTGTGGCACAAATGACTAAGGATTCGTGTGTTAACGTAAATGTGAGTGGTTCAAACTCAACAGTGGCCCTACTGGAAAAAGACTTGGAAATGGACCAGGCCAATGAGGGTCACCGCCAAAGATATGCCGTGGGCAGTTCCACTGTGTCACCTGAGGTCTCTGTGAGCTGGATCACCTCCACCCACCGTGCAGAACAGCTCCACCCTCGGTGCTAAGGTATTAAGAACAGACACATTCTCCCCAAAGCCTGATTTGAATTCCATTTCTCTAACTCAACTGCAGACTCTTTCTAGAAAACAAAGCATGGTGCTTTCTAATTTTCAATTTAAATCCCTAAATATTAAGCTTCCCTAGATTAATGCATAAACCACATACGTGTCTTCCTTTTTAAAATTCTGACAAAATTCTGTACTCCAATTATTTTCCTTCACAAACACAGATAACTTAGCCTCGTCCAAATATTTATTGTTACTGTGTAAGTGACATCATTGTTTCAGGTAGCATGGAGCCTGTTCTGACTCACAGCAACCCGACTATGGCACACAATGCCACTGGCCTTTCGTCACGTTCAAGGTCAGGTCTGAGCTCATTGCTGCAGCCAGCATGTCTGTCTGCCTCAGTAGGAGTCTTCGTCACTGACTCTCTACTTTGCCTTCTCCAGCGACTGGTCTCTCCCGACAAACCACACCAATGGCCGAGGGTGACTGTCCGCCGAGAAAGGAGCTGGAAACCAGGCACTTGCAGGTTTTGCTCATGTATGTGACAGTGACCGTGCTCAGGGAACACACTAGAAATATCACTGTCACTCAAGCTCCCTATGTGCCGAGAGGCCCAGAGTCTCAATGGGCTGGTGACAGGGGTGGACAGATCAAGTGTCACGGGGGATTCTAGCTGGGGATGTGACATGAGCTGTGAATGATGTACCTGGAGGGAGCCCTGCTGGCCTGGGGGGTAAGAGGCTGTGCTGCCAACCCCAAGGCAGGCGATTCAAATCCACAGGAGGAAGATGGGCCCTCTCCTTCTATGAGATTCACTGGCTTGGAAAGCCAACTACAAGGTCAGTTAGGAGTCATTGTCAGCTCAACAGCAATGGTACCATGATGTCCCCAGATGTCTTCTGGGTCAGCACCCTGTGCTGCCAGCTCAGCCACACCCCTGTGGGCAGACCCTTCCTTGTCCCCAGAGTCACTGTGTCCTGGGACCTAGTCACCAATGTCCTCTCATCAGGCAACTTCTTGTAAGACACGCTCATGAAAGAATGAGTACTCATCCCAGCGTGTGGCGGTGTGCAAACCTCCACCAAAGCACCACGCTGCCTGCATGCACGCACGCTCATCTTCTCCCACTCCGTATTCTATCACTGCAGCTTTTGTAAAGTGGATTGCATTTCAAGGGGAAAGCCAATAATTACCATTTTTGAAGATTCAATTTAAATAGTAAAAGTGGTCAAGAGGCATCAGCAGGGAATCCAGGTGAAGAATCAGAGCTCTCACGGAGCCGAGGTCTGAAATGTGTTTTTAATATTTAAAAGGCAAAAATATCATTTCATTCTCTGACTGGTCCTGTTCTCCTGAGAGGTCTGGAGGAGCAGGGGCCCCCCTTGAGCTGGTGCGGGATCTGGGCACAGCAGGCACTGTGGTCTAGACGCAGCAGCCTCCGTCCTGCTCCTGCATCTGCAGCCAATGCACACCTGGGGAGAAGAGGGCACTGTCCATGCGGGGCCTTCTGTGAGACACGGGCAGCTGCGCAGTGGGCTTCGCTGACACTGCAGCTCACACCGTGACTGTTTATGTTACAGCATCTCGGAGGCTTCCCGCCCTCGACACCGCAGCAGCAGGAGTCCCTGGCAGTGTAGTGGGTTACATGTCAGGCTGTTAATGGTTCAAACCCCCCAGGAGATGATGAGGCAGTCAGCTTCTGCACGAGCTCAGTCTCGGAACCTGGTGCAGGGTCTCTGTGTGTCAGACTCCTCTTGGTGGTGGCAGCTTTGACTGGAGTTGGGCCTGCTGTCAAGCCGAAGGGCCTCACTAGGATGAGGGGCTCCAAGCTGTTGACGAGTCATCCCTTGGACTCCAGGTTGGTCACCTGAGAGGCAAATGCTGGAGGACAGGGAGAGCTTACAAACGGAGGACGTGGGGAAGGCAGGAGATGCAGACAACCTGCTGTGACTTCTGGATAGAAGGGCCTGGCTGGGGCCCAGCCCTCGCATCCTCACTGGGCCCATGGTTGTTGTTGTTGTTAGATTCCAGAGTTGACTCCTAATGACTCAGGGAGCTCTGGTGGCCGACTGGTAAGGAATTACACTGTCAACACAAAGGCACGTGGTTCAAATCCACAGGAGAGAAATGTGAAACCTCCTTCCATGCAATTCACAGCCTCTGAAAATCCACTCGAGGGTCAGCTGTGGGTTGACTCAGACCTGACGGCACATAACAACCACCACCATTACTTTCTAAGCATGATGTTTTCCTCCATGGACTGATCCCTCCTGATAACAGTTAAGAGTATGTGAGGCAAAATCTTCCTATCTTTGCTTCAAGGAGCATGCTCCTGTACTTCTCAGTCAGGAGAAGACTGCTGCCCACCTGTTGTTACAGGAATGTCATGTGTCATGATGGAGAATGGGGGACACTTCCTGGAGGTCTGGTGGAGGATGATTTTGGGCAGCAGAAGCAGGAAGTGGTGAAGGAAGAGAGGAGGCCAGAGGGTTGTCTGTGGCAGAGAAGACCTTATCCAGAGGGCACTGGGGACAGGAGACTAAAGAGACAAGACTCTGTGGCATGGCGTCCTGAGAAGCAGGAAGTGATAGTCCCAAGCCTAGCTTCCTGAGAGGTGACACCTGCACAGGTGGCATTAGAAGACCCCTGGCAGCTGCTGTCCCTGGGGGTCCTGAAGGTGACTCCAACAGTGATGACTCGTGTGCACAGCACGCAGCTCCCAGGTTGGCCTTTTGGGAACAGATAGCCAGGTGCTTCTCCTGAGTTACTTCTGTGCAGACTTGAGCCCTCAATCTATTGGTTAGTAAAAGAGTTCGTAAGGGCTTACAACCCCCAGTGGCTGCTAACAGTGCTTAAACAGAAGATAGCTGCCCTGGGGTGAGTGGTCACCAGAGAACCACAGAGGGCTGCAAGCCACCACCGACGGCACTTTGGTCAGTCCTGAAGTGGCCTTATTGATGGACAAGCTAAACTCCCAGCATTTTAAGGCTACACCTCAGTGATTTTTAGTAAATGTAAATAGAGGTGCAACCATCATGAAAAACTTCATCCACACTGCTGTCACCAGAACCCTCCCGTCACGCATATCTGTCGGTTCTCGGCCCATCCCTGTAGCAGGTGAGCTCTTGCTCTTCTGTCTCTGTGAGCTGCCTTCTCTGGAAGAGTCAGAGGTAAGAAATCAAACAGCAGACAGCCTCCCTCATCTGCTCCTCTCACTCAGCACGCCGGTCTGCGGGAGTGTTTTCTTTGAGAGGTGAGTACCAGTCCGTACTGCATTGTCTTTTACTGCTAAACATCACCCCCTTATACACCTGTGGCCACTGCCATGGAGTCTGTCACAGCCCACAGCAAACGTCCCATTAGATTTCTGAGACTGTACATCTTTATGGGAGGAGAATGTCTATCATTGAGGCCCTAGTAGATTCAAACCATCCATGTAACAGCCCAAGCCCCTTGCAAAGCTAAGCCACGCCGTGCAGAGCCATTCACAGATCATGCTCGCTGAAGTGACGTCTTATGTTAGAAATGGTGGGAGCCTTGGTGGACTTGAGTGTCCAGTTCCCTCGGAGATTCCCAGGATTCAGTTGGCTGGGGTACACCCCATGTAACCCAGCTGACATCTCTTCTCAGCTCACATCCTCAGCAGCAAAGCCGCGAGGTTCCTGTTCCCCCGTCCTCATCACTTTGCACAGTTTCCTCACCATCGTCTCTCTGTAAGTGTGTAAAGGGATGTTGCGCTGGCTTTAGCCTACATCTCCCTAATGACTAAGGAAACTGACCACTTTGTCCTTGTTTCCAGGCGTGTGTGTATCTTTGGTGAAACTTTGGTTCAGATTTACGCTCTTCCCCAAAGTGAATTTCATTCTTCACGTTGAGTTGTCTGAGCTGTGTCCTGTGTACAAGTCTTTTATCAGAAATAGAATCTGCAAGCATTGTCCCCAGTCTACCTTGTATAGCTTCTTTCTTAAGGATGTCAGTTGAAGCACAAACTTCTCACAAATCTCCATAAATTCATTGCATTTATAAAATGAATTGACTATTAATCTAGCCAAGAACTCCTCACCTTATCAAGGTGGCAATGTACTCAAACCAGAATGATTTCTGACCTTGACGCATGGTCACTTTCTCTCCACAAGGGCCCTTCATGCCAGTCTGTGTTCCTTCCCACTCCTGGATTTCCGGGACTACAGGGATGCGTGACTCTCTTTCTCTGATGAGTGTCTAGTGCACTCGTTACAGCCAGTCAAGTCATCACAAACCAGGATGTAAGCTGACCTTTCCCACCCACTCAGAGGTTAGGGATGGTTTCTGACAATATTGAGGGCCTGGGGCCCCATCTGCTCCACATGGTAATGTACAGATGTGTCCTACAGGGCAGAGTCCGAGACCGGCTACCACTCCGTCAGCTCTGAGCAAGTTGACCAGCAAGAGACTCATCCAGTCTTCCAAGTCTCCTCCTCTGTTGCAGAAGGAAGACTTTGACAAAGATGATTTCTACGTCCACACTCAGCTCTAAAACTCTATTAACTCAGGAGCCAGAAGCACACATTCATCAGCAGAGCTCAACTCCAAGGTGTAGTTCACAGTCAATCGGTTCTCATTCATGTCAGAGCGCAGATCCTGTCTCTCAGGGGAAAATTTAGACAGATAATTTCCACGACTCCATCTTAACACACTCTCAAGTCTCCGTTTGGGTGTGGAGCCCACCCTGTACCTCCTGTGCAATCAAAACAGAGTCACTAGAAAACCCAGCCATTCTGCTACCCATTTCTTCCCTCGGGATTACAGTTCACGCTCCCAAACACGCCACCTTTGCTCTGTAACTGGAACTCTTTGTCCAGGAAACAGTGCTGAACCTTCAAAGCAATGTGTGTATGACCTTGAGTAAAAGCTGGACAACAAATAAGGAGGACTGAAGAGGAATCGGTACCACTGCACCGTAAAGTTGCTGGAAAACTTTGGATATCTCACGGACTGACAGAAAACCCAGCGAATGGATCATGGAAGAAGTTCAGCTGGAAGGAATGCTCCTTAGAGGTGAGGAGGTGACACTTAGTGTTGTGTCATTTAGACACACAATCAGAAGTGATGAAGCCCTGGGGAGGGCCACCCAGCTTGGGAAAGGTGTGGGTGAGCATAAAAGAGGGACACCCTCAAAGAAGTGAATTTCCACCATGAGCCCAAACACAGTGACGGTACACTTGTAAGGACGGTGCCGGGCGGGGCATGCTTCGTTCATTGTAGGCAGCATTGCTATGGGTAGGAACCAAATTAGCAGCACCTACCACCACAGATGGTCTGTAATTACTTGCCTCCACACAGTACCACCAATTTTGGAGTCATAGCCAGTTTTTCAGCAACTGTACACTTTCTTTCTCTCTCTCATCTCTCCCTCCCTCTCTCCAACTCCTCTTCTCTCCCTCCCATTTCCATGTCTCTCTTTCTCCTTTCCCTCCTCCTCTTCCTCCTTCTCCTCCTCATCCTCCTCATTCTTCTCCCCCCTGCCCCCACACTGTACACCACAGCCGCTCATCACTTCTTCTATCTTGGTTTATTTCTGACCTTCCCTCTGAGCTAGCCACTCCCACACTTGGTTCTTGCTAGATGCCTTGTGTCAGCTCTGACCCATAGTGACAGCAGAGGAAGCCTTGCCCTGTTTATCCTGTGCTCACACTCTCAGCAGCACATAAGTCCATTCTCAGCAGATGGACATTAATGGCCAGTGGGAAGACGTAACCAGTGAATTTTACATTGAAGATGGAAGTTCACTTACAAGACCATGAAGTCATTAATAGGAAATTCCCCTCACCTAACCAACATCCTTAATTTTATCACTAAAAACTAGGAAAAACTAGCCCAAAACAGTCCAGTGCACCCATGTAGTTCACTCTCGATAAAGCCTGTTACTGACCTGCCTCCTGCTGCCCTAAGGTCTTCTCTAGTTATCCAACTTTTGGTGGCATAGAGTGTTACAAATTGGGCTGTTAACTGAAAGTCAGAGGTTTGAATCCATCATTCACACCACAAGAGAAAGATAGGCTGTCTTCTCTTGTCAAGCTTTACCGAGTCAGGAGCCCAGTAGAAGGTCTGTCAGACTGAGTCTTACTCAAGTCACCAGCTGTCAGTATTTTTCATATTGTGATGTTTTAGTATGGGTGATTTATCTGCATAACATGTCCTTATCTGTTTTACATCAGGTTAGCCAAGTATAATTTATGTGTGCCTTACCAATATCTACCTAATTTTGTTTCTAGAAAATTATTAATTTGGCTGATTCATGGTAGTTTAGGAAATTTTAACTCATTAAAGAAAAGGACACTTGGAAGGGTGAGGGTTCATGCAGGAGAGGAAGACCCTGGATGAGATTAATTGATACAGTGACTGTGGCAATGGGATCAAGTGTGTCAGAGATGCTGAGGTTGCCCCCCCCATAGGGCAGGGTTCGTTGATCATAGCGTCACTATGAGTCCTGGTTGACTCAATGTTACACAGCAACGACAACTACAACGGAACAGAGACATGTCATTGAGAATATAATTTTTTTTCATTCTTCAACTTTACTTTTTTTTGTTTTTCTTTTCACTTTTTCCTAATTGAGTGTGTTTTTCAATTTGAAAAAGGTGACTCTGACCAAGAACCTGCATCCCAGCCTCCGACTGAACTCGTCACCCACCAGCTGAAGCATAAGGTCCTTGACTGACCTGTCTAACATTCCGCTGGATGTGTGGGGACATCCTCAGCTTTAGTGGGCTTGACAAGGTGATCCTTCACATTGCCAAAAAGCCATGCGCCAACAGGAGCGGTCCACTTCTCCAAGTTTTCATGTCATTAATTTCACTGGCTTGCCTCTCTGATCCCTGTACAGTGGTGCCTGTGGGTGATTTATTGGTCTTCACATTTATAGGGAAACAAAGCCAACAAAAATATATCTGCATTTCTTAAGCACACATATGCATACATGTGGAAAAAAAACCCCAACCTGGTGAGAAGTATGTGGCTCTAAGTGCATTCATACATGTATTAATACAGGTACAAATAAAACCAGCAGAAAATATGTCTACATGTAAACTAGCATGCGTATAAACAAAGATGACAGAGCATATATCTGCTTGTACATTAGTACACAGATGCCTACATAAATTAAACAGATAGGGAGTAGAGCTATATGCATGTTAGTCTACATATGTGTACATAAAGGAAACAGGCAGGAAATACACATATATCTACATATACTGTAGTTTACTTATGCATACATAAACAAAACAGGCGGGAAGTATATCTACACATAAATCAGTACACACACAAACGTATAAATAACTCAAGCCAATGTGGTAAGAAGTTGCACTCCCAACCCAAAGGCAGGTGGTTCAAATACACCAGAGGCTCCACAGGAGAAAGATAGTCAATATTTTCTATGCCGTTTACTGCCTCTGAAAAACTGCTTGGGAGTCAGCTATGAGTCAATTCTAATTCAATGATATTGGAAGCTGTCTGCAGCAGCCAGATTCTAGAGAGGCTTGTTTGCTGGTTCTGGTGAGAATTAGGATGGAATGTTGATGCATAAAGATGATGTGATTCGGCCTCCTATTTAAAAACGCATTTGTTTAGCAGTATGGGGCAGGAATCAAGTTTGGATGTCGTCTGCAGCACCAGATTCTACAGAGGTCTGTGGCCCTTGGCCTGGTTTTAATTGCTTTTTGATCAAACATTCTTAAAATCGATACAGCACTGGCCTGTCCATTTGCTGTACAGAGGTAACTCGTGGTTGCTAAACACTGACACTGAAGTGTCAAATGCGATAATGGTTAACCATGATCGACAGTGTTTGGTGGAACTCCCTGATTAAAACAAGCTTGGAAGCAGGAGTGGCATCCACTTCCAAAATGTCTTGCCTCCGAAACTCTATGAATGTGTACAAACGACGGAAGTTATACAAGGATTCAGGTCTTTCATTCACGGAGTCACTATGAGTCATACTCGACTCAACGGTACCTAATTACAACAACAATATAACAAAAACTGACAGGAAATAGTTCTCTACTTGTACATTAGTATACATGTACATGCGCGTACAAACAATATCAGTAGGAAATTGGTCTCTATGAGCATGAAGATGCGTGTATGTGTATATACAAAAAAAGCCAATATAAAATATAAGGAGCTCGGGTGACATCGTCCACAGTATAATGCACTGCTACCAAGAGACCCCTGGTGATTTGAGTCCATCAGCAGCTCTGAGGGAGAAAGATGGGCAGTCTCTTCCGTTTAATATTTGCAGCCTTGGAAACTGTATGGAGGGTTTCTATACACTGAAAGAGACTCCAAAACATTGGGGAAAATAAATACACAAAACCGATGAGAGATCTACCTATATGTTGTGTACACACACACAATTTCCTGTTGATTTTAGTCACATGTGTATTCCTGTTGAGTTTAGTCACATATATCTACACAAATACACAGAGCGAAAAAGAAATCTGAGTTGGAAGAAGTACAGCCTTAGAAGTATTCCTACGCTGCATTGAAAAACAAGGAACTCATGCAATATTATTAAAAATGGGTGACCCTGGAGGACATTATGCTGAGTGAAGTACCTCAGTCTCAAAAGGACAAATACTGCATGGTGCCATTGTTGTAAAATAGGACTGACCTCGGGGTTAGGGGGAGACTGAGAAAGATGGGATAAATTATGTATACTGCATTGAAATAGACGAGGGAAAGAACTGTTTAAAAGGGATATGTGATTAGGTATTATTGTCATGAGAGGAGTCCAGAACGAAGGCTGCATGGTGGAGTGGACTTGGGAGGAGGGATTGTAAAACAATGAAAGAATTTTTCTTTTACTTTTCAAAGAGAAGAATGAACTGGGCAGGAGGGGTGGGCAGGGAAAACAGTGCAACAATGAATGAATGGAAATCCAAAATCTCTGTAAATTTTCATTAAAATTAAAATAATAATAATAATAATAAAATTCTCAAAACACATACACACACACACACACAAAGAAGTACTCTTTAGCGTGAGGAGGATGAGACTTTGTTTCGTGTATGTTGGGCATATTATCAGGAGGGACTAGTCCTTGGAGATGGACAGTCTTCTTGGTCAAGTAGAGAGTCAGCAAAAAAGAGAAAGGCCTTCAATGACACGCAGCTGCAAGAATTGGCTCAAACACAGAAACAGCTGTGAGGACGGTGCTTCCTCTTCCATCCTCAGACTCATCAGCCTAAGCGGACGCCTGGCAGGAGATCTTCTTCCTTGATCCTCTCACACATGGGCCAATGACTGTATTTGTTCAGTGGGACTTGAGTAGGAGCGTTGGTGTCACTCCCATGCCACGTGGTCACCAGGCAGGTACACCTGCTTAGTCTTCTCTTTCCCCATTGGTCAGCTGGGTCTAGATGTCAGCTGGTTTAGATGCAAATAACTTCTTTTACAATAAATTCAGGCCATGGTCTTTGCAATCACTTGTTATGTATCAGAGAGTTGGACAATGACTAAGGAGGATAGAAGGAGAATTGATGCCTTTGAGCTGTGGTGCTGGAGAAGAATATTGAGGGTACCATGGACTGCTAGGAAAACAAGCAGATTCATCCTGGAAAGGGTTAAACCGGGTGGCTCCGTGGAGGCAAGGATTCTGAGGCTCCGTCTAACATACTTTGGACATGTTGTAAGGAGGGACCGGTCCTTGGAGAAGGACATCATGCTTGGGAGGGTGGAGGGACAGCGCAGGAGGAGAAGGCCCTCTATGAGGTGGATTGATTCAGTGACTGGGGTAATCGGGATGGGAGTGTCGGAGACGGTGCGATTGGCCCAGGACAGAGCAGAGTTTAGGGCTGTTGTACATAGGGTCGCTATGAGTCGCAAGTGACTTGATGGCACATAACAACAACAAGATGATGATGAAGGAGAGGAAGACCCTCAACCAGGTGGATTGATACGGTAACTGCTGCAATAGACTTGTCTGTCAGAAAGTGTGAGAATGGCACAGGATTAAACAGGGTTCAGATCTTTTGTTCATGGGATTGCTATGAGTCGTACTTGACTCAATGGCACCTAAATACAGCAACAACATCATCAAGTTGCCTGTTGGTTGAGTTGAGAGGTATTTTACTTTGTTGGTGTTGAGGTGTAATCTGTATAGAAGACTGTTATCTTTTGTCTCTCTTTTATGGTTTTATTTTCATTATTTATCCGTTGTTGCTTATTTTCTCCCTCTTTCCCTCCTTCTTCCCTAGCCCACCCCACAAAATCATACATATAATGCTTAATCATTATGTCAAACAGTTCTTCCCCTCATCTCTTCTAATAGTGTCCATTATCTTCTGCAGCAAGCATTTTAGGTCCTCTTCACTTTTGGAATGCAAAGGTATGTAATCTGCATAACGCAGGTTGTTGATGATTCTTCCTCCAAGCCTGTTTTCACATTCTTCTTTGTAAAGTCCAGCTTCTCAAATTATTTGCTAAGCATACAAATTGACTAGGTATGGAGAAACAGTCAAACCCTGATGCATACCTTTTCTGATTTTAAACCATTCAGTGTTTCCTTGTTATGTTCAGACAACTGTCTCTTTGTCTATGTATATATTTCTCATAAACACAATTAAGTATTCTGAGATTCTCATTTTCTCCATGTTAGCCATAATTTGTTATGATTCACACAGTCAAATGCCTTTACATAATCAATAAGACACAAGTTAATGTTTTTCTAGTATTCTCTACTTTCAGCCAAGATCCATCTTATGTCAATGATTATATAGCTTACACCATGTTGTTGCTATGTGCCGTCGAGTTTCTTGTGATTCATGGCGGCCCTATGTACAACATCTCTGAACCCTGCTCTATCCTGAGCCAAACTTACTGTCTCTGACACACCTACCCCATTGTCTCAGTCACTGAATCAGTCCATTTCATCAAGGGTCTTCCTCTTTTGCACTGTCCCTCCAGCCTTCCAAGCCTGATGTCCCTTTTTAAGGACTGGTCTCTCCATAGCCTCTTCTAAATACAACTGGAATTTCTGAAAATACTCTGTTGATAGACTGTCCCAGCCATTTTTTAATAATATTCAGTGAAATTTTACTTGCATTTGATATTAATGATATTGTTTAATAACTTCCTAATTCTGCTGAATAACTTTTTTTTTGGAATGGAAACAAATGCAATCTCTTTCAGTCAGCTGGCCAGGTAGCTGTCTTCTGAATTTCTTGGCATAAACTAATGAGCATTTCCAGGGCTGGATCTGTTTATTGAAACATAACAATTGGTATTCCAACAATTCCTAGGGCCTCTTTCTTCCAGTTCCTTCAGTATATTTATAATGTCTTCCTTCATAATTCTTATTCATATGCAACACTCTGAAATGGTTCTGTGTCGACAAATTCTTTTCAGTACAGCGATTCTGTGTACTTCTTCCATCTTCTTTTGATACTCCCTGCATCACTCAATAGTTTGCCCAACGACATTCTCCAGTGTTATGACTACAGGCTTGAATTTCTTTTTCAGTTCCTTCAGCTTGTGAATTGCCAAATAATTTCTTCCCTTTTGGTTTTCTAACTTCATCTCAGCATATTTTGCTATAATATTTTCTTTGTCTTCTGAAGCTGACTTTGAAATCTGTTCATCTCTTTTATTCTAGGATTTCTTTCCTTTGTTTTGGCCTCTCTGTTTCAGTGCCATTTTTAGAGTTTCTTCTAACATCCATTTTAGCCTTTTCTGTCTCCCCTGTATTTGTAACAACCTTTTGCTTTCTTTTGTTGGAATCGTAGTGCTAGACAAGAATGCTGAATATTCCATCAACTATCCAAAGAACAAACAAATCTGCCTTGGGAGAAATATAAACAAAGTGTCAAGGCAACGATGGTAAAATTTTGTTTCACATGCTTTGGACACATGGTCAGGAGGACTCAAATCTTTGGAAAAGACAGCATGCTGGGGAAAGTGGAGTCTGAGAAAGAGACAGAGATTTTCAATGAGCTGGATTGACAAAGTTACTGTGACAATGGGCAGGAGCATATCAGAGATAGGATGGGGCAGGACAGGACAAGAATTCAGGTCTGCTGTTCCAAGGGTCACTATGAGTCCTAGTCGACTCGACAGCTCCTAACAACAGAGTATAGAAGGGTCATATTACTTCATTGTACCACAGATGCCACCAAGGCCGACAAAAACAAGGGCAAAGGTGGGAGAGGCTGGGTCCTGGGGTAACCAAGGAGAGCAGCACTGCCCAGCAGGAGCTCCCATATTGGACTGCTGCTTAAGAATGCGGTAAACTTCACGTGTGTCCCAGCTCTGCTTCAGGGACTGTCACAGAAGCTCACCCTGCCTGAACTAACACAGTCCTCACAGTACGGAAGAAGGGATTTTTTAGAACATAGCCCAGGCACTGTCCTCCACAGCATACAACTATGAAAATTTAGGAACTATTGACACAGAAAAAACTAGCTTGCATAATTTCCCTATTAGTTCTAAAAATGTGAATGATAGTAAGATTTTAATTAAGAAATTACGTTCGTCCAAATATAAAGAACTGTTTTCCACTTCAATGGTCACGTGGAAGTTATTAGGCACCCTGTGTCTGGGCCCCAGAGCTGCAACCCTCAAGTTCATCGACACTTGGTACAAACCAGGGCAGCACACACTTGTCTGACTCAGAGTTCCCCCGTCACCACTGTCCTTTCTTGAACTCAATGAAGAACGCTTCTCTATCCAAACACCATCAATAGCATCTGCAGTGGCCAGCTGGAGAATTTAAACAGATAATTACCCCAGCATGCATCCTAGCGAGCTGATTAGTAAGGCACTGATTAATCACCTTTAAAGGATCTACAATGACATGACATTGAACCAGGAGGGGGCATGCTGGCCAGAGAGCCACAGGAAGAACGTTCCTGCAGTAAGTCAAGTAGCCTTCCAAGGGGAGCCTCTCTCCTGGCATCACAGAGACTTCTGAAGCTGTACTGAAATCTCGGAGGCACTTGGTTCGTATCCACAAGCTGCCTCATGGGAGAAGGATGAGCCATCTCCTCTCATGCGATTCACTGCTCCTGGAAACTCACTGAAGGGTCAGCTATGAGTTGGTTCTGACTCACGACAGCGAACAACCAGGGGACGGTCACTGAGTCTGCACCTGCTGCACCCCAGTGAGATTTAAAAGGTGATGCTGAACAGGTATTGGAGGAGCTTCCAGACCACGATGGACGAGGATGAAACCGAGTGGCCTGCTCCTGAGAACTAGTCCGTGAGCACCCTGGGAAGGATGGCAGTACAGTCAGCAGTGCATACGGGATGCCACAGGGCTGGGCCGTGTTCGAATCTGTTGTGCATGGGCAATTTCCATGGCCACTGACAAGAACAACAGTTAGTCACTAGGTGATGTCCCCTGACAGGTGGGGGGACAGGGCGGACACACAGCTACTGCAGAGGAGCCAGAAGGGCACAGGGTGCCATCTCTATCACCACCCAGCAGGGTGACTCAGGGACACACGATAGGACAAGTAGAACTGACCCAGAGAGTTTCCTGACCGAATGGAGTAGAGCCAACTCGGAGTGTTTCCTAATAGGACAAAGTAGAACCAACTTGGAGTGTTTCCTGATAGGACAGAGAAGAGCCAGCTCGGAGTGTTTCCTGACAGGACGGACAAGAGCCAGCTCGGGGTGTTTCCTGACAGGACGGACAAGAGCCAGCTCGGGGTGTTTCCTGACAGGACGGACAAGAGCCAGCTCGGGGTGTTTCCTGACAGGATGGACAAGAGCTAGCTTGGGGTGTTTCCTGGGCTGCATGTTCTACAGGAGCACAATGCCCAGCTTTCTCCTGCAGAGCGGCTGGTGCATGTGAACCACGGACCTTTCGGTTAGCAGCCCTGCACTATAACAACTGACTCCACTGGTCCTATATTCCTAAGGGAACCTTCCCTTCCCCCCAGGCTCAGAGGCAGGCACACTGGTAGGAGGGGTGCTCGTCCCCATCTCTGTCCACCAGAGGCAGGAGAGGAAGGAAATATGTTGTTCCTCTACCCTCCTGCACCCCTGCCAAGTACACGCAGTACCTGCAGGCTTCCTGCCCCACAGGCTGCACCAGTGAGACAGGAATTCCCACCAGGTCACGGCCAACGGCTGCACATGAAATGCACTGGCCAGGAATTGAAGACAGGTCCCCTCTAAGAAAATGAAGAATTTTACTACTGAACCACCAGTTTCTGCATGGTGTTTGCTGTGTATCAAATATAACTTGGTAAAAGTTTTCATCAGTAACAGAATTCTTCCAATAAATTGTCCGAGTCTCTCAAGGAAGGAAATTGCTGTCAGTTTTGAATCTACAATGGCAGGGGGACGACTGTGTTTACCCAAAAGCTCACAGCAGCCTCACCTCAGGGCAGCCATTCCCCAAATGTCCTTCCCACTCTCAGCCCCTCTGAGCCTCATCTCAGGAGGCTGGATGGATAATGCATGATTGAAACTGTTCCCATCACTTGTTATTTAAGGCCGTACCTTCCCTGTCTTGTCCTTAGTTCCTGGAACTTAAAGCAGAATCTAGCCAGCCTCCAGGGTATTTAAGGGGCCTTTGATGGCATAGTGAGATATGTGTTTCACTACTAACTGAAGCTTGGCATTTCTAATCCACCAGTGGAAGAAGACCGACAGTCTTCTCCTGTGAAGATTTACAGCCTCAGAATCCTGGTGCGGGGTCTCCATGACTCAGAAACGGCTCACTGGAAATGAGGTTCATTGCCAGCGCACTCGATTAAGGAGTGTGATTGTGTGAACTGAGACAAATTCCACTGCTTGTCGATACCTCTGTAAAAAGAAGCAACAGCAACATTTAACCTGAGTGTGTGGGGAGGGAGAAGTTAGGAGGTGGAATTGTCAGTTGCTTATTGCGGCAGATGGAGGGCGAGGTGACAAAGCCATTGAGGTTAATGGCATGCCAGGGAAAATATGAGGGGATGGTGGATAAATTCTTACCATGTATTGACTAAGATCACAGAGCTATTCACTACTTTCCCACTCAACCATCCACACATATTGCGTTTCCTGACATTGATTACTAGACCCATCTTGTAACTTTAACTCCCCTCTTTCGCCCTTATTGATAAGAGTTGTGTTGCCAATGTGAAGATACATGGTTTAAATCCACCAGCTGCTCCACAGGAGAACGGTAACCTCCTGCATTGTGATTCACTGCCCCTGAAAACCCGCTGGAAGGTCAGCTCTGAGTCAGTTCTGGATCGACAGTGCACAACATCAACACTGTGAGAGGGTTTCCATTCATCATCTCACTCTAATTCCCCAGGTCTGGGGTTTGAATTCACATCAGGTTTCTTTTAGAAACAAATGCTAAATCCATCTGCTGAGGGACAAAGTTGGCAAACCTTCCGCTGCCCTCTGTGCTGTGCTAGAGTCATGCTGGGTGCTGTCCACGGCATTCTGTCTCTGTATGCCTGGGGATTTTCAGTTTGCAATTTTGCTTTCTTCATCACTCCACCATTGACACCTGATCATGCAGGATCCTGTTCTCCTGAGAGACCTGCCCTGATGCCGACCTGGAATATCAAGTATCTGAAGCTGGGTGAGTCCTCCAGACCTCCCCCACATTGCATCAGCAGAGCAGCCTCGTTAATTATTGAGTGCACTGTGGCCTAAATAAATCATGCGATCTAACTGCATTTCCACGTGGTGTGTCACCCTCCCTGCCAGCCAAGCCACTCGAGTTGAGCATGAGGACAGAAAGAAATGCTGTTCACACTTGATCATGAACTAAAAGGACACAGAAACTGCACAGACCACACTTCTGGGGCTAGAAGGACCAAATGCACCCATGTTCCCTAGGAGAAGGGTCACGGGCTTTTTAACAAGGCTTTGAAGAGCCTTCTGCCATTTGAGGCCTATCTGTGATGGAGAGATAGCCATCCGGAAGGTTGTTGTTGACAAAGAATTCTGCCAGTAGGTAAGAGACAGTGCTGTTGTTGTTGATGTTGTTGTTGTTGTTGCTAGATGCCCTCAAGTCCAATATAACTCATAGCGACCATAGGAACAACAGACTTGAACCCTGCTCTATTCTGTGTTGCCCCCATCAACCATGACAATGACACATTTACTGGGTGGGTGCTGTCCTGGTTCCAAGTTCAAAGGGTCTGCCTAGCTGTGTATTTTTGTCTGCCTGGCAAACTCCAGCCACCCTTACGTCCCCCACAGTTGTGGCTCTCATGAGTGGTGCAGAGCCAGGTGACTAGAGAGCCCAGAATACTGGCTGGGGGTGAAGGTGGCATTGTGGTAAACCCCCACATTGCCTTCAGCAGTCTTGGGTTCTATTCCCCACAGTGCATCTCGGGAGCAGCTCGCTGCATCTGACGGCACCCTCGATCTGACAGAGAAGGCTTGTGTGGTGCTTAGATCACAAGAAAGTTCCTGTGCAGCTTCCAGACCTAGAGGATCAAGGGAGAAAGATTTGGACCAAGAAACAGTCCTCAGAAAAGAGCAAGGAAGCACTGCATGGTTCAAAATCAGGAAAGGAGTGTGTCAAGGATGCATCCTGTCCCCATACCTTTTCAATCTGTATGCAGAACAGATCATTCAGGAGGCTGGGCTTTATGAGGAAGAATGTAGCATCAAGATTGGAGGAAGACTCCCCAACAACCTATGATATGCAGGTGACACAACCTTGCTTGATGAAACTGAAGAAGACCTGAAGCACTTGCTGCAAAAGGTCAAGGACTGTATCTTCAGTATGGACTGGAGCTCAACATCAGGAAGACAAAGATCCTCACCACTGGGCCAATTGGCACCACCGTGTTAGATGGAGAAGAGACTGAGGTTGTTAACAATTACAGCTTGCTCAGATCCACAATCAACACCCTTAATACCAGCAGTTAAGAAATCAAACGATGAATTGCATTGGGAAAATCTGCTGTCATGGACCTCTCCAGAGTGCTGAAGAGCAACAATGTCAGTCTAGATACAAAGGTGCACCTAATCCAGTCCATGGTCTTTTTAATTACTTGATATGTGGCAGAGAGTTGGACAAAGACTAAGGATGACAGAAGAATCAATGCCATAAAGCTGTGGTGCTGGAGAAGAGTCTTGAACATACCATGGACTGCCAAGAAAAAAAATTGGTCTGTCTTAGAGTGAAACCAAGTCTTTCCTTAGAGGCTAGGATTTTGAAGCTCCGCCTCATTTACTTTGGGCACATGGCCAGGAGAGATGGGTCCTTAGAGAAGGACATCATGCTCAGAAGGGTGGATGGACAGTGCAGGAGGGGAGTCCCCAAATGAGATGGATTGATACAGTAACTGGGGTGATGGGATTGGTGTGTCAGAATTAGTGAGACTGGCTCAGGACAGGGAAGGGTTCAGAGATGCTGTACATATAGGGTCACTATGCATCACAGGCAACTCAACCAGTAACAGTCTATGACAGGTTTGGAAGCACGAGCGGCATCTACTTCCTAAACAACATGCCTCCAGAAACTCTACGAACTTTGATAAATGCTCACAGTTGTAGAGGGGTTTCAGGCCTTTTGTTCATAGGGTCACTGTGAGTCGTGCTCAACGTGAAGGCAGTCAGCAACAACAACAACACGTCTAATCACAACTGTTCGCTCTCAGGCGAGCAGGACTGTGTACAGGGTTGTCGTGCTTCCCAGCAGCCAGCAGGGACAGCTCTCGGCTTCATAGTCCCCCGTGTGCCTTACATTCTCCCTGCCAACTACAAGACAAACCGCGGAAAGCAAGGCAGGTGTAGCCCAACCCACCTGAACCTTCCGCTCTCCCTGTCCCTCCTCTGTCCAACACAGCCTGTATGGCAAGAAACTTGTAAGAACCTAGTGCTGTGGGAGGTGACAGCCAGCTGAAAACCCCTCTGACTCCCCAGCTTCAACAGGCACTGGGCATCTCAGCCGGCCACCTGAGAATGTGGAGGGGAGGCCAAGATGGAGAAATGCTTCAGCAGAGTGAGACCCCTGCATCCGCTGACTCCAGGGAGGGCAGAGTCCTGGCACCGGGTGTGGTAGCAGCCACTTTCGGCCCCAAGTCAGCAGCCTCTACGTCTCTAAAACCACTACCGTTGAAGCTACATGCAGTAACTCCACATCCTCAAAAAAGGAAAGAAAGCCTTTGAAATGCTTTTTCATATTCTTTTCTGCCTTTTTCTCTGCATTTTTGTGATTTTCGTCAACTCTCTTTCCTAGCTCCTACAATATTCTCTTTTATGAATCTTCCACCATTGAGCATGACAACCTGAAACCCTTTGATTCAGATCTGACAGAGCCTAAAATGAGACAAAACGCATTTGTGCTATTGCCCTGAGAGGAAAGAAAAGTTCGCTCCCCTCCTCTCGGAGGAGCCTGTGACTGAGATGGCCTGGGGCAGAGACCACCTGCGGTGCAGACTGGCCTGGGGCTGCTTGGTCCTGATCTCTACCTTTGCTGTCATCTAGCCAAAGCCACCACCTTCAGGCCAGTTCCAGCACGGGGACTCTCCATCAAGTGTCATTGTTGCTGTTAGCCTCTCTTGAGTAGGTTCTCATACCACAATTTGAAGACTAAGGTGCACTGTGACTCAGGCCATGGTCTTTTCACTCACTTTCTATGCATCTGAGAGCGGGACAATGAATAACGATAGCTGAAGAAGCGATGCCTTTGGGCTGTGGAGTTGGAGAAGAGTGTTGAACACCCCATGGATGGCCAACAGGACAAATAGAGGTCTTAGAGGAAGTGAAGCCAGAGTGCTCCTTGGGGGCAAAGATGGTAAAGCTTCGTCTCACATACCGTGGGCACCTTGTCAGAAGAGGCTGTTCCTTGGAGAGAGGGCCAATGAGAGGAAGACCTTCAACCAGATGGTTGATACAATGACTGCCACAGTAGGCTCAAATGTGTCAGAGGTGATGAGGATGGCACAGGATAGGACAAGGTCCAGATCTGTTCATTAGGTCACTATGGGTCATACTAGACTCGATGGCACCCACCCACAACTATGAACCGGAGAAAGAAACCAGCCCAGTCCTGAGTCATGCTCACACCTCTGCTCACACCTCCAGCTGCAGCCACGGGGTCAGTCCATCTCCTTAAGGGTCTTCCTTCATTTCACTAACCCTCATCCTTTTCTAAGCTGATGTCCTTCTCTAGAGACTGTCCTCTGATAACATGTCCAAGGGTTTGAGACAAAACCTTCCCATCCTTCGAAGGAGCACCCTGGTTCCACTTCCTCCAAGAAATATTTGTGGGTTCTTCTGGCACGTCAGGGTATTTAATATTCAACAACAGCACAACTAAAAGACAGATTCTTCCACCTTTTTTACTGGTTGTTCAGTGACTTTTGTCATCCATGTGAAGCATTGGCATTTCAAAGCTGTCTTTCCTTTTCATTTTTTTCCCCTTTTTTGAATATTTTATTGGTTTTCATATATTTTTTTGAGACGGCCTCATCTTCCTCCTTTGGAAAAGTCAGTGGATTCACTACTGACCTTTCAGTTGAGAACTCAACAATAATGCACCAAACCACTAGGGCTCTCACTGATCCCATCTTCAACCTTCTTTTCTCTGATTTTGCCTCAAAACTGACCCGGAAAGAGGAGTCCCTGGCAGCCAAACAGTTAATGTGCTCAGATACTAACTGCTAAACTGCGAACCACCAGGCTGGTGGTTTGAATCCACATTGACGACCCACAGAAGACAGACCTGGCGTAAACCAGCCATTGAAAACTCCATGGAGCCTCTCTCTACTCTGACACAGAGTCCAGCCATGAGTCATTCAATTCAATGACAACTGATCAGCTACCTGGGGAGGGCCCTGAGGGAACTGGAGCAGTTTCTTTTGTTTTAAAATGTTCTCAAAGTTAAATTAAGCGCACAATTAATTCAGAAAGAGCAAATAAAAACAATAGGCTCAGACACGTAACTGTGTCCTCCAGAAATACATGGCTGGGCCATGATGTTTAGAGGTTTAAACATTGTGTAATGATATAATTTGGCAATTGTGTGATGATGCAATCACACTGGGATGCGACAACTAGGATCTGATGAATAGAGATGAGGGTGAGGTGCAAACAGCTGGTCCAATATTACAAGTTTCCCTAGGATATGCCCTTCACCACCTCTTTGAAGACAACCTCCTAGAGCAAGGAGACACAGAGAGAGAGGCTTCCCTAGAGCCCAGCCCAACTCTTGTCTAGTGGGCCAACTCATGGAGACCATACTTTCGGTTCCAAGGAGCCTCTAATATTCCCAGGAAGAAACTTTTTCTCTTGGGGAGCAACTAATAAATTTCATGTCAACCTTTCAGTTAACAGCTAGCTACCTTTCTGAAAGTCAACATTTCTGAATTTAGACTTCCAGCCCCTAAACAGTGAACAATTAATTTTTTATTTTTATGTTACAGTCATCCACTTGTGGTATCTCTATGACAGCAGCACTGGATGACTGAGACAGTGCACTGTGGTGTGTCTGTGACAGCAGCACTGGGTGACTGAGACAGTGCACTGTGGTGTCTCTGTCATTGCATCGCTGGATGGCTGAGACAGTGCACTGCAGTATCTCTATTTCAACAGCACTAGGTGACTGAATCAGGCATATTTCCATTTCACTTGCTGAGAGCTATTTTTCTAAGAATATGTCAATGTGTCATTGGGATGTGAATGAAGCACATCAATCCCAGTTATGACCAGAACTTTGTCAACAATGAGAGAAGGGCCAGTATCTACCACCAGACTCCCTAGCTCACCAAAAGGTAAGAGGACATCCACTAGAGCTACCCTGTAATCTATCAAGTATTGTCTTGCCAAACGTCACATCCTGAAATTGAAAAACAGAGGCAAGGAGAGTGTTTTAGAGTCATAAGATCCCTTTTACCAAGTCAGAGCTTTAAAAATTAAGTGACTTAAAGTATTATATTTTAGGGCATTATTTTTATCGTAGGAGTATGCAATGAGGGTTGTAGAGTGGATTATATTTGGGGGTAGGGGGTGGGGTTTGGGGAGGCGCAGGGGGGATTGTGTACCAATGAGGGAGTTTTTCTTTTGCTTTTCAAGGAGAGGAGCAAATGGGGGAGGGAGGGGGGAGGGGTTTGTGCGGGGAGAAGGGTGCAACAATGAATGAATGGAATCCCAAAATCTCTGTAGATGTTCATTGAAATGAAAAATAAACAACCTAAATTTAAAAAAAAAAAGAGAGAGGAAAAAAAAAAATTAAGTGACTTTATTCAAAGGCCACTGGGTGGTGTAAACAGTTCATGCTTGACAATTACCTGAACGCTGGCCATTCAAATCCACCCAGCAATGCAGTGTAAGAGGCCTGGGAATCTCTTCCCTGAAGACTGAAGCCGGAACAGGGTACGGCCACGTTCAGCTCAGTAGCATGTTCAGCCACCATGAGCCGGGACCAACCTGAGAGCCATGGATTTGTTTTATCATCTGTGCTGCTGTAACACACACTGCAAGTGGACAGCTTTACGTGAAGCACGGGTGGATTTGAACCACTAGAGATGTGACTTTTGGAAAGCTTCAGTTTCTGCACACTGTGCCACCCAGATTCTACATTTGATTATGATGTGCATGTGTTTGGGGGACACAATTCAAATCTATTAACAATGTTTGATTTGGTTTGTCATCTTATTAAAAGCTAAACAAAATATAGTGAACTGATCTGGTTAACAATGTGTTCACATGTGTATGCTTGTCCAGAGGACAGAAAACGAAGGAAAGACAGGATGTGGCAAGTAGGAAACTGGGGGAAATGAAAGGAAATCTGTTAAAGCTCCTTAATTCTAAATAAACAGTTCAATTTATGTTTCAAATCACAATGTCCCTTCCTTACTTGAACTCCAAAGAATGTTTTCCTCCTCTTAACTTACAGGCTATAAAATGAAGCGTGTACCACCAGCTCAGCAGCCCGCCCGAGAGCCCAGCCAATGGCCTTGCTGAAACACCTTAGCAGAGCCTCCTTAACTCCCGGGAGCATGTTAGTCCCTTTAAATTGGGCTGATGAGAAAGGTACTGTCACTTTCCTCATTTAGAGGCTGCTCATTTACATACTTCTCAAATTTTACACCATAATGAGCTGAGTTTTAGATTTAATTTATGCCCCTGAAGGAGAGAAAGGACAATCCTAAATGGCCCAGTACCCATGACTCAAAGAAGGTGGCAGCTTCTGGATGTCTGCAACAAGCTACTCCTGAGATGAAGGTCTCCGTGGATGTGGGCCACATACTCATTACCCACTCCTTCTCCAGCCAATGAGCTGGCTCTAGGTAGATGGCTTTCTGACGCAGGTAACCAGGATCCAGGCAGTGTCATGTCAGTCTGCAGTAAATGAAGGTTGTAGAGTCTTGCATTTTGTTTGTTGACTTACGGGGGGGAGGGGGCCCTTTTGAATATTTATGAGAAGAGAGACAGAGAGAGCAGAAACCAGCACTGGCTTCAACACCTATGGTAATGGGCAAACAGTGAAGCTGAAAACTCACTGAGTTACTTGCTAATTAGATAAAGCTCTACTGCATCGAGGAGAAGCTGGAACACCAGTGGGCTCAGAGGGAAAATTGGGAGGGAGGAGCCAAGCCAGTGGGGACCTGTGATATTGTCTCCATTTCTGTCTCCTCAATATCCAATCCAGAGCATGGAATTAATTTATTTTAAATTAATATTTGAAGCTATGTATACATGGGCACTAGATAAGTGGTGATTACAAGGATGGATAGAAGGATACATAGATTGATAGATAAATGGATGACAGATATGGATAAATGGGTGTGTGGAAGTATTGATAATTTAATGGGTGGGTGGGTGGGTATTTAGATAGATGGATGAGTGGATAAAGTGATAGATGGTGGACAGGTGGGTTAAAGGATAAATGAATGAGTAGACATATGGAAACATACATAAGAGGGTGGGGGGGATGGTTGGATAGATGGACAGATGGATGGGATGAACAGATAGATGAAGTGACAGTAAAGAACTTAACTTTGCCTTTTCTGAGCCGAGACCATGGTGCTGGTGGAAGTCAATGGCTATAAAGATGCAGCGCTCTCTCATGCTCTCTCCTCTTCTCCTTTCTCTCTCCCTTCTCCCTTTTCCCCTCTCCCCTCTCCACCCCTCCCCTCTCTCTCTCTATCTTCACGACTGAATAGATGTAGTTCTGACTTTCTCTAGGGAAGTACCATACAAGCCAGGAAATGAGAGATTTTTTACATATTAAATATATTAAGTTCTGATTTATAATTTGTAATATATAATTACTATTTTATCATTTCCTTTAATCAAAATACACTATTAATTTCTAGGTTATCAGTGTAGCATTGTCTGATATAGTGTTAAAAGATGAGCCCCAACTGCTCCTCTCCCACACCCGCTCCTCTCCTCTCACTCCCCACTCTTGGAGTACCTTATCTTCACTTGCTACAAGACATCAAGGACTGTGTGGTATGGCTTGCCCTGGAGCATCTTCTAGCCACTGCTTCCCCAGTGTCTGCTAAAGGCTGCAGCCAAGCCCAGACACACTCATATCCTGGCCGGAGACAGAACCACTGTCTCCCAGGTTGACGGGCTGCAGTTTTAGACCACAATCCTGCTGCCCCTGCTGCCTGAAGACCGCCCAGCTCCCACGCCTGCTGTCCAGTGCCAGGAGCACCAGTATCACAGGTACTTGGGGTGAAATGCTGCTGTCTAGCTACATCACATGGAATTTCTTAAGTTCAAGCGGAGAGGCCTGGTGGAGTCGCAGTTTCAGGAGGGCAACAGTCACCCTGCTCCCAGTTGGCTGTGGTTCCCAAGAGAGGAGCGCCAATATACAGGTCCTTCTGAAAACATTGCCATACCCTGGGTCATTATATAGTTACAACAGCCTAATATCTACTAAGAAAAGACTCACATAATGTCAAGAAAGCAACAGTCTGCCTCAGTCATCATGAAAAACAAAATAAACCTTTTTCTAAAAAAGTAAACCCAATGAATACCCCAGATAGAGAGCAACAGAAGGGATATGTTGATGTAGAGTTATTTGACCAGCTACAGAAGAAGATGTAAATGATGGAAGAAACAATGGAAGCCATTGAGAGAGCAAATATGCCAGAGACGACAATCCAGAAGAAACACATTGATGAGGAGCAACGTAAACAGCTATGGAAGAAAATTAGAAGAAAGAATTCTACTTTGGGCATGCCAGCAGGGACCAGTCCTTGGAGAAGAACAAGTTTGGAAGGGTAGAAGGTCAGTGCAAGGAAGACCTTGGATGAGAAGGATTGACACAGTGAATGTGGCAAGGGAGCCAGGTGTGTCAGGGATGGTAACGTTGGCTCAGGAGAGAGCAAGTTTCAGTGTTCAGCCCCATTGTTCATAGCACCACTATGAGAGTCAATTTCATGGTACATAACAGCAAGAATTCATCCTGTTGAACTACAGTCTTGGTGAATTACATTGAATTACAATGGGTTGCCAGAAGAATAAACAACTCTATCTCAGGAGAAGTATAACCAGAATATTCCTTAGAAACAATGATTGAGACTTTGTGTCACATATTTTGGACATATTATTAAGAAGGACCAGTCTTTGAAGAAATACTCATGCTTAGTAAAATATAAGGTCATTGAGAAATAGAGAAACACTCAACGAGGTGGGTTAACGCGGTGGCTGAGACAGTGGAATTGAGCAGAGCAAGAATTATAAGGGTGGCAAAGGCCTGGGCAGTGTCTTCTTCTACCGTGTGTAAGTCACCATGCGTTAGCGTCAACTCGATGGAACCTAACGCTAACAACTGCATATGTATATTATCAAAGTTATACATAAAATGAACCACTGGTTAACATTCATAAACTAGGGAATGCTGATATTGAGACAGTTAAGAGAGGAAAATAAAATTATAATAATTGGACAAATTTGTTCAGGATAATCTTCACTAGATCTGTGAGTTATAATCATTCAATCAAATCCTCCACACATTGAAATGTGTTCCATGCTGAAGAAACAATGATAAAAATAAAATAAGAGATGATTTTCCAATTTGGTTTCTTAGTTATGCACAAAAAGCAGTCAACCCACACAATCAGTGCGCACAGAGAAGGCCTCCCAACGCAAATCTGAAAACTGCTCTCTCGTTCTGTCATTCAGAAACGAGGCAGGAACATAATAAACATCTTGTTTTCATTCAAAAGTGAAAAATCCTGAACATCTGTCTAAGGAATCTTTGTGTTTCTTAAATGCTATTCTGATTCCATGGGATTGAATGTTTGTTCAGTATTTGACCTGATAGTGAATATTTGGGTTTGGCTTTATATACATTCATCTACATATTTCTCATTCTAACAGGAAACAAATTTATTGTTTCAAAACCTATTTATCAAAAATATATTGCCTCTTTTTCTCCAAAATCAAAGCAACTTAATAAGACGTAATAACTATTAAATAGGATAAGGTGTAAATAATGTTTTTGTAAAGGCTAATAAAGATATATTTTAATAAATATATATTGTTGTTGTTATGTGTCATACAGTTGCTCATGACTCACAGTGACCCTATTTCAAAGTCCAGCAGCTCTGAACCCTGCTCTATCTTGAACCAACCTCATTGTCTCTGACATATCTACCCCATTACCCCAGTCACTAAGTCAATCCATCTCATCCAGGTTCTTCCTCTCCCGTGCTGTCCCTCCACCCTTCCAAGCATAATGTCCCTCTCCTAGGATAGGTCCCTCCTTGCAACATGCCCAAAGTACATTAGATGAAACTTTAAAATCCTTGCTTCCAAGGCACAGCCTAGTTTCACCATATCTAGGATGAAACTGTTCTCTTAGGAGTCCATGGTATATGTAATACTCCTCTCCAGCACCACTAACTCAAAGGCATCAATTCTTCTATCATCATTAGCCATTGTCCAGCTCTCTGATACATACCAAGTAATTGCAAAGACCATGGTCTGGATTAGGGGCACCTTAGTCTCTAGACTGACATCATTAAAAGACCAGGTTTACTGGTTTAATAGAGACTGTGGAACCCCAAGACCATGGCCCTTAGTTGCCCTTCAAGCTTGGAACTGAAATCCCCACCATTACTCAACTCTCAGTCAAAAAATAGAACTACAAGGTGCCAATAACACCAGAAAGGAATGTCTGACTCAGAGCAACCAATCATCCAAGATGACAAGGGCAGCATTGTCAAAAGGACAGAGACAGGAAGAGATAGGAAAGAAGGGCTGATAGAAGCAAAAATCATGAAGAGAGAGGAGTGCTGTTAGGACGTGAGCCTTCAATCAACGTCTAGAAACAAAATGCATATAAATTGTTGAATTGAAAACCAATTTGCTTTCACTCAACTCACAATAAAAAGTTAATTTAAAAAATAATAAAGTTGCAAATCATACTAAAAAGAAAAAAGAAATAAACCTTTATTTCTTTTTTAAGTCTAAATTCTACAGATAATGAGAGACAGCATATGTTCTTATAGAATGAGCATGAATCATAAAACCACAATGTATAGACTTGAGAGATTTTTAGCATAACACATGTAGTATTATTCCAGAAATTCCTTGTCTCAGATGTTATGTCATAAAAGGAATCACTTCTTCTGGAATATGTCCAGAGCATAGTTCTCACTCATGTTCAGAGTCCAGAAGCTGGCTATTTGATGTCATTCTGCTGTGTTCAGGATCACCATGGTTCAGAGCCAATTCAGTACACCTGACAACCTGACGACAATCTCAGAGAAACAGCTGGGAGTGAGCAGGAAACACTATTCCAAAAGACACCTTGATGCCAGCAGAGCTATTAGGGAAAGCATAAGCATGTCTCAACAAATCATCTCAACAACAAATGATGTGTCGCCTGAGATAAGGGCTTGGAGGGTCTCTAGAGTTATAATACTGCATGTATGCTTACGTAAACATAGATGACTGTGTGTGCATGTGTCTCCAGGAAGGAAGGTTTAAGTGTGCATGTGTGTATGCATACATGTGCATGTGTTTTCTATGTTTGTATGTGTCCATGTATATGTGTTCTTTTCATGTGTGGGAGTGACTTGTTCATCTATAGACTTCAGGTATGTTATATGTGTGTGCATTCTCATGCATGTGTGTGTGTATATGCACACGGCTTCTGGAAGTAGTGATTCTTCACAACCGGCTAAAGTCCCCACTCCAGGGGCTGTAAGCAAAAGCATTTTTCAGAGCCTTCACTCACGTAAGTGAACAGGAGTGTCTGTTCCTCTGAGCTCACTGTGGATAATCGATTCACTTTGCTTCCAATGCAGAGCTTACTTTGAGGTTGTAAACAGGTGGCTCATAGTGCGGAGTGCCTGTGTCCAGGCTACAATGCCCACACAGCTCCACCTGAAGGGAGAAGGCAGGCTTCCCACTCCCGCCCAGCCCCCAGCCCCTTCTCAAGGCTTCTGAAGCCCCAAACAGTCATACACTAAAGCAGTAAACATAAAATGGAAGTAAGGGAGCTAGGGTTTCGCTTCTCCACCTGGACACATCCCAGCGACAGGCTACGAGGCTCTCCTACAACCCCAAAGGAATTGGAATAGGATTTTCTGAGAAAATGGATATTAATAAAGTCTGCCCAGACACATTACTCTGAAATATATTTATTCCTGATTATGAGGAAAGAGGATCTCTGTTGGCACAATCATTAAACAAACCCTGAGCTATAAACATTGGCAGCTTGAACCCAGTGGTTCCTCTAAGTAAAAAGATGCAGTGGTTCACGTCCATAATGATAACTCTGTCAGACAGGGTTGCTGTGAGCCAGGATCTACTTAATGGCTGGGTTCATCTTTTTTGGTAGAGAAATAATTTGAATTTAACATGTTGCCGCACACTTTTAAATTGACAACCACGCTTAGAAACACATTTTTTTTCAAGTATTACCATCATTTGTGGCAACATGTTAATAACTTGAAACCCCCAGGTTTTGGTTTTGGGGTGGTTGTTGTTTTTCTGTTTAATCTCTGTGATTCCTAAAAGTGAGACAATGCTGCTCACTTTGTGTGTTTACTCATAATTTGCACATAACTACCCACGAAAGTGCAGTGGCCTACAGAGAGAAAGAGACACTTAAATCTGACAAATGAAATCTACAGGAAGCCTATGGCCAGTGTCATGCTCAATGTTCAAAACCTGGATGATTGTTCCTAAAATCTGGAATAAGAAAAGAATGTCTGTCCTCACCAACTCTACTGGGCATTGTACTGGAGATGTTGGCCAAGATAATTCAGCAAGAAAATGTAATTAAAAGGAAGAAACAAAACCATCTCTACCACATATGATCTGTTCTCGTATGTACTACAGCTTAAAGAATCCAACTAAAAACCTGCTAGAACTGAAAATTGTATCCAGCAAGGTTGCAGGACACAATATCAATATAAAAGCACATGCCTTGAGGGTCCTTACCTTTGCTCCTCTGCAAGATGCCAAGGCCTGTGTGGTGTGGCCTGACCCAGGAACATCTTTGCGCCGCTGCTTCCCCAGCATCTGTGCAAGGCTGCAGCCCAGCCCATGTGTGCTCGCAACTCACACCCCACCCGGCAACAGAACCACTGCCTGCCAGGTCAAGTTCCAGTGTGGTCCAGACTTTACTCCCTCCTGGAGCACTAGCCTGCTCCCTGCCACTAGAGACTGCCCGCCACCTGGAGACCACTGGCCGGATGCCTAGACACTGCCGCCCCACCACCTGGGAACTGCCCTGCTGCTGCTCTGCTGTCCTGTTACCAGGAGTACCAATATCACAGGTGAAGCCATTTCTTTCCCCCTCCCAGAGCCAGTATCTGTGTGGTGGACCCTTCAGACCCTATCTAGCTGCAACCGTTGCCTGGTCAAGAAGGCTGTTGATTCACAGGCCATCTCTCTCCTCAACTAGAGCAAGTCTTCCCTTGACTCAACGAATCAGAGAGAAATTCAGGTAGGGTAAGCTGTCCTTTCCTCTGCTGGGCCAATGAGCTCCTGAGCCAAGATTATCAGATCAAGGGCCTGCTAAGTCCTCCAACAAGAAAAAAGCTACCACATCAGTGACATGGAAGAAGCAGACTACCTCACACCCTATGCAAAACCAAAACAAGTTGTCCCCAAAAAAAGAAAAAAAATTATCACTGCAGAGTTTCAGTGAATTTTCTGAAGCCAGAAAGTCTAATGGAACTTTCTGACACATATTTCAAAAGAACAATGATTCAATCTTTTCAGTGGGCAAAAGAACTTGAAGAATTACAGGACTCTGCAAGCAAAAGCCAAGAGGTACTTTAAAAAACAATCCAAGACATTGCAGATAAAACAAACAAGGCATTAGAAGTTCTAGAAAAACAAGAAACCATAATCCAGAATATGAGACCAATGTTTCAGATGCTGTCAACATGTTGGAGGGACGTATGGGCAGAGTTGAGGAGATGCAACACAGAACCAATGAAACAGAAGATAGAATTCTCAGCACTGTTGTTAGAACAATATGCAGAATCAAAAAGTAAGGGGGGAAAAAGAAAGCCTAAGAATAATGTGGGATACCATCAAGAGGAATAACATGCACATGATCAGAATCCCGGAATAAGAAAAAGCAAGTCAAGTCACTGAAAATTTGTAGAAGAATTACTAAAAGAAAACTTTCCAGTCATAATGAAGAACATATATTCAAGAAGCTGAGTGAACACCATATATAATCAACCCCAAAAGAAAAATGCCAAGGCATATCATAGTCAAATTTGCCAGAACTAAAGATAAGGATAGAATTCTGAAAACAGCTAGGGAGAAAAGAAGAGTAATCTATAAGGGAAAGCAGATAAGATTAAATGCTGATTGCTCAGCAGAAACCATGCAAGCAAGAAGACAGTGGAAAGACATACATCAAGCATTCAAAAGGTATCACTGTCAACCAAGAATACTGTGCCTAGGAACAAAAACTGTCCATCAGATATGAAGGACAGATTAAGATATTCTCAGAAAAGTAGAACCTAAGGGAGTCTGTAAAAACAAGAATAGTGCTGTAAGAAATACTTAGGGAAGTCCTTCTTACAGAGATGCCACAGAAAGCAGGATGATTCAAAGTAACAAGCAACAACACCAAAAAGAACTCAACAAAATGACAGCAATAGAGCCCTGCCTCTCAATTATTACACTGAATGTGAATGGTTTAAATGCACCACTGAAGAGAAGAAGAATAGCAGATTAGGTGAAAACAAAACCCATCAATATGCTGTCTACAATAGACACACCTGAAAAAGTGAAGATAAAGAAAGACTAAAAATAAAAGTGTGGGGGTGAAAATACACCAAGCAAATGGCAACAAGGAAAGAAAAACATCTATGCATCACATGACAAAGCTGCAAAATATACAAAGCAAACGTTAACAAAACTAAAAAAGAGATAGACAACACCACAAAAGTAGTATTCAATACACCACTCTCAATAAAAAATAGAACAATCAGAAAGAAACTCAACAAAAATGCTGAATAATTAAACCACACAATAAACGGGCTTGATCTCAAGGATATACACAGACTAATGCATCCCAAATAAGTGCAGTATATCTACCTTCTTCTCCAATGGAACATTCTCCAGAATAGATCACATTTTAGGTCATAAAGCAAGCATCAATAAATTAAAAATGTAGGAATAAAACAAAACATCTTCTCAGATCACAATGCTACAAAATTAGAAATTAATAACAAGAGGATAAAGAAGAAAAAAACATACATTTGCAAGCTAAAAAATATCTTGCTTGAACGACAATTAAAACACAACTTACCAAAACCTCTGGGAAACAGCCAAATCCATCATTAGAGGCCAAGATATTGCAATAAGCAAACATATAAAGGGAATAAAAAAAGATAATTGATTCAACATTGATAATTCAACATTCATAATTGATTCCAACATCTTCTAAAAGTTGAAAAAGAACCGCAAGAAAACCTGATACCCTGTAAAAAAAAAATAAGGGAGAAGAAATAAATGGAATGGAAAGCAGAAAAACAATTGAAACCATCAACAAGACCAGGATTTGGTTCTTCAAAAAGTTCAATAAAATTGGCAAACCACTAGCAAAACTAACAAAGGAAAAGAAAGAAAAGACACAAATAATCCAAATAGAAAATGAAAGGGGCAATATCACAACAGAACCAACGAAAATAAAATGGAATACAATGGAAAAACTCTACTCAAGCAAATATGAAAACCTGGAGGAAATGGACAAATACTAAGAAATTCACAAAGTTCTTAAATGACAAAGTGAATGACAACTCTACCAAAGGCAAGCTACAAATTCAACGCAATCCTAAAGCAAATACCAATTCCATTCTTCAATGGATTCCATTCTTTTCAATGAGATTGAAAAGGCAATTTCCAATTTTATCTGGAATGGAAAGAGACCCTGAATAAGCAAAGCATTCCTGAGAAGGAGAAACAAGGTAGGGAGCTTCTCACTCCATGATTTCAACTCTTACTACACAGCCATGGAGTCAAGACAGCATAGTACTGGTACAGGGACAGACACACAGATCAATGGAACAGAACTGAGAACCCAGAAGTAAGCTTATCTACCTATGGTCAACTGATTTTTGACAAGGAGAGGAAATAAGTTAAGGGAGGGGGGGAAGCCTCTTTAACAAATGGTGTTGGCAAAATTGGAAAACGATCTATTAAAAACTCAAGCAAGACCCACATGTCATACCACAAACAAAATCCAACTCAAGTGGATCAAGAACCTAGGAGTAAAACCAAGACCTATAAACTTCATCAGAGAAGAGCTTAGAAGAACTCTAGAAGCCCTAATTCCCAATATGAACAGTCTTCCTAACATCTTTAAAAACCTACAATCAGGAGAGAATGAAATAGATGAATGGGATCTTCTTCTAAGAATCAATTTCCTATGCACATCAAAAAACTTCTCCAACAGGATAAAAGGAAACCCATAGACTGGGACAAAATATTTGGTGATGACAAATCTGGTAAGGGACTCCCATCTAAAGTTTATAGACCACTCCAGCACCTAACAAGAGAGAGATAAGCAACTCATCACAAAACGGGGTGTGGGATATGAATAGACACTTTACCAAATAAGGCATTCAGATGGCAAACAAACACACAAAGAAATCTTTACAATCCCTAGCTATCAGAGCGATGCAAACCAAAACAAATATGAGATACCATCTCACTCCAACAACAATAGCAAAGTTCAACAGAGCAGCAAACAACAAGTACTGTCTAGGTTGTGGAGAGACTGGAACCCTTATGCACTACTGGTGGGATTGTAAAATGGTGCAACTACTATAGAAGCCTTTCTGGAGCTTTCTCAAAAAGTTGGAAATAGAAATACCACTTGACTCAGCAATTCCACTACTAGGAATATACCCAAAGGAAACCAGAGCTGCCACCCAAACAGATACATGCACGTCCATGTTTATTGCTGCATTATTCACAATAGCAGAGATGGAAGCAACACAAATGCCCATCAACAAATGAATGATTAGAAAAACTGTGGTGTATTCACACAATCGAATACCATGCAGCACTGAAAAATAAGGAACTCGTAAATTATTACACAGCATGGGTGACCCTGGAGGTCATTATGCTGAGTGAAATATCTCAGACACAAAAGAACAAATACTGCATAACAGCACTGTTATAAAATAGGACAGACAAGGGGTTAAGAAGAAACTAAGAAAGGATAAATAATGAACACTGCATTGCAACAGATGAAGGAAAGAACTGTTTAAAAGGAGTATATAGTTCGTCTTTATCTGTATGACAACAGTCCAGAATAAGAGGTGCACAGCAAAGTGGCCTGGGAGATGGGGTCAAGGGGGAGGAAATTATGCAACAATGAATGAATATTTTTTTAAAAAAGGCAAGCAGGGGGCGGGTAGGAAGGAAAGTGCAATAATGAAGGAATGAAAAATCCAACTTTTCTGTAAACTTTCATCATAATCACAATAAAGAGAAAAAAATCAAACCCAAAACCAGAATATATACAAATATATACAATATATACAAATCCTTTAAATGGCTACCTAACAGCAGAACTCCCATGGCAAATTCCACAGAGTGGTCCTGTTCACCAAAGACAATGGCTCTATGGCAGTTCGAATCCATCAGCTGCTCTGTGGTAGACAGACAAACAATCTCCCACCATGTGATTGGCACCATCTGGAAGCCTACAGAGTCAGCTAGGAGTTGATACTGACCCGATGGCAATGACAAAATAGCAAAAGCAAACAAAAAAAAATAGAATTAAAAAAATAATTCTATTTACAATGGTGGTTGTTGTTAGGTGCCGTTGAGTCATAGATGACTCACAGCAACCCTGTGAACGGAAAGCCTGAGCACTGTTGATAGAGTTTCCAGAGGCAAGCTGTTTTGGAAGTGGATGCCACATCTGATCCAAGATTGTTTTAATCGGGGAGCTCCACCAAACACTGTCCACCATGGGGAACCATTATCGCATTTGGCACACCAGCACATTATCACATTTCAGCATCACAGCAACCACGAGTTACCTCTGCTCAGCAATGCACAGAGCAGGGCTATACCACCCAGAAGAATGTTTGACAAAAAAACAATTTTAACTGGGCCTGAAGACCACAGATTAAAATCACCCACTCTCCAATGTTGTTGTTGTTGTTATGTGCCATCGAGTGGTTTTGCGACTCATAGCAACCCTATGTACAAGAGCCCTAAACTCCGTTTTATCCTGTGCCAACCTCGTTGTCTCACACTCATTCCCACCACTCCACTCACAGAATCGATCCATCTATTCGAGGGTCTTCCTCTCCTGCACCGTCCCTCCACTCTCCCAAACATGATGTCCCTCTCCAAGGACCAGCCCCTCCTTGCAACATGCCCAAAGTATGTCAGATGAAGCTTCAGAATCCTTAACTCCAGGGAACATTCTGGCTTCACCCTCTCCAGGACAAACCTGTTTGTTCTCCTAGTAGTCCATGGTATATTCAACACTCTTCTCCAGCACCACAACTCAAAGACATCAATTCTCTTTCTATCCCTATTCACTGTCCAACTCTCTGATGCATAGCACATAATTGCAAAGACTATAGCCTGGATCAGGCGCACCTTAGTCTCCAGCCTGAAGTCGCCACACTTCAGTACTCTTGAGCGGTCCCTCACAGCTAGCTGACTTTCCCAACGCAATTCGTCTCCTGATTTCCTGGCTGCTGTTACCAAGAGTGTTGACTGTGGAACCAAGTAAACGAAAATTGTTAACTATCTCAATTATAGCATCCAAAATAATAAGGATAAACTTAACAAAGGAAGTATAAAGTTTGTATTCTTAAAATTGCAGAAGGTTGTGGAAAGAAATAAAGGCCTAAATAAATGGAAAGATGAGCTCTCCGGCAGCATCTGGCAGGGAATATATCGCTGGCCATTCAAATCCACCACCTGCTCTTCACGGGGAAGATGGACAGTCCCTCCCGTTAGGATTTACCACATCAGAAACCCAATGTCGGGTTGCTGTGAGTGAAAATTAACAGCAATGAGTAAGTGAGGGAAAGAATGGAAAGACACCTTATGTTTGCTGAGCAAAACCTTTACTATTATTAATGCAGCAGTTCTCTTGAAATGGAGCTACAGATTCAACCCAGTCCTTATCAGAATTCTAGCAGACTTCTTTACAGAAATTGAGAATATGGAGCACTCACCTTTCATTTTCCGATTTTAAAACTTACTACAAAGTTGCAGGAACCAAGAGCATGCTCTACTAGCATGGTGGGTGTGTAGATCAACAGGACAGAATGTGAAAGTCCAGAGATAAATCTTAACATTGATTTTTAACAAAAATCCTAGTCAGTTAAGTGGAGAAAGAATAGTCTTTTTGACAAATTATTCTGGAGTATCCACACACATACAAAAGCATTAGGCAGATCCTTACCTCACACCATGAACAAAAGCAAAATGAATGAAAAGTCTAAGCAGTGGAGTTGAAGTAATAAAACTCTAGAATGAAATACAGACATAAGCCATTGTAGGTTTTTGTTAGTCAATGCTTCCTTAGATATGGCACCAAAAAGTACATGTAGAAGAAATAAAAATAAAATGAACTTCACCAAAATTAATCCTTTTATGCTCCCAAGGAAAATATTTCAAAAATAACCCGTTGTTGAGAGAATGTTCTTACTAATTACATATCTGATAAGGGGCTTATACCTATTATATAGAAATTAATCTTACAGCTGGACAATGCAAATATCACAATGTAAAAGACAGATTAAACTGCTAAAAAGGCATTTCTCCAAAGAAGATATTCAGGTGGCTGCAAGCACATGCAAAGATGTTCAACATCACTAGTGCAAATCAAAACCATCCTGAGATAATACCTGCGGCCAGCATGGCTAAAGTAAGACACTTGTGAGCGTTGGCACTGACGGGAAAGGGAGCAGTCTTACAAATGCTGACAGCAACGTACACCTGCACAGGCACTTGGCACAACAATCTGACCATTCTTCTGAAGGTTAAAAATTGTTAGCATTTCATTCATCATTTCTACTCTTACACATATTCCCAAGAGCAATCAGAACATACATCCACAAAAACTTGCGTTTGAATGTTTATGGTAGCATTCCCCTACTAGACAAAGCTGGAAGCACCACACATGTCCATTAGCTGATAAGTGGAGAAGCCAAATGTGGAAGATCCATTCACAGAGAAAATTCCACAGGCCGAATAAGAAATGAAGTACTACTTCTCACGCTAACGTGGTTGGACTTTGAAAACAGCATAATATCATATCAACATATCAATTCAAGGAGAAATTTCCTTTCTAGTCCCATTTACTTGGATGGTTTTATCCGGAAAAGGTGTTGAAATCCATCAAATGCCTTTCCTGCATCAGTTGACATGTTCATGTGGTTGTTCCTTTGTTTTATTTATGTAGTGGATTACACTGGTTGATTGTCTTAATGTTGAACCATCCTCTCCAGGGTTACTACTCACAAAAGCACAGAGATGGAAAAGCTAAGTGTCTAAGATCCAGCAAATGGCTAAACACCACCTATATCCATAGTGTATTCACACAATGGAATGTTTTGCGGCACAAGTAGAAGGAAAAAAATTGAGAACTGCATGAAATAGGTGAGTCTAGAGGACATCTGCAAAACTAAGTCACAAAAGGGCAAAATTGGGTAAGACTACTATTTTAATGGGTGTGGGTGTGTGTGTGTGGTTAAGTCAGTTCTCACTGGTACAGGAGGAGATTGTCCCTCCTTCTCCAGCAGAGCATTTGGTGGATTTGAACCACTCACCTCTGGGTTGCAGTGCAGCTTCTTGCCACTAGGCCACCAGAGCTCACCAAGACTACTCGTCTAAAAGCCTAAATGGAACATTTTCTTCCACATACAATAATTATTGGATGGCTACCAGGTATGGGAAGGGAGGGAGAGAGGAATAAAAATTAATAAATAGAAAATATATACTTATTAAGATGGGGAAAGGGAATTTACAGTAAGGGTAGGATCGGACACTGCAGCAATTAATGTTCTAAAACAAAATGTACACAAATGATTGAATAAGAAACTAAACTTTCACCGAAATCACAATTCTAAAAACATTAAAAGTTAACCTAGTACTATAGGTGAAATATCAGTCACAGGAGACTTGAGTCTATACTTGGAGATCGTGGTTAAAAGTCTGGATTTCTATGCTGGGTAATAGAACACTGGTAAGGGATGCTCAACTAACATGCATGTAGTTAGAATACACTAAAATTTCTTGAATTGTATATCTTAAGTGAATAAATTTTTAAAAAGAACAGAAATTATTTCTCAAAAAGCTGTTATAAATGAAAAAGAAACACATATATAGACATGCGTATCTATGCATATATATGTGTGTGTTCAAAAGTATACATAAATATAAAATTTCTTAAAATAATCACAGTACAGGAAAAAGATATGATAATTAAATCAAAATATGCCTCTCTAGTACCTACACTTAAATATTAAGTTTAGAGACCAGCGTCTCAACTTTGATGACTCAAAAGGTTCACTCTTCATCTGATCCAAGGGAAAGACACACATATGCACACACACATACATACCCACGTGCCCGCGAGCGTGCACACGCTGCCACATCACCATGGAAACGCCGCTGTTTCTCAAGCTGCAGCAGACTGAGATTGTGTGTGGTGGGATGGATGAGGCCTTCAAAGCTGGTTTTCAGGACAGAAGGTGGATGTACCATCGCTGTCCCCTACGTGTTGACAGGGACCACTCTGCCTGCGTCCACCTTCTCTGTGAGCTAGCGAGCTTGCCGTGTGTGGACCACCCACACACTAGTGGTCACAGCCAGATCTGCAGGAAAGAGACCCTCCCTCTACGTCGATGATGCCCGGAAAAGGCAGAGAAAGACATTGGGCCTGCAAGGGCGAGGGACCTCAGATGAGGCTGACTGTCTGCAGGGTCAGGCCGGGCCTGAGCCTCTTGGCCAGCAAGCCAAGGACTTCTTGTGGAGAATTCCCTTTTATCTGCACTCTCAAGGTGGAAATGTATCTCCAATTTTCCAGTGAATGCTGGGAAAAGTTTCACCTTCTGTGAAGCCTTGCAAGCTAGAGTGTTGCCACACTGATTTGCACTACTTTAAAAAGAAGGAAATTCTCATTTTATTATTTTTATTACTAACTTTTGGAAACTGCTTCCACTGCCTTACCTGCACACAGGGCCAGATACCTCTTTGAGCTCTTACACAAATCATTTCGTTTATCCATCGGAACAGGCCTGCTAGGACTGTGCTGAGTCACCCCCTTTCTCAGATGAGCCACCTGAGGCTGGAGGAGGATGAAACAGTCCAGGCATAAAAGCAGGCGAGCTGCCAAGCAGGAGGGGACCTGGCCTCGGATCCAGCAAGTTCCCGCTTGCCCAAGTCTCTGCAGGCTGCTTCTCTGGGCTCCTTTATTTGAAGACTCTCTGCTTCTGTGGTCCCACTTTGACCTTTTTGGCTCATTTCTCCAAGCCCTGGGCGTCCCCTCCTGTACACAAGATGTTATACTAATAGTGAATTATAACTGAGATGTAATATGATCATCGTGTAACTTGAGATAAAAGCCTCCCGAGGAATATTGTGATATTATTAATAACAACAAGTCACCTTGTTGTTGTGAGGTGCCGTGGAGTCAGTGTTGACCACCAGTGACCCGACGGGCCCAGTCTTGCACGATCTTCACAACTGCTGCTGTGTCCAAGCCCGTGCGGCCACTGGGCCAACCCATCTACTTGAGGACTTTCCTCTTTATTGCTGACTTTCTACTTTACCAACATGGTGTCCTCTACCCAGGGACCAGGTTCAGTTAGCAACACGCCCATAAGATGAAGTACCATCATCTTTGTTTCTAGAAGCACTCCAAGTTCACTTCCACCCAGACAGATGCTGAGTCTTCTGGTAGATTATGGTGGAGTCAATGTTCTTCTTCTCAAAGCACAAATGGCAATCAGAGTCAAGGGTTCAGAACCTGGACTCTCTGTTCTCGCTGGTAGAAGGACGCCAACTCAGGAAAAGGATGCAGCATTTCCCTTGGCAGGGGTACCAGGAGGGCGTGCACACGTGTGTGAGCGTGCGTGCACCTGCATGCCACTGAAGCTTACATAATAGCTTCATAATAACCTGATCTTCAGAGTGATGTTGCAAAGAAACAGCAATGTAGCCTTAAATAAGAGTCTGAAACTATGAAACACTTGATAAAATACAAGCAGGACCTGGGCCATTTGTGCTTCAGGTTTGGGGCGTGATTGATGAAGATGCCAGGGTTAATACGCCCGGCGATGAACAGCTTCCATGCACACTCATCCTTCATTCTGTTCCCTGCCAGGAGGGCTATTAATAGTGGCTGAGCTTCAACCTGCTCCTTCAAACATTTCAAACACAAATAATAGAAGATTTCCAATTAGTGGGATAATCTGCCTTCAGAAGCCAAGTAGTAAGCACAGTGAATAATTTAAAAAGCTTTGGGATATCAGGATTTATTCTATCTCCCCATAAGCAATAAGCCGGCCACTTTGATTAACAATTGAAAATAGAGGAGAACGGTGCATGGAGAAGTTGGGAGGCAGGGTCCTTTGTTTGTGACACCTTTTTTATCGTTACTGCATTTCTGAAATGTTGTCATTACATAAAACATTATTTCAATTAGTTTTCTGCAAACCCTCAAGTCGTATTCAATAACTTTTTACTGATTTGCAAGAGCTTGGCAACAGGAAGAACATGATTACTGAGAAAAATAGCAAATACCCTCAGGCTTGGAGATGCTTGGAATTGTCTTTGAAGATGTTAGTGTCTCCATTCGTCTTTAGAATCACATATTTTTATTACACATGGGGGCGGGATAAGAAGGAAGACATCCAATCAGATGTATGTGGATTTAGTCCATAGATATGTCCAGAGAACGGGGAGGGGGGCTTCAGTATTGACTCTGGGAACTAATTCAGAAAGAATATATCAGAGATCCCCAAGCCACTGGGACGGTCCCTCACTAGTATACTTTTGGAGAATCACAGGGTCCTCCACACAAGAGCATGAAAACGGGCTCCTAGCAGCTCCCAGGGGACTAAGTGGCAGGGCCAGTTGGGACCCCACCACCTTTGAGTAGTTGCTGGGATTGACTTAGTGAAGAAAAGGCAGGTGGTACAATGTCATGTGGAGACCCCTTACTGGCACCCAGAGGGGCTATAAGGGAGTGAAATCTCCAACAGCCCCTGAGACCTTCTTTTTCTGTCTTTTAGTATTGCCAAGCCTGTCCCCAAGCAGACTGGGCTCCTATGTTAACAATCATAGAATTCACTGTGTCCAAACTCTCATCGGTTTGCTTCATAGTCTCCATGGCCTCACCTCAGTCTTCAAGATTCAGGAGTCAGCAGCTGCCCAGGCAATCGGCTGGGAAGGGTCTGGGAAAGACCATCTTGAGGAGGCGCTGTTAGAGAGCAGGCACCTTCGAGGAATCAATGCTCGCTCACAGCCTGTCTCTCAGGCTGGACAGAGCACTGCGAGCTGGGCTGAACGGTGAGCCCCACTTGTGTGGGGACAACTTCCCTTGCAGAGCTGAAGGTCTCTTCAAGGACACAAAGCAGGCAAGAGAGGGCTGGACTTGGCCTCACATGAGCCCGCGTTTCTCCACACCCACCCACACTGGCCACAGGTGTGGCTCCACCTGGGGAAGAGCATCCTAGCTTCTAGAATTGCTAAAAGTATTCTGTGCAAGACTCATGCATGCTGCCATGAAGCCAAGGGGAGCTGGGGCGGGAGGAAGAAGGCAGCAGTGAGGGGAGGGGCACCCAAGACTCAGATGAAGAAAAAGGCCCCAGGGGCCTCAAAGGAGCGTGGGAATCCTCAGGTCCTGTCTGAAGTCATTCCAGTTCCTGCCTCCATCACTCCAGACAAGGGTCATGGGCAACACGTCATATGTTCATGACACGTGTGGCCACAGGCACTCACATCAGATCTTCAGTCACGGAGGTCAACAGCACACAGGCCAATAATCTCCTCATTTTTGCATCTCATGAGATCCCAAGACAGATGGTTATGTAGCTACCTGTGGTTGGTTTTTTTTTTCCTTTCCCTAATGACCTCAGAACTTGGATCGTTTAGTCGGAGGTTCTGTGGGTATATTTGCGAGATACTGGGAGCTGAGTTCTAGAACACTCTAGTAAAGCAGGTCACTTGAGGGGTTTTGTCTGCTTCCCATTGCACAGACAAGTTGTCTTGACATTGTACTGTGTCTGTTAAGTATGCAGCAGCATGATGAGAAATCTTGAAATACTGTGAAGATGACCAGATGTGACCCAGAGACGTAAAGGCAGCACATGCTGTCAGGAAAACAGAAGCCAGTAGAGTTGGGCAGCACAAGTACACACAGCCCTTCGAGGTGAACACAGAGCACCTGTGAGGTCCTCACAGGTGTGAAGCAGAGCAGAACGAGATGTGATTGTAACTCCCACCCCCACGTCTGCCTTGATGGCTCATTGGCCTACGCCAAGGGATCCAAATGACCTCACCTGGCAAGAGAGAGCTAAAATGGTTTCCATTCCTAAAAGGTGATCAAACAGCTGGAAGGAATTGTCAAATAATATCATCAATATCACATGCAACTAAAATATTGTTGAAATTTTTTTTTAAAAAAATGACTACAACAGCGCATCAACTGAGAAACTTTCAGAAGTTCAAGGGAATTCCAGAAATTCAAGCTGGATTCAGGAAAGGCTGTGGAGTGAGAGATATCATTACTGATGTCAGATGGATCTTGGCTGAAAACAGAATGTCAAAAAGATATTTCTTTGTGTTTTATTGACTATGTGGATCATAACAAATTGTGGATAACATTCAAAAGAATGCAAATCTCAGAACACTTAACTGTGAAACCTGTACATATACCAAGAAGTAGTTGTCCAACAAAACAAGTGAACACTATACCTATACAACCTGTATGTTGTTGTTGTTGTTGTTGTTAAGTGCCATCAAGTTCCAGGCAACTCATAGCGACCCTATGAAGGAGAAGGAGAGTCCTCGACGCTTGGGTGCCTTTCATCCTCTCTCCAGGTTCATAGGGTTTCTGGAGACAAAGCTATTACGGAAGTGGATGCCACTCCTCCTTCCAATCAACCTGTACAGTGAGAAAATAATTCCAGAAGCAGGATTTTATGAAAAGAATGTTACATCCGAAGTAGAGGAAGACTTGTCAAGAACCTGTGTTGTTTCAGATAACAGAGCTTTGCTTGCAAAAGTAACCTTGAAGTACTTACTGCAGAAGATCAAAAAGGAATAGGAATTACATCTCAACATCAAGAAGGCAAAAATCCTTACTTCTGGTCAACATCATGATGGATGAATAAAAGATTGAAGCTGTTATATGTTTCTTTTAATCTGTATCTATAATCAACACACATGGAAGCATCATCAGTCAAGAACAGATGATGCATATTGGTTATCAAGGATCTCTTTAAAGTGCTAGAGAGAAAGGCTATCAGTTTACAATCAAGGTGCACCTGATGTAAGCCGTGGTATTCTCAGTGGCTTCTCATGAATCTAAAAGTTAAACAAATATGGAAGACAAAAACAAGTCAATGCTTATGAAGTGTGTTGTTGAGGAGGAATACTGCCAAAAGAGCAAACCTGTTTTGGAGAAAGTCAGAGCGCTCCATAGGGACAAGGATGGTGACACTTGGCCTCCCATACTACGTGCATGTTGTCAACAGGGGCCAGGCCTTGGAAAAGACATCATACTGGAAAGGTCAGTGAAAGAGAGGCTGATGGCTGTAAGACAGACTGGCACCGTGGCCATAACAATGGGCTTGAGCACGTCTGAGATGGTGTGGACGACTCAGCCTAAGACAGAGTGTTCACAGCGTTGCTTGAAGTTGTAGGCGTCTGAAAGCAGCCCCACCTTGGTGCTTCAGGCACTGAGGGCAGAAGAGCTTGGCTACTCTCAGTCGGTTTTCCTCTACACCCCTCCCCCTTTCCTTTCTCCCCGTCCACCTGCTTGTCTTGATCTGGAAGGCACTGCAAGCTTGCAGCAGCCCTAGTGTGGTGATTGCAGAGCGTTGTGTGCTAACAAACTCCATGCTCCAAACTTACAAATGAAACTGCAAATTGAAAGCCCTCAACTTTTGATTACTAATCTGTTACTGAAAGGAAATAGATTGCCAACATGAACTAAGGTAATTGCTCGAAATAGAAGTTCAGGATGGATGCGGTGAGATCCGTGTCTCAGATTGAGTCTGCCCACATTCTGTATTGAAAACGATTGAGTTCAAATTCAGGTTAAGATTTTAAAACCGTTCAATTATCTCTTTAATTATTTTTCATTTAAGGTACATATCCACTTGTCAATCCTGATCAAGGCTGGAGATACAGGAATAACATTCAATACGGCAGTGTAATGTCCACGTACGTCTACCAGAAGCAGGAGCCTGATCTTACAGAAAGACTGCAGAGCAGCCCCGGGAGGAAGCCAGCACGTGGGAGATGCCACTTTGTGAGCACTGACGGGGTGCTGACACTACTGGGAAGTCAGGAAAGCTTAACCTGTGTGTCTGTGTAGATGTGTGTGTCTGTTCGTGTGCATGTGTATATATGGAGATACATGTATCCTGTGTGTCTTTGTGTACGTATATGTATATATGGCTATGAAGACATGTACAATAGGCAAGAACACAATACAAAACAAACCTATCTATTTTAAAAGGGAGAAATGTCCTTTTAGTCTAGAAGAACAATTAGAAAAGACCTCCTTTCTCTTAGCCTGTTGGTGGTGGTGCCTTTGAGCTGCCTAGGACTCACAGCAATCCTACAAGCAGGCTGCTCAGCCTACGAGGACTGTGGAAAGGAACCCTTTAGGGAAGCTTGCTTCTCCACCCTGCAGTCCTCCTCCTCCACCTTGCAGTCCATTGCTGAGCTTCACGCCATCTCTCTTAAGACAACAGGGCTTTCTGACCTTGTATCAAAGATGACCTTTTCAAGGAAAACTTCAGCTGTTTTAATCTTTAACTGAATTACAGGCTCTGAATCACAGACTTTCCAATTTCCTGTTTTCTTTTCCTCTTTCCATGTTGTACAGGACTCAAATATTTTCTCCTGAGTCAATTCAGACCAGGCAGGTCAGCATGCAGCTAATGCCGGCATCACGAGGCCCAGAAACCCACCTGAGTGAGTAACCCTGGCCCCTCCAGGTGTTCCCTCCTAACAGCCTGTGACTCTGCTAAGAGCTTTCAGGTGACATGCCTATGACCGCTTTGTGACCTTCTAGAGACCTCAGTGCAGTCAGCTGACCAGAAAGATGTCAACTTGGAGGCCAGCTTCATGTGCCTACTAATTTACATAATTTCTGCATTTCTGAAGGGAGCTCTGGTGGTCTCGTGGCACAAACCTGCGCTGCAAGCCTGAAGGCACACGTCTCAAGGCCACCAGCTGCGTTGCGGGAGAAGGATGGGCCGTCTCCTTTCATGCGATTAACTGCCTCTGAAAACCTGCCAGAAGGTCAGGTATGGGTCGGCTCCAAGCCTGTGCTCCATTTCTGAAGGTAAGCATCCCTTTCCTTCCTAAAACGTGCTGGGAAAGTATGTATTTCTCCTATGCCCTAACAAACATCCTCTCAGAGTTTTTCTTCCCTTGCTAAGATAGATCTGGGCATTCTTGGACCACTGTCTCACCTTCATTACTGAGGAGCAATGATGTCAGTTTGAGTACTAAGGTGTGCCTGATTCAGGTCATCATCTTTTCAGTCATTTGGTATGCATCTGAGAGCTGGACAATGACTAGGGGAAACAGAACAATTAATGCCTTTGAACTGTGGTGTTGAAGAGGGGTGTTGAATATCCCATGGACATAGGAACAAACACATATATGTTGGAGAAGGTACAGCCAGAGTACTCCTTGGAAGCAAAGATGAAGTGTTGTCACAGTATTTGGACTTGTTGCTAAAAGAGGTTATTCCTTGGAGAGGGACATTATGTTTGGAATGGTAGAAGGATGGTGACGGGAGGGAAGATCCTCCACCAGGCGGATTGACACGGTGACTGACGCAATCAATAGGCTTTCGTGTGACAGTGTGAGGATGGCACAGGATAGGACAGGGTTCCGATCTGCTGTTTATAGGGTCACTACAGATTATAATTGACCAAATGACACCTAACAATAATAACGACAATAATAATAACCTGTCTCTTACATGAAGATACAGACTAAAAATTCTGCTTTTCTTTTTTCACTCCAAACTCTGTCCAAACATTGATTTTTCTATCAGCAGGTGTTTTCCAAACACAATGTCATCACTGAAAAACTTACAACAGACTATGCAGAGTAGGGGAGTACTATACAGCAGTCCAGGTCCCGCTGACAACCGAAGGAGCTGGCCAGTCCATTCATGGAATCCCAGCTGGTGCCCAGCAAAGCATCTGAAAACTAGAGAAACAAACACAAGTCTACGCATTCCAGTACAGCATGATTTAGGGGCAAATTAGATAAGAATCACAGGCAAGACTCAAGAATATACTAGTAAGATTGCTTTGTACACAACAGAGAAAAGAAATAGACCATCCTGGAGTAAGCCTGGATTCAGGGAGAAGATTTTTCGCTGGTTAAGGCCATGCCTTGCCTTGGTAGGTCTACCAGATGGATGGGCAGTTAATTCAGCTGACAAAGCTTTGGAGTGATATTGGAGTTGACATGACTGTCTGCCTCCTGGTCGTGTTTCCAGCTTGGGTGCCAGGCTGAGGCATTATCTGACGTGGCAGTCCTAGAAACAGACACCATCTGCTCGGAGCTGTCTTTACCGCCAGGATGGCTTTCACTCTTCTAAGTGTTTCTACACCTGGAATAGTAAGTCCTGAGAAAGACATAGGAGGAGTCCATGTCTCCTTTGAGGTGCAGCACGCCGGGCCATAGACGCTGCAGAGGCAGAGCATCCATTCGGATGAATCTGGACCAGTTCCTCTTTCTCACCAGGCCTGGGAGTGAAATCTAATGAGCCCAGAGCAGCCACAGCAAAGGCTCAAATGGCACGTGCTGTCAGTGAAAGTTCCCACTTTCCTTCCCACCCCATCCCATAAATTTCTTTCTTTGAATCTGCAAAGAATTCTAGAAACAGTAACTGACTTTCAGCTGACCACCATCGATCTGAGAACTGCCAGCTCTGAGGAAGAGGAGTGGGGAGTTGAGAGTTCAGCACGGAGCAGCTCAAGGAATCCTGCTGACTCAATGAGGAAGCACTGAACTGATAACCAAAACGTTGTCTGTTCAAACCCACCAGCTGCTCTGCAGGAGAAAAGATGCCGATTTGCTGCCGTGAGAACAGATGAGAACATGGTGGCCAGGGAGGAAGTGGAAGCAGTGTTACAACGAAGGTTACAAAACAAAACATGTACAGCTTGTCGAGCGGAAAACAAATTTCCTCAGTAAACATTCCCTCAAACCATAACATGTTAAAAAAAGGACAGCTTGATTAAAAGGACAGGTGATTAATTTTATAAAGCATAATGCATGAGAATGACTATATGAAACACAATGTGAATTAAGAGTAGTCTGAAACACAATGTACATAAACTTTCTAAGCAAACCAATTTTTTTAAAAAAATGATGTTATAAAAAAAAAAAAGGGCAGCCTGGAAGTCTTCCGGGGCAGTCTGGGCTGGTGGTGAGAAGCTGCGCTGCGACCCCAGGGCCGGTTATTGGACTCTACCAGCACTCCGTGGGTGAAGGACAGATCATCTCCCTGTGACTCACTGCCTCTGAAAACCCGCTGGAGGTTCAGCGAAGAGTTGGCTCCAACTCGATGATAAACACAGCAGTGATATACTGGAAAAGGTAACGGGTCAAAGATAAATCACAATAAAATGAATTAACACAGTGTAACAATGGGCTCCAACATTTGGGAGATTATGACAATGGCTCAGAACAGAACAAGGTTTCCACTTGTTTGTAGAAGAGCTAGGAGTCAAGGTCAACTTGACAACACATAACAATGACAACAAAGCACACATGTTTCCTCAGAGTCAGAATTGACTCAATGGCCGTGGGCAGCCCAGCTCTGCCGTCAGCAGTAGGCATGGAGCTTCTGTGGAGCGACCATCTCTGCATTTATGGGATTCCATGACTTGATAGCAACTAAGGACCACCACCACCATCTGTGGCTAGAGTCACACCGGGCATTAAACGTGTGGTATTCATTGACGACTCAGCAAAGAGAATCAATCAGAGCACTTTTCCTGCTTGACGGTAATCATAGAACGATCCCATGTGGCTTTTCTGGCATTTTCTGAGGGTCTTCCATGCTCTCGCATGCCTGAAAACTACCAAAATTCTCATACCAAGAGAATTGGTATGAAGGTGGAATGAGCACTGACAAAGTGAAGGCTTTAGAAGTGGCCCCTTCCCTGCACCCATGTCAAGTGTCCAGCTCCCTGCGAAGGAGAGAGGGCCCTGCAGGGTGAGATCTGGGCCTGTGGGCTATTTCTGCACATGTGCCTTGTGTGACAGAGTAAGGAAGGTCCCTGCCTCATGGACTCCCCACCACCTGGTGCTCAAAGGCCTGGTGGACAGATCACACATGCAGGCAGTGAGCTGAATCAAGAAATGGGAGGCGCCCACAGTTCTCTGCAGTCCGCTCCAATGCATAGAAATCCTAGAGGCCAAGCAGTGTCCCGGAGGGACGCTGAGGGCCCGAGGCCCAGCTGCTCTGGGAGAGAGTTGGGAAGTCTTCCTTTGTAAATATTTACAGTCTCAGAAACACAAGGTACGGCCTCAGTGAGTCGAAATAAACTCAGAGGTAGTGGGTTTGGTTTAATCTTTATGGAGGCAGATTGCTTCAGCTCTTTCCTTCAGAGGGACCGGTGGCTTCAAACTCCTTCCTCTTGGCCAGCAGCGCCGCACTTCAACCACAATGACAACCACCATCTTTCACCGGGATTCTTCCAGCTCGACCAAGCTGAGCTTCTTGTCTTCCGTTCACTGCAGACTTTGTCTCCTTCTCAAGGTCCGACCAGTTTACTCCCTCACTGGACTTCTAGGGTCGGAAATCGACTGACCTTGGCCCTTCAGACCCCTCTCCATTCTCAGCTTCAGCAAACACAGATTCCTAATACTTGGACCCCCTGTGATATATGTCTGACTCTCCCTCTCTCACGTGCACATATACCCTAACAAAAACACACCTGTAAGTACATACAAACATACACCTGCACACAACACCCACAAATACACACATGCACACAACATACAACACAGAGGCTGCACACAAATGAACACCTACAAACACACACACAGCTAAATACATTTGACCACACACATAACACAAAAATGGACATTGCTGGAGAAATGTGGTTCACCTGCTGTCAGGTAAATCAGTCTCGGAGAGGTCGGGGTGGGAAAGCACAAGTTTTCTCTTGTACGCACCCACGTAAGAGAGCCGGGCATGCGCTTCCCAAATCTGTCTTGTTAAGGGAACACTGTGGGAATGTTTGTAGGCTATGGAAGGGAGCCCTGGTGGCCTAGAGACAGGAAGCTGCGCCACAATCCCGAAGGCACACAGTTCGAGGCCACCAGTTGCTCTGCGGGGGAAGAGGGTCACTCTCCTCCCGTGTGAACTGCTTCTGAAAACCCACTGGAGGGTCAGCTATGGGTCGGTTCTAACTCCACGGTACACAACAACATGCTAAGGGTGTGAGGAAAAAACTATTTACTCAGCACTTTCAGCAGAGAAAGGGGGGCTTATGCAAATGGCCTCAATGATGACACCTTTCTGGTTGGCTGAGTGCACTGAGGTCTTCCTCCTTCAAGAGGACCACTTTCTAGACAGTCACACAGGGGTCACAGGCATGGCAGAGTCACAGGCTGTTAAGAGAGAACACCTAGGGGGACCGGCATTACTCAGGGGGGTTTCTTGGCCTCCTGATGCCTGCATTAGCTGCTTGCTGGCCTATTGGTCTGAATTGACTCAAAGGAAAATATTTTGATTCATCACATGGAAAGCAGAAAAAGAAACAGGGAAATCTGTGATTCAGAGCAAATCTATCAGTAATTCAGCTAAAGATTAAACCAGTTAAAATGTTTCTCCCTTTTCCTTGAAAAGGTCATCTTTGACACAAGATCAGAACAACCACTGTGGCTTACTTGATTATATATCAACATCAAGAATGCAAAACTCTTCACTACTGTGCCAACAGGCAACATGGTAATAGATGGAGAAAGGATTGAAATTGTCCATAATTTACTTGGATCCAAAATTAACACTCTTAGTACCAGCAGTCAAGAGAGAAGATCTTCACCCTGAAACTCACAGCGTCCCTTTTCAGCAGGAAGTAGCTAAGAGAATACGCCATCCCCTTTTCCTTATGACTCAGGGTGAAGTCTCTCTCAGGGAGGAGTGATAGGGAATGGCAAAGGACACACTGACAAAGAAGATTAATCAGAACTGGCTTTGACAAGCACTGTGGCATTTGGACAAGAACAAACTAGGAGGAGGGTAGAGAGAATAGTGCAACAATGAATGAGTGGAAGCCCAAAATCTCTGTAAATGTTTATGAAAATTAATAAAATATAATTATAGAAAAAAAAAGAAATCAAAAGACACACTACAGTGGGAAATCCTGCTGTCAATCACCTTTCCAAAATGCTAAAGAGCAAGGATGTCAATTTAAAGGCTAAGGGGCACTTGCTCCAAGTCATGGTCTTTTTTGATTACTTGCTATGCATCCAAAAGCTGTACAGTGGATAAGGATGGCGGAAGAATCAATGCCTTTTTAGTTGTGGAGTTAGAGAAAAGTACTAATGTTCATGGACTGCCAAAAGAACAGTCTGTCTCGCAGAAAGTGTGCCCGGGGTACTCCTTGGAAGGAAAGATGGTGAAATGTCATCTCTTTGGGCATATTTTGAGCATGTTGTTAGGAGGGGCTCGTCCTTGGAGGAAGATATCAGACTTAGTAAGGAGGAAGGTCAGCATAAGAGGGGAGGGCCCGCAACAAGATAAACTGACACTATGACTGGGCTCAAGTGTATGGGACATGGTGAGGATGACGTAAGACAGGACAAGAGTCAGGTCACAGGGTCACTATGAGTAGCAATCGATTCGACAGCATATAACATCAGTAACCTGAAGGACAAACGAGTCTGTCTTGGAAGAACTGTTAGCCTAATTCTCCTTAGGAGCAAGGGTGGCAAGGCTTATGTCCGAGGCTGGGCTCACGTCCATATCATCGAGCCGCATGAGGCTCCAGGGAAAGGCTCGGTGCTTAGTGAGATAGAAGGTCCAGGGGAGAGAAGACTTTCAACACGCTGGACTAGAGCAGGGGCCGCCACCTGGACTCACACCGAGCAGTTCTTGGGAAATGGGGCAGGATTGGGTAATGTCCTGTTCTTTTGTATGTGGAGTGTCGATGACTCAGAACCGACTCGACAGGAACCCACAACAGCTCATCAGAGACACACAGAAATGACAACACCCTAGTGTCGTCTTGAGAATCATAACTTCACGCCGTAGCCTGAGTCCTCTTCAAAGCTGGTTTCAGAGGAGAGATCCTGGTTTCTGAGATGCATCTGCACTCTTTCTCCTCATTAGACTAATCCAGAAGATAGAGTCACACTTCTCTATCATGACTTCAACTTTCCTCGTCGTCTCTCCTCCTGGATCCTCAGACCGTGGACTCAGCTCCTATTTTCTTTGAGCATGTTGGTGGTGTTCTTAGGAGCTGCAGAGTCAACTATGACTCATAGCCACCCTATGCCCAGCATATCTGTAGCCTGCACTATTCTGTGTCATTTTTGACATCTTTAATAGGCACAAGTCCATTGTTACAGATAACATTAACCCAATTCGTTAAGAGTTGTCCTTTCTTCTGTCAACTCTCCACCTTTGCAAGCCTGCTGTATTTTTCCAGGTACTGGCCCTTCCTAATAACATCCCACAGTATAGGAGATGAGGTTTCACCATTCTTGCCGTGCACCAACCAAGGAGCACCCTTCTTGCACTTTCTCTGAGACTTGTTTGTGTTTTTGACAGTCCATGGGAGATTCAGCACTCTTCCCCAACACAACTCAAAGGTATCAATTCTTCTGCCATTCTCTTTCATTTTCCAACTTTCAGATTCACAGCAAGTGTTTGAAGGACCATGGATTGGGTCAAGGGCACCATAGCCTTAAACTGACACTATTACTCTATAGAACTTTGGGAAGGTCCCTGACACAGATTTTCTCAATGTGATATGTCCTTGGATTTCTTGTCTGCTTGAACCAAGGATGAGCATGATGTTTGTGTCCGTTATTACTGTCATACTTAACGGTCTCTGGTTCCCCTCACTGATTATCTGAATTCAGTTAGGGCAGTGTCTCCGAGTGCTCATGCCATACCAGTCCTACAAATCAGGACCCTTTTGCCCTGTGGAATAATTTCTTCAGGCCATCTGCCCATTGGAAAATGGGATTATCAGAAAGGAAACTCAAGGTCATGGTTGGATACAATACAGCAATGAAGAAAGAAAGCCCTGGTTTGCAGATAATTGTTTTTTCTCATGTAAAGTGTAAGAATCTGTAATTCTTTGGGCCAAGCGTTATTTATTTATTTATGCAGATGTGTAACGTATCAGAGACAGGAATAATTCTTTTTAAACCTTAGCAAATATCATCTGTTCGCTTTCCAAATGACTACATAAATGGAATTTAATTAATTTGCTTTCTTTTCCTTAATTCCCTGAAGTTGGGATTTTTTTTCCATTTGTAAACAAATAGCAACTGTGTATAATATCTACAAAGCGTAGTTTGGCAGACTCCCTACTGCACTGGAAGATATTCAGCTTTGTATCAAATGCATGCAAGTTGCTTTCATATGGTTTAGTTTTGTTCTCACACAGAGACAAAAATAAATCCCTACATCCAAGGATCCTCCACTGTGATAAACAGCACAGACCCAGTAGCCTTCATTTTGCTCCAGCCACCGTGACCAATTAAGGCTTTGCTGTGTGGCACCTGCTTCACTCCTGGGTAATGTTCAGGTGCCAACCAATTGGTGCCAACTCATAGCCACTCTGCAGAACAGAACCAAGCACTGCCTGGCCCGTGGCACCCTCACAGCTGTCACGAACTTTAAGCTTGTTTCAGCCATGGGGCCAATCCCTGTGGGAAGCCTTTGTTTCCACCAATCTCCTACTTCAGCAAGCATAATGCCCTTCTCCCGAGATTGGCCCCTCTTGGTAGCATGCCCAAAGTAGGTGAGACTTTGAAAGAGCACCCTAGAAATACTTATACCAAGACAGACCAGAGCTGTCCATTCTGGAAGTCTGTCGTATATGCAGCATTCTTCCCAATACCATAATTTAAAGCATCAATTTTTCCTTATCTTTTATCCAACTTTCACGTATAGATGAAGTAAGTGAAAAATACTATGTCTTAGCTCAAGTGCACCTTAATTTTTCCATATTAGTCTTAAAAAAATCTTTTCACTTGAAAGAGGTTCTTGACAGCAGATATGCTTAATGTAATATGATTTCAGCTTCCACAGGTGTTGACTGAGGGTCCAGACTCAGTGAAGTCCTTGACAATGGTCGGTCTCCTCTCTGTTTATCATGATGTTACTTATTGGGCATGTTGTGAAGATTTGTTTCCTTTTTGTTGAGGTGCCATCCACACCGAAGGCCGTGATCTTTGTTTTCATCACTAAGTACCTTAAGTTCTCTTTCCTTGCAGCAAACAAGTCTGAATATCACAGGCTGTTAATGTCTTCATACCGTCCGTCCAGTTCCCTCACATTACTTGATCAGCATACAGATGGCATTGGTGTGGTGAAAGATCTAACTGACATACACTTTCCTGAATTTAAATGCAAGGCCTTCTTGTTCTCTTTGACCAAGTCCCTCTTGGTCTGTGTAGAGATTTCACATGAACACATTTAAGTGCTCTGGAATTACTTAATGTTATCCATCATTTTATACGATTCTTGTCGTCCAATGCCTTTGTATAGACAGTAAAACACAAGTAAACATTATTCTGGAATTCCCTGCTTTTAGCCAAGATCAATCTGACCTTAGCAATGACATCCTTTATTTACTTTTTATGTATTTTATTCAATTTATCATAAATATCATAAGGAACTACAGAAGTGCTGCCCATATACCTTTTTTTAACTAAAATTCGTGTTATACACTGGCTTACTTACAAGTTTCATATACATTGTTTTTCACACCAGATATTTCCCATTTTCATTACCCATCCCTCTCTCCACCCATCAAATTGTGCAGCCCTATGATTACAACCACCCTCCACCCATCCTAACCTCTCTGCTCCTCCTGTCCCCTCTTAGATCCTCATACCCATTTTACCAATTATCTTTCTACCATAATGGTCTTATACAGTATTTGTCCTTATGGAACTGAGTTAGTTCACTCAGCATAATGCTCTCCAGTCCCTCCCAAGGTAGGTAGCCATTTTCAAAATCATTGCTCCTTTAATGCTGCGTAATATTCCATGATGTGAATGTACCATAATTTCTCAACTCATTCGATTGTGGTGGGAAATTTGGTCTGTTTCCATGTTCTTGTGATGAGGAGTAACACTGCTACAACACTGGTGTACAAATCTTCAATTCCTCAGTTCTAATTTTCTCAGGGTGTATTCCAAGCAGTGAATAGCTCAATCATATGGAATTTCTATGTTCAGTTCGTGGTTTTTTTTTTAGAAAATGTCAAACTGCCTTCCAGAGTGGTTGTACCATTTTACAATCCCACAAATATTATATAATAGTTTATATCTCTCCACATCCTCTCCAACATTTATTACTTGCTGTCCTGTTAAACTTTGCCACTGCTGCTGGGGTGAGATGGTATCTCATTGTGGTTTTAATTTGCATCTCTTTTATTACCAGTGACTTTGAGCATTTCTTCATGTGTCTGTTGGCCATCCGAATATCTCCCTCTTTGAAAAGTCTTTCCATGTCTTTTGCCTGTTTTGTAATTGGGTTATCAGCATTTTTCTTATGAACACCCAGTTGTTGTTTTTGTTGTTATGTGCCGTCGAGTCGTTTCCGACTCATAGCGACCCTATGCACAACAGCCCTAAACCCTGCTCTATCCTGCACCAACCGCACTGCCTCTGACACACCTCTAGGATTCTATAAACTTTTGATATAAGACCCTTGTCCAAAATGGTATTGTCAAATGTTTATCCCCGGTCAGTAGGTTTTCTCTGCACTCTGTTGAGAAAACAGCTTTGATACACAAACAGGATTTAATCTTTAAAAGATCCCATTCATCAGTTTTATCCTCTCCAGATTGTGCATTTCTGGCTATATTTGGCAGACTCTTTATACTGTAGACCAGGGCTTCTAAGCTTGATCCCATTTTGTCTCTTATGAACTTCATGGTTTGGGGCTTTATTTCCAGGTCTCTGATCCACCTTGAATTGATTTTTGTGTATGATGTGAGATGTGGAGCCTATTTCAGCTTTCTGCAGGTAGCAGTCCAGTTTTGCCAGCATCATCAGTCTGGAGACTAAAGTGTGGCACTGCACAATTACTTCTTTGCAATCACTTGTTATGCATCAGAAAGCTGGACAGTGACTAGGGAGGATAGAAGGAGAACTGATGCCTTTGAGCTGTGGTTCTGGAGAAGAGTATTGAATGTACCATGGACTGCCAAGAGAACAAACAAGTTCATCCTGGAGAGGGTGAATCCAGACTGCTCCTTAGAGGCAAGGATTCGGAGGCTTCGTCTGACATACTTTGGAAATGTTTTAAGAAGAGACCAGTCCTCGTAGAGCGACATCAAGCTTGGAAGGGTGGAGGGACAGTGCAAGAGAAGATGACCCTGGATGAGATGGATGATTCAGGGACTACGGTAATGAGGGTAGGTGTGTCAGAGACAGTGATGTTGGCACAGGACAGAGCATGGTTCAGGGCTGTTGTACAGAGGGTTGTTATGAGTGGTAAGCAACTAGAGAGCACATAACAAAAACAACATCATTAGAATTGCATTAAACATGTACATTGCTTTTGATAGGATTGTCATTTTTGCAAGATTGAGTCTTCCTATCCATGAACAGGGAACATTTTCCCACTTATTTAGGTCTTTATTGTGTCTTGCAGGAATATTCTGTAGTTTTTTTGAATGGGTTTTTTGTGTCTCTAGTTAGGTCCATTCTCAAGTATCTCAATTTGTGGTTCACTATTGCCCATGGTAGACAGTGTTTGGTGGAGCTTCCCAATTAAAACAAGCTTGGAAACAGGAGTGGCATCCACTTCCAAAATAGCTTGCATCCGGAAACCCTATGAACTTGGGGAAACGATGGAAGTCATACAAGAATTCAGGTCTTTCATTCATAGGGTCTCTATGAGTCATCTACGACTCAATGACACTTAACAACAGCAGCATTGTAAATGGTATTATTTTCTTGGTTTCCTTCTGAGTTCTTTTTGTTATACTGTGGAGGAATCCCCCTGATTTTTGGATATTGATCTTATATCCTGCCACTTTACTAAACTGGTCTACTAGCTCTAACAGGTTTTTTGGTTGAGTCTTTGAGGTTCTCTGTGTACACTTTCATATTATCTGCATATAACAACAATTTTACCATCTTTTCTTTCCTTCTCTTGTCAAATTGACTTAGCAAGCACTTTCAGTACAATATTGAATAGAAATGGTGACCGTGGGCATCCTTTTCTGGTCTCTGTTCACAAGGAAAATGTTTCTAGTCTGTCTCCATTGAGAATGATATTGGTTCTTGGTTGAGCATATATACTTTTCATTATGTTTAGGAAATTACCTTCTATTCCAATTTTGCTGAGTGTCATTATCAGAAAGGAGTGTTGGATTTTTTCAAATACTTTTTCTGAATTAATTGCCAATATCGTATGGGTCTTGTTATTTGCTTTGTTAATATGGTGAAATACGTTGATTGTTTTTCTTGTGTTGAACCATCTTCGCATACCTGTTATGAATCCCACTTGGTCAGGATAAATTGTTTTTTGATGTGCTTTTGGATTCTATTGGCTAGGATTTTGTTAAGGATTTTTGCATATATATTCATGAGACTTATTAGTCTGTAGTTTTCTTAGTAATATCTTTACCTGGTTTTGGTATTAAGGTTATGCTTTTTTCATAGAATGACTCTGGGAGTTTACCTTCTTTTTCTATTTTTTTAAAATACTTTAAGTAGAATTGTTGATATATCTTCTCTGAATGTTTGTTAGAATTCAGCTTTCAAGCCATCTGGTCCAAGATTTTTCTTATGAGGAAGCTTTTTTATGACTTGTTCAATTTCTTCTTTTGTGATGTATCTATTCAAGTATTCTACATCTGTCCATGTCATTCTGGGTATGGCATGAATTTCAAGGAATTTCTTCATTTCCTGTATATTTTCAAACTTATCAGAGTATAGATTTTCATAGTATTGTGATATTATTGATTTAATTTCACCTGGTTCTGTTGTGATGTCATCTCTATCACTTCTTAATCAAGTTATCTTTGTCTTCTCTTTTTTTCATTTTGTTAAGTTTGCCAGTGGTTTGTCAATTTTACTGACCCTTTTGAAAAAACAGATCCTGATCTTATTGGTTTCAATTGTTTTTCTGTTCTCTATCTCATTGATTTCAGGTCTTATTCTTATAATTTCCTTTCTTTTAAACACTGTAGGATTACATTATTGTTCTTTTTGTATTTGATGAAGGTATTGAATTAGATAATTTCTTTTTCTTCTTTCTTCCTTTTTTTATGTGTACCTAATAATGTTATGAACTGTCCCCTGAGGACCGCCTTAGCTGCATCTCAAAGGTTTTGGATGTTGTATTTTCATTTTCATTTGTTTCAAGGAATTTTTAAATTTCATTCTTCATTTCTTTTCTAACTCTATCATGTTCTAGCAGAGAGTTATTTAGTTTCCACATGGATGGTTTTGTAAACTTTATGCTCCTGTGGTTAATTTCTAGTTTTGTGGCATTGTGATCTGAGAACATACTTTGTATTACTTCAATATTTATCAATTTGTTGAGGCTTGCTTTGTGTCCTAATATGTGACCAATTCTGGAAAATATGCCATTTGCACTTGAGGAGAAAGTGAATTGAGTTTTAGTTGGGTACAGTCTCCTGATTACATTCACAAGTTCAGATTGGCTGATTTTATCGTTTAGATCTGATCTTCTGCATCTTTTTCTTTGGTGATAGTGGTATGTTGAAGTCTCCTTCCACCATTGTGATGCTGTCTATTTCTTTCTTCAATTCTGTTAACCACTGTTTTATGCTTTTTGCAGATCTTTGGTGTGTAAATATTGACCAAAGTTGTGTCTTCTTGATCTATTGTACCTTTAATCAGTATGTAATATCCTTCTATGGTGGTTTTCCTTCTGAAGTCTATTTTATCAGAGTCTGAAGTCTATTTTATCAGAGAGTAGTCTTGCCACTCCTCCTTTTATGTGATTGCCATTTACTTAGTCTATTTTATCAGAGAGTAGTCTTGCCACTCCTCCTTTTATGTGATTGCCATTTACTTAGTATGTTTTTTTCTAGCTTTTGAGTTTTAGTTTGTCTTTCTCTCCATTTTCTTTAGATGTGTTTCTTGTAGTGTTGTGTTCTGTATTTTTTTTTAAATCCATTCTGTTGCTCTTTTCTCTTGATTGGCACATTTTGTCCATTCCCATTAGGTGTGATTTTTCTCGGGCCAGGTTTTACCATTGCCATTTTGCTGTGATTCTTTTTCCGTTGTTTCTGGTTACTATGGTACATCTACCTTTGACATCTCTGTGCAAAGGACTTCCCTTAAAATTTCTTGTTGTTTTGGTCTTGTCTTCACAAGTTTCTTAACTTTCTTCTTTTCTGCAGAGGATCTAATTTCTCCTTCATATTTGACAGAGAGCTTTGCTTGGTATAGGATCCTTGGCCAGCAATTGTTTTCTTTCAACTTTCTGTTTATACCATCTCATTGCCTTCTAGCTCACATGGTTTCTGCTAAGAAATCAGAACTTGAATTGTTTCCCCTTTTAGGTAACTCTGTTTTACTAATGCTGATTTTAGTATTTTATCCTTATCTTTTAATTTAGAGAATTTGACTATGATATGTCTTGATTTTTTTCTTTTTTAATCTACTCTATTTGATGTTCTCTGTTCTTCTTGCATGTGAATTTCCTTGTTCTTCAAAATACCATGGAAGCTTTTTTCTAGTACTTCCACAATGTTCTCAGTGACTTTGCTGTCACTCCCATGTTCTGGAATTTCAAGCATATGTTTGTTGTTCCTTTTGATGTCATCCCACATGATTCTCCTATTTTCTTCATTTTCTTTACATCTCAGCTCTTATTTTTCTTATGTTTCCACTGAGGCTCTTATCTTCTAGCTCACTGACTCTCTGTTCCATCTCTTCAGTTCTATTTTTTTGTCTCAGCAGTGTATTGGACTCTTCTGCCATTTCTGTTTTAATAATATTCAGAATTGCATTTTCATGCTTTTCTGTTATTTACAGTTCTGTATTGGCTGTACCCTTTCTGTCTTGTGATGATTTTTGTTTTTAAGTTCTTGTACCTCTTCATCTATACTATCAATTCTTTCTTCCAATTTTTTGCCTATTCTTCCATAGCTGTTTAAATTCCTCCTGATCAATATACTTATTCCTGGAATGCTGTTTCTGGTAGATTTGCTCTCTTAATGACTTCCAATGCATCTTCTTCTGTAGCTGTTCAAGTAATTCCATATCAATATATTTCTTGGTTCTATCTGGAGTAGTCACTGACTTTTTTTAGGAGAAGGGTTGTTTTGTTTTTTCATGATGACTAAGGCACAGTGTTGCTTTCTTGACATTATGTGAGTCTTTTCTTAGTAGACGCTAGGTTTTTATAACTATATAATGACCCAGGTTATGGCATTATTTTGTGAAGGACCTATATATTGGTGCTCCGCTCTTGGGAATGACAGTCAACGTGGAATGGGATGACTGTTGCCCTTCAGAAACTGCAGCTCTTGCAGGCCTCTTCCACTTGAGCTTAAGAAATCCCACATGATGAGCTAGACAGCAATGTTTAAGGCCAAAGTCCCTGTGATACTGGTGTGCCTGACGCAGGACAGAGGGGAAGGCAGGCAGTGGGGTCTCCAGGCAGGGCAGCAGCAGAGTCTCTAAGCAGCAGAGCAGTGGTCTAACGCTTTAGGCGGGATTGTGTCTTTACTGACTTTTTATTGACCTTTTCTTGATGTTATTTTATAACTAGTTTGATCTTCGTTATTAGTGTTCCAGATGTTAGATATACTTTTGACACGGTCTCTAAATTTAAGTGTAATATAGTAAAGGTTGTATTTGGGTTCTCTTAGACTTATTTTCTTCAGGCCAGTATGAACTTGAATGTGCACAATAGATGGTCTGTTTCACAGTCAGTCCCTGGCCTTCTGAGTGATGACATTGAGTTTCTCCATTACTTCTCTACAGATGTAGTCCATTTGATTTCTGTGTACTCCATCCAATAATGTCTATATGTATATCCTGTTTCTGTGAGAGAAGCATGATATGTATAGTGTATAAGTTATTGTTCTTGCAAAATTTCACCGGGTGATCCCTAGTGTGTTTTCTATCACCAAGTCTATATTTCCCAATTACTGGGCCTTCTTCCTTGATTCCCGCTTTCACCTTCTATCACCTTTATCAGTGTCTCTTGGCTGCATGTGTGATCAACTTCAGGCTCTACAGAAATTGGTAAAAACCTTCAACTTGTTAATCTTTGGCTCCAGTTATTGATATGTAAATTTGAATAATAATTGTGTTAACTGGCCTTTCTTGTAAGTAGCCTATCACTGATAGAAGTGTACTTCAGGAAATTTTTTGAACTGTTCTTTCTCACAATGAATGTGCTACCGTTCTTCCTCGATAGCAATAACAAATGAAAAATAAAGGGAGAAAATGGAAAAGATTGCCTAGGGCTCAGCATCAAGATAAATCTTGCTTTGTGAGGCAGGAATGGCAGAAATGGTGATGAGTGAGCAGAACTGCGACCATGGTCTGCTGGTTTCCAGTTCTCAGACCAGGCAGCAGAAGCCTGAAGAGTGACTCTTCCAGGCTGACGGGGACAGGGCTGCATACAGGTTGCTCAATGTAGACTGGGATCCCTCCACATTTAGAATAAGTCTGAACATAAAGCATTGCTGAGCACTGCTAGAACATAGTGACAAAGCAGCAAACATACAGAGGTAGAGAGATATAAAGCATCCTTCTATCAGAAACTCAACACAACCGCTCAGTAGCAGTCGATGAATCATCATCAGTAATGCTATATGCAGAAAGAGGAACTTGAACACTTACCAATAGAGACCAAAGACCACAGCTTTCAGTATGGATAATACCTCAACCTAAAGAAAACTAAAATCCCCTCAATGCATCAACAAACAGCATTATGACAAAAGAAAGCATTGAAGTTGTCAAAGGAATCCACAGTCTAGATGGAAGTACCAAGAAATCAAATTACTTATTGTATGGAGCAGAATTGCTTCAAAAGATCCTTCCCTTAAGAGTGGTAAAAAGCAAAGATACCATTTTAAGGACTAAAGCACACACGAGTCAGGGTATTTCAGCTGTTCATATGTATGCAAACACTGAACAAAGAATCAAGAAGATCGAGGGAGAATTGAATTACAGCGCTAGCAAAACAAAACACAAAAACAAAACCCATTACGTGCACTGCGGAATTTCAGAAGAACAGAAAAAAATCTGTCTTGCAAGATACACAGCCAAGATGCTTCTAAGACCCCCATCCCATTTACCTTGGAAGTGTTTTCAGGAGGGACCAGTCCCGGGAGAAAGACTTTGTGCTTGGCAGAGTTGAGAGTCAGCACAAAGGAGGATTTCCCTAAGTGATATTAGTTAGCACAGTGGCTGCAACAATTACCTCGAGCTTAGCAAGATTGTGAAGAGACAGCAGGACTAAGCAGCACTGGTGTGAGCGACACTGAGCGGATCACACTTCATTATAACAGAAGTTCACCAATCAAATATGAAATCAAATATGTCAAAGCCCCATCACATCTGGCCTGCATGAAAGACCAACTGCTGCACTGCAAGGTAAAGAAAAGGAAGTATCAAAGCCGAGAAAAAAGCATCCTCCAAGACAAAATTCAAAGTACTTAGATATCAAAACTTCATATTTTTATATTATTGACAAGAACATAGTCAACAAAATCAGTAATTACAAGAAGGAAATAATTCTGTAGAAGAGAAAAGATACATTACTGTATTTAGGGTGATTGAAAGGCAAACTAAAATATAATATCCATTCAAAATAAATTCTAAACCAAGGGAAGGGAGGAAGGGAGGATGGGAGGATGGGAGAAAGGGAGGAAGGAAGGAAGGAAGGAAGGAAGGAAGGAAGGAAGGAAGGAAGGAAGGAAGGAAGGAAAATTAAAAAGGACTCTCAGTTTCATCAAAGAAATGGGAATGTAAAGGGTTTCTGTTCTACACTCAGTAAAGTCAGAGAGGGTGTGCAGAAATGGTATCACAGAAGGAACACTGTGCGATTCCACCAGAACCCAGCCTAGAGAGTCAGATCATTGAATTCCAGAAGAAAACAGTGAAGAAATGGGGGGAATGAAATATACAAAGAAAGAGCATCTTACAAGTTTCCAGACATAATTGAAAACTTAGAATGGTTATGTGCTGAAGTGGAAGTGGACCTCCCAGGAAATCACAGCCGTGGACATGACACTCTCACACCCTCATTGGCTGGGATGGGCAGTGGGTAAAGGGGAGTAGCACAGAGGGTACGTGATAAGCTGGCACATGCCACAGCACAACCCCTCCCTGGACCCTGCAGAGTGGTGTTACTGGGTGTTACTCATTCAGGGAACACTGGCCCAGGAGTTAGAGTCTGGCCAGGATCGTTTCACCCTCTGACCTCACCTGATTTCCACCCTCTCTGCTGCTTAGCTTTCTCATCCATGTTCTATGCTTTCAGTCTCCGGTGAGGGCTAACATTGTGCGAGTAGTTCAAATCCTTAGTCTCGTGTACTTCTCTGGAGTTCAGTGAGGTAGGAAAACCAATGAGAAAATTAACATGGAAGAGCCCTGCAGGCTACAGAGGGCAGTCGGATGTGGGGAATGTGTTATTTTCTCTGTCACTCTTTTTCTTCTTCTTGGATAGACGGGGTTTACTAGAAAGCAATGCGAAGGGCTCCTCTGTGTATATCCATAAAGAACACGCTCTGTTAGCATCCTGAAGTGTGTAGCTAACAACCTCGCAATACGGACTGTTCTGATTGACGTTAGCATTAGTGTTTTTTAAGGAAAGATCACACAGTAAGTTATTATTCCCGATTCTGTTACCAACGGGCCGTGTCCCTTAGGAAGATATCAATTGGACCTCACTAAAGTGAGCTCCAGTCTCTGGGCTCTGAGTCCACACGACCTTCACATTCTCTGATGACAGGGACTTGCCCTCGAGGAAATACCAGTGCCCCTTGAAGCTATGCTGGCTGGTCCACATCTCCCTGTCGATTTTCCTTAATCTGAAATCCTATTGTTGAGTGCTCTTGGTCTGGCAGGTAGAGGTGACAAAGTTTCCTATTCAGCTCCACCTGACACGCCCCATTAAATGTGCCCTTGGGACTATGGCCAGCACCATGGCAGCCAGAAAGCATTTGTGATTCAGCTCAGCTTTGCAGAATCCCAACAGTGCCCACTGGAAACCCAAGGCTCATCTACTTGACCAAGAGGTCATTAGCCCAAAGAAGAAATCTTCCCAAGTGCTAGACAGGAACTTCTGGACTATCCTGGAGTCCAGAGCAGTTGCCCTGGTCATACTGCAGCCTTTGGGATTCTTGCCCCCTGGGGTATTTCCTGAGGCCAAGTACCATGTCATAAGTCTCTCTGTGGTATGAAATCTGCTCTGACACTGCAGAGCTGTGCTCCAGGAGGAACCTCAAAATCTTATGAAACAGGAAGTCCAGCCATCAGCAGTGCTGATTAAAAAGAGAGAAGAGAATCTGAGCACTTGTCAGGGTGCTTTTCAAATGAGATGTGTTCAAGTAAAGGACAGAGTTCCGTAGATTAATGGCCTTGCCCTTTAGAAGATTCTATTTGGCTACAGTTAGTGAAGGGCAGTGAAGTGCCGGGCAGTGAGGAGGGAAAGAACACAGGTCATCTTCTGCTTTGGCCTTGGGATTAAAAAATAACCCTTGTCATCAAGTCGATTCTGTCATGTGTAAACCTGAGCACCACAGGGTTTTCTGTGCCTGTGGTCTGAACGGAAGCACTGGGCCTTCCAAGGAAAAGCTGGCTGAGTGTGAACCTGCAATACGTGGGTTTGCAGCCAAGTGGATGTGTTAGCTGCTTCCAAGGATGCCGAGAGGGTTAACCCGAAAAGACTAGTGGCCATCAAGGCTGTTCCAGGTCACAGCAATGCCCTATGCTGGCACAGAACCTGCTCCATGGAGGTTCTTGTCAACAATCTGTACAGTAGATAACCAGCTCTTTGTTCTCAAGGGTCCCGGAGTGGAGTGGAACCACCAACTTTTAGGTTAGAAGTTGGGCAGCAGTTGTTTAAGCCATGTCATGGTTAACATTGTGTGTTTAGTTGGCTCCCCAATATACTTTGGGGTTTGTTGTGGGGTGGGGGTTTTTTTCATTTTTTTTAATTGTGATTTTAATTAAAGTTTACAGAAAGGTTGGGTTTCATTCATTCGTTATTGGACATTTTCCTCCCTCCCCCGCCCGTCCCCTCCTCTAGTCTGCTTTGTAAAACACCTCTCGGTCCAAATTATCACACGTACGATACCGAACCACACATTTCATTTAGACAGTTCTTCCCCTCCTCACTTGCAGCACAGCGCTCATTATTAATCCAGGCTTTTCCTGTTCTTTCCCCCAAGTCCCCACACCAGTCCTGTTTTATAACAGAGGTGTTATGCAGTATTTGTCCTTTTTGTGACTGAGATATTTCATGCAGCATAACGTCCTCCAGGCTTGCTTACTTTTCGTAGTGTTGTCCAAGTTCATTGTTTTGCAATGCTGCGTAATGTTCCATCGTGTGAATTCTTTGACTTAGTGGTTACAATGAAATCATATGCTTGATAAGATCTAATGTATGTTAACAATTTCCTTGATGAGATTTATAAAATCGAAATATCTCTATGATGAGATCTCAGTGCAAAGGCATGCAGTTTGAATTCGCCAGTTGCAGTGGGTCAGCAAAAGAGAAGAAGACGCTTTGTGGCCTTGACAGAGACAGTGACTGCACAAAGGACTCCAGTGTGTCAGAGCTGACGGGGATGGCACAGGACAGGACAGGGTTAAGATCTGTTGTTGATCGGTTGGCATGAGCTGTACGAAATTGGGTGGTACCTAGCAATAACAACAACGTGATGAGATCTGCTTTGAGAAGTCATCAGCTGAAAATCATTTGCTGGTTGGGTATGTTATTTCATGTGCTCCCTGTGAACGACAGACCGGAATTTCCCCCTGTGCTGTCCCGTCCTCACAATCGCAAGCCCATTGAGCCAGTCACTGTATAAGCTCATCTTGGTGAAGGTCTTCTCTCCTCCACTACCAGACGCCTTTCCCAGCGACTGGCCCCTCCTAAGAACATACTCAAAACATGTGAGATGAAGTTTCACTCTCTTTACGTCTAGGTACGCTCTGATTGCACTTCCACTCCCTCTAAGACAGACTTACTAATTTTTCTGACAGTAGTCAGAACACCACAGTTCAAAGGCATCACTTCTTCACTCTTCCTTACTCATTATTCAACACCCAGACACATACCAAGCAAGTAAAAATACCATGGTTTGGACTCTCCCTGAATGACATGTATTGACACAGTGACTGCTGCGATGGGCGCAAGTTTGTCAGAGAGAATGAGAACGGCACACAGTAGGACAGGACTCATATCTGTTTTCATAGGATCACTATGGGTCGTACTTGACTCAACGGCACCTAACAATGAAAATACCATGGCTTGTATTAGGGGCACCTTAGTCTTTAAACTGACATCTCTGTTTTTAAGCACTTTAAAGAATTCTCTAACGCTGGTTTGTCCAGTACAGCACATCATTTGATTTCTTGACTGCTGGTACTACAGGTGTTGACTGTGGGTCTAAGTGAAATGAAATCATTGACAACTTCAATCTTCTTTCCTTCTCTCATGATCCTGCCTATTGGTCCACTGGTGAGGATTTCTGTTTTCTTGATGTTGAGATATAGCTCATGTGGAAAGCTGTATCTTTGATCTTCTGCAGCAAGTGCTGTAGGTCTTCTTTCTAGAGAAGTTTGTGTCATCTGTGTAGTACAGATTATTGATGCCACATTCTTCTTAGCCCAGCTTCTCAAATTATTTGTTTAGCATATAGATTGAACAGGTGTGAAGAAAGGATACAATCTTGATGAATATCTTTCCTGATTTTAAATCATGCAGTGTTCCCTTGTTTTGTTTGGACAACTGCTTCTTGGTCCAAAGAAGGTTTCATGTGAGCACAATTAATTGTTCTGAGATTCTCTCTTCTCGATGTTAAGCATAATTTGGTGTGATCCACACACATCATTTGTTGTTATACCAAGTATGCATGGAGCCTGGTCAAACTTGCTTTCATTTCTCTCCATCTGAATCCTGCGACTCAATTGTCACTATTTGGTCTCATCTATTTGGAGTTGAGTCAGCAACTTGACCTAGTGCCTACTGATCTTGAATTCTTCACCCTTGGAAGCCAGGAGCCTGTCACCTGACAAGGTGATCCTGGACCCTTCAGCCTCTGCTGCTACATGACTCAGGAGAAACTTCTGTCCTGACATCTGACTCTCAGACCAGCTTCTACAGTGTATGACCCACGTCCTTGAGATAAAGCTTCCTATGCATCCACTTCCTAACCAACATGCCTCCAGAAACTGTATGAACTTTGATAGATGTTGATAGTTATGGAAAGGTTTCAGGCCTTTTCTTCATGGAGTTGCTATGAGTCATGCTTGAGACTCAAGGCAATCAACAACAACAACATATATAGATTTGCTTCACTGGTTCAGCTTCTCTAAAGAACTCCGCCTAAGACAAGAAACCAGACACCCGCCTGCAGGATGAGTGGTGACTGTGCTGTGGCTCCAGCTCCATCCCGTGCAATCTGTGTCATCCTTGTACAAATGCTGTGAGGATAGCGCCTCCCAGACTCTGTACAGGCCACGCCTCCGTTAAATCTGCAGAAGCTGTGCAGAAGTGAGGCGTCATTCTCAGACCAGCCCGGACTGGTTCGATCCAACACAGGAGTGAGTGAAGCACAAATTAAAGCAGGCTTTTGGAATGCCTCAGTCTCACTTAGTTTTGAAGTTACAAGCACTGCAGTTTTTAGAGTTCTGTGGGGAATTGGCCCAAATGCTTCTCACATGAATTCCGTGAGGCTGATGGGGAACCATTTATTACCGAACAGCAGCCTCTGCCTGGACAGGCGCTCTCCGGGGCCCCCGCTAAGGAAAGGGACTTGGGAGAAGGAAGCTGACCCACCTAGAGGTAAAAAGGGCCCCAGGAGGAGGTTCTTGCATCTGACTGCACTAGATCTAGCTGTTACTGCGGGAGAGATGAGACAGCTTCTTATATAAACTCACAAGATCCCTTCATAGTGCTAATAGTTAATGAATTATACCACTGACTGAAAGGTTGGCAGATTGAACCCGACCAGGAAGGCCTTGGAAAAAAATCTTGAAGATTCTCTTCCAGAAGAACATGGCCTTGAAAACTCTGTGGTGTGCATGTGGAGCCTCAGGGAGTCAGAGTCGAGAAGAGGCACTGGTGGTGGTGGAAGAGGTAGAAGTGGTGGAGACGGTGCTGCTGGCAGAACTGCTGTGGCTGGTAGAGGTGGGGGTGATGGTTGTGGCAGCTATGGTGACAGTGGTGGAGGTGATGGGTAAGAAAGGGGTGATGGTGACAGTGATGTGGAGGTGGCATGATGGTAATGGGATGGTGATGGTGGTGATAGTGGTGGAAGTGGTAAAGGAGGAGGTTGTGGTTCAGAGCAGGTGGAGGTAGTGGCAGTGATGGTGACAGCTATGGAGGTGACGGTGGTGGTAATGGGATGATAGTGATGGTGATGATGGAAGTGGTAAAGGAAGAGGTGGAGGAGAAGACAGAGGTGATGATAAATGTGATGGTGTTGGTGATGGTAGTGGAGGTGATGGTGCTAGAGGTGGTGTTGATGGTAGTGATGGTGGTGGAAGTGATGGTGTTGGTAGACATAGAGGTGATACTAAATGTGGTCATGTGGATGGTGGTAGTGGAGGTGGTGTGGTAGAAGGGATGTCAGTGGTAGTGATGGTGTTGGCAGTAGAGGTGGGTTAGTGGTAGTGATGTTTTTGGTTGAGGTAGATGTGGTGTCAGTGGTAGTGATGGTGTTGGTAGAAGTGGAGGTGGTGCTATATGGGATAGTGGTGGTGTTGGTAGTGGAGGTGGTAGTGATAGAGGTGTTTTTTATGGTGGTGACGGTGTTGGTATAGGAGCAGGTGACGGTGCTGGTAGGACTCTCAGCCTTTAATTACCTGGAAGGTTGATCTCCAGCTCATTTTCTTTAGGAAACTCGCTCACCTACTTTCAAGAGAAGGCTACAGAGCACTCCAGGGCAGCCTGCCCCTCCTGGGGGACGCTGTGGTCACCTGAGGGCTGCCCGCAGCTGTATCTGCACTCTGAGTGGACAGGTCCTGGGCCTCTGTAGATAGCACTGAGCAGAGCAGACACTGCTGGTGGCCTTAGACTTACCACTAGACATGGAACCTAGCAGCATCTACAGACCTAGGTGGCCTGACAGGCTGACCTCTGTTCCCATTGATTCCCTCCATTTTCTCTTTCCACTGTGGAAGAAAGGAATCTGCCCATGACTTCCGATCAAGTGACTCCATGACTGGGGCACATCCACATCCACAGAGGCCACTGTCCTGTGGAGGCAGAGACTTTCTCACAACAGCAAAGTGATTCTCAAGAACCATGTTCTCTAGAGTTTGAGGCTGAAGAGAAGTACTGGACATGAGCAAGGAAATGCTCCTGTTTAGGAAGCTAAGGTGTCCTGCTCAGTACTGAAAGCTGATTTCAGCCGCCTACCTAATCACTCGGAGATTAAGTGCTTACAGAATTCAGTTTTGCATTTCTACCACGAGAGAAGTGTTGAGTGATCTCTGTGGATTGGGGATTTGAATGTAGTGAGACTTCACTTTGCATCACTGCATGCATCAATGCTTCTGCGCTTTCTCATAATGCCAGGCGTGGTGTCCACAGGCGTAGTCAGCAGGGAGGCCGGCCTGCTCACCCTGTGTGTAAGCAGACGGCAGACTCAGCTTCACATTTCCTCGGATGGGGCTAGAGCCCTAGCTCGCTCTCCCTGCTCAGCTTTCTGAGCCTGGGAGTGTCATCTTGTACTTCCAGCCTTGGCTTCTAACCCATGCAGTACAATGGGCATGGGCTAGGTGACCAGGTCGCTGCCCTGCTGTGTCCCATTTCTCCATACTCTTTCCTGCCTATTTGACCACATAGTACAATCAGTTCAAATCTCTAGAAGCACTAAGTCTCATCTCATATCGTGGCCTTTGGCGACACTGGAATTTGGCTATAGACTATAAAACCAGTGGTAATGAAAAATAAAGCAGGTCACTTTAGTGTCTTTCTTTGATCCATCACAAAAAGAATGAGATGCAAATGTTGGAGGGAAACATTGATTTTATTTCTGAAATCACTCATCCCCAGACAAGAAAGTTAGCCTAGAGCGGACAGGTAATTAGCTGCCCAGTCATCAATCGACTGTTTGCATCTAGACGCGTTTAAGCAGAGGCAGCTCTAACCATACCCACAGTCCTCCCCTTGGGCATCACCTGCCCAGGGTGCCCATGTGAGCGGTTCAGGCAGCACTGCCCCTTTCCCCAGCTTTACTCTCTCTCTCCTGGCGTCATCATGGCCATGACTACTTCCAAAGGACAGTTGGTCCCAGTTTGCTGGGCCCCCAGCAGACACAGCACCATGTCTGATGTCCTTCTATCACATCTGTGCCATCTTGATTGTCCTCTCATCGCTCCTGCATGGGACGACTTGGTCTGCTTATGTTAAGCTTCACGCCTCACAAGCCCTGTGGTCAGCTGTGTCCATCCTGGAGAGTCTCTGTGTCAGAATCAGTGGGACAGCAGGGAGCTGAGTCAGGTTTTGCCATCCTGAACTCTGTCTACAAGCTGGTAACGCATGCTTCCATGTCTGCCCACACCTCTCTCTGACCCAGTGTCTTCCCAATAAGCCAGATGGGTCTTGGAATGGGGAGAAAGCATGCTGAGGGACAAAGCATTGATCAGGTGAGTTATTGCACCATGTTGGGATGCCCGCTGCCCGCAGGAAAACATGACTGGCTGCACTTAGACCCACGTACTCCACCAGCTGCTCAGCGCGGTGAGCAGGACCTGCGGGCATCACACATGTCAGCTCCAGTGTGAACCACTCTCAGGGTGAAACGTCAGCCCCTCCATTCTCTGACCAGCACACTGGGAGGGTGCAGGGACCGTGCCCGATGAGAGCTCTCACTTCACCCCTGATCTGGCTGGGACGTGGCTGAATAACCCCTCAAGTCTGCAGCGACTGAAGGCACACTTCAAGAATGCACGTCATGGGAAATGTTTTCTAAGACTACTGGTCACTATGAGTCATCCACGACTCAACGGCACTTAACAACACCACACTGACACCTGTCAGCCGACTCCTAACTTACAAGGTTTGTATTTCCTGCTTCCTGTAGTGGCTGTTGTTGAGAGCTGTTCAGGAAGTCCACTCTGACTCATGGCGACCACAGGACAGAGAAGAACTGCCCATGGTTTTCAAGACTGCAAATCTTTACAGAAGCAGACTATTTCAATTAGAAGCCAAACACTTAACAACTGCACTACCAGGGAACGTTCATTCACAGAAAACGGTACAATTTTAAGTAAGAAAAAAGGAGGTAAGATTCACTGGTAACGCAGCAAGCTTCATGTCGGGCTGCGAACTGGATCAGCCAGTGGTCTGCGTCCACCAGGCATGCTGCAGGGGAAGGTCAGGCAGTCTCCCCTTTGTTAGCATTTGCAGCCTCAGGGACCTAGTGGAGGTCGCTGTAGGTCAGAATGGACTTGAAGGTCGTGAGTTTGGGAACAAGGAGCTACAGATGCAAGGAGCCTCGGAGAACTGAATGCCAGCGATGGAAGAGCCTATGGCCACACGTGGCACCAGGCAGAGATTGCAGAGGGAAGGAGACACAATGGTCTGTCGGCAGGGGCTTTCTTCCAAGGAGCACAGTTCATGAAGGGAGCCAAGAGGGGTCATTCACAGTGGAGAAAGTGATGAGTAGCACCCCAAACTCATTGCCCAAGGCCAGTATCCCAGGGGTGGTGCCTTGATGGCATGGGCTCATGGACTATGTGATGACAGTGGCACATCGGCCCTGTGGATTTCTTCCCAAAACAGATTGCACTAGTCTAGCCAGAGAAAGACAGCAGAAGAGTGTCAGTGGAGGGAGGTCTAGAGTATTCCATGCCAGTCTGCTCCAAACTGTACCAGAATCACAGGACGTCTGAGAGACTTCCACAGCCAGTGCAGCCTATGAGGACATGGACAGTTTGGTGTCCCCAGGGAGATTCAGAAACAGAGAAAGAGAAAGCTGAGGGTGTCTGAAGGAAGTATGGATGTCAGTGAATAATCATTAACTCTGTCATATGTGTCAGACCAGTGTTAGCCTCTAATCAAAAGAGAAGAGAGAATGGCTTCTACCAGCACTCTGAACTGCTTTTGCAATAATCTCACAAATCTAGAACTGTGCTAAAATAGAGTTTATTTTAAAGGCCAGGATCTTTCTAGACAAGCTGAGCATAGAATTAGCAGCCTATGGCAAGCCTCACACTGTCCACACTCTGATTATGTCTCTAGGAGAACCCCACATTGTCCACACTCTGTGATTACGTCTCCAGGGCAAGAAGACAGGAAAGCTGAGCTGTGAGGCTGTGTTGGCTGGAAGGGTTCCAAACTTAACAGAAGAAAAGGAATCCTTGAATTGAAAAGGCTTAATAAACACTAAACATGATAAATCCAAAGAAAATCACAACTAGGCATATTATGGCCAAACTGACGAAAACTGTATATAAAGAGAAAAAATTGTTAGAAGTGAAAAAGTTTTAAAACGATGGGCATCATATGCTGCAGAACAATAACAAAAATAACTGCTGACTTTTGATCCAAAATAGAACCAACAGAGGCAGTAAGACAATGCATTTAAAGAGCCAAAATAAATTCTGCCAGACGAGACTTCCAGAGTCAACAAAAGTAAAGGCGGAATTAAGACCTTTTCCAACCAGTGTGGGAAGAGTTGGTGGCCACAGATGTGCACTGTGGGAAGGAGAGGTGGACATTACAGCTGATGGCAGCCTGGACCTCCAGGCTTATTGTTGCTGTCAGGTGCCTTTGTACAACTCCCAGCTCATAATGGCCTCACGTGATGAGACTGAACCACACCATAGCGTTTCCTAGATGGCTCGTCTCCGAAGACCAGCAGGTCTTTCACACATGGAGTCACTGAGTGGGTTCAAGACACCAACCTTTGGGTTCACAGAGCGCTTAGCTATTGCCCAGAGGATCTTCTTTTTTGCCAGCTCATCACCTTTCCAGTCACGACGTTCCTCTCCAAGGAAAAGCCCCTCTTAGCAACCTGCCCAAAGTATGTGAGACAAAGCTTCACCAGCCTTGCCTCCCAGGAGCACTGTGGCTGCACTTTACCCAAGGCTTATCAGACTGTGCTTTTGTCAATCCATGGGATATTCAGTACTCTTCTCCAACACCACAGCTCAACGGCATCAATTCTTCTGCCGCTTATAATTTATTATTGTTGTGTGTGCCCTTGAGTTGGACAAACCCATAGTTGACCCTCCATTGAGTTTTCAGAGGCAGTAAATCGTACAAGAGGAGATTACCCATTTTCTCTCATGGGGCAGCTGGTGGATTTGAACCATGTGCCTTTGGGATTGTAGTGCAGATTCTTACCACTGGAAAGTTCATTAGTCAGTATGCAAGTGTGCTAACTGAGCTTCCACGTTCACTCCACCTGCCAGGGGTGTCCACACGAGAAGAGGCTTTGATTCTGTGAGCACATGCTGTGGAGCTGGGAGAGAGACAGATGTCAGCAGGACTAGACCAGAACCTGTGACATGGTGTAAGACCATCAACTTGTCACTTCCAGAACCATGAATAACCACAGAGAGGCCCGCACTTACCTTGCTCATTGGACATTCTGTCACTGGCCAGAAGGACTTCCAGGTCACTCCTCAGCAAAGCCCCTTCTCAGTGTAGGGACCAGTGTGGTGAACCTGAGGGTGGGGAGGCCCCATGTAGTGACCTGTTGAGTTAGCACACCTGGGGGACCCAGGCTTCTGACTCTCTCATCCCATGTCTGCCAGAAAGGACACCCATCACCATCAAACGCCACAGCCTCTGGACAATGTCCACACTCAGTGAGCTGGTCCTCATCCATGGCTGGTGGGCATGGCACTGGCCAGAGCGGATGAGGAGGTGGTGTATGGAGTCTTCTTCCTGGTCAAGAGAGCACAGACGGTGGCCCACTGGTGAGCGCTGAGCAGTCAAGATGCCCCTGACATGAGCTGAATTCTGATGCGTAACAACGATTTAGGACAGGCAGAACTGCCCACAGGGTTCCCCAGGCCGTCACTTTACAGAAGCTATTGGCCACGTCACTCTTTCATAGAGCGGCTGGTAGGTTTGAACTGAACCATGTTGTAGTTCGCAGGTGACTACTCTCACCTCCGTGCCAGCCCCTCAAGTCTATGGTATCGTAATAAACACGACATGTGCACGTGCCTCCATCTTCATGAGCAATCCAAGACGCTTGCTCTGTTACACTGTCAGCACTTGACAAATATTTTCACAGAATAGTACGGATCCATTTAAGTCCCCAGCATCCCTGTCTCTGCTGTTCTTTGCTCTCCCGTTCTGGTTTTGTGTCAAGGACATAGATGATGCAGATTCACCCTGGAAGCGAGGGAGGCTGGCTCACGGCCCTCCACCAGCCCCTGACATGACTCCCATCAAGTCCTGTCAAAGCGAGCCAGACACCCATCGCCTTTTCATAATCTGATCAATGAGAAGACACTGTGGGGAGACAGTGCTTTAAACAGTAATGGTCTAAATGAACTTGATACTTTTATTGCAAGAATACATCATGGCAAGCTTTAAGGTTATGTTTCAGCTCAGCAAGCACATATATTATTCAAATGATTCATGGAGAAGTTAATGACCAACACTGTTGTCTCTTCAATAATCTAATAAAACGCTTATTAATGTAGCGGAGACAGGGTGGGTGTACACACACAAAGTGATGTGCTCGTTTAGGATAATGAAATAAGGTGAATCCTGTCAAGCCATGTTGGGGTTTATTGTGAATCTGATGCCAGGGGCATTTTCTGCGTCGGCTCTGAGTTTCTGGCTCAGGATTTCAGTATCAGTCACTGTCAGTTCTGCCTCCTGCTGACCCCTGCATGCTAGAGCAGGGCTGGGCCCACCCCGAGCTTATGGAGGGAGGTGGCCAGTCCTTTCTTCTCAGCCACCTCAGTGGACATGAACTCCAGACTTCCTGTCAGCCGCGGAGCAGGCTAATCACTGTAGTCCGACGGAAGTGGGTCCCAGGGCAGCGAGCTGTGGGCAGGGCCTCGGGCAGTAGCTTCAGCGTCTCTGCTAAAGTGGCTTTTTATCCCATGAGTCAGATTCAAAGCACATGGCAAAGCCACGTCTGTTCTTTGTGTTCACGTGAGTCTGACACATCTTTCCTCACTTACAAACAGCACAACACTGGCCCCAGAGCAGCCAGACACGGGCCTCTAACAGCTGCATGATTTAAATACACGCACCCCAGTCCTGCGGAACCCCAGTTCTGTGGAATCAAAAGACCATACCCACAAGAACGTGTGGATTTGGCACAAAGGGCGCCTGAACTTCCATGGAGAATCGTATCCATTCTTCAGTCTGCTCTGGATGAAGCATGGACACAGCGCAGAGCCGGGAGCTGAGTGTCCTGCTGGATAAACATCGGACGTGCAGTGGCCACAACCATGGACCCGCACAGAGAGTGGCTGTGAAGGTGGCCCTGGACGGGCTGCCTCAGCTTCTCTGTGCACAGGGACCAGTGAGTGAGAGCCGGCCCGTGTGGATCCACAGCAGCAGAGGTAACCAGCACGTTGTGTCGCTCAAGTTCTCCGAGAGGCTGGATCAGGGAGAGCTGAGCCCTCCCTCCGCTAGTCCCGAGACCAGGACACAAGTCCCCGCAGCAGGCCCCAGCCCGCAGGGCCAGGAGTAGCACACACTCTGTCATCCCTCAGGACGGGTCAGCTCACCAGCATTCTGGTTCCAATTTTCACTCTTTCTTCCACAGGAATATTCTAGATTTCCAGGAGAGGTCTGGAGCCTCAAAAGCAGGAAAGACAAGGAAGTCCTCCAGGTGGTCACTCACAGGCCATTCAGGTGCCACGTGGCCAGGCGAGGATCTCTGGTCACCAGGACCTGATAATATGGAGCCCCACGTGCACGTGTGAGGCAGCTGGACTGAGCAGTGACAAGCCGCCCTGTGGACCACGCATGGATGATGCTTGATGCTCTGAGGAGCTAACTTCCTCAATGCACAGACGTTGCTCCAAGACTCAGGGAAAGCAAAGAGTATGTTTGATAATAGAGCCCAGCTCCCCAGAGGACACGGGGAAGCACAGCATGTCTTCAGCATGTCCTTGGTACGTTATCACCAACAGAGCCTGCACAAGGGAAGACCACTGACTTGCCGGTCCTTCCAGACTGTGCCCTGATCTAACAAGTGCCCCTGAAAAACTAGGATGGTGGGACTCAGACTTGGATACTTGGGGACTTTTATCAGGAAGGACCAATTCCTGGAGAAGGACATCATGTCAGGTCAAGCATCAGATCAGACCTCAATGGGGAAGACCCTCAAGGAGACGAGTTGACCTGGAAGCTGCAGCACCGGCTGTGAGGCCAGGTCCGGGCAGTGCTCCCTGCTGGTGTCTGTGCCACTGTGAGCGGTGACCACTGTGAGCAGTGACCACTGTGAGGTGGAACCAGCTGGACAACACCTCCAACACCTCGGCCTGCAGCACTAGGAGCCCTGAGCTGACTCGAGAGCTCTCCGCACCTCCTTAGGCCCAGGCCAAAGATCCTGTTTTCTCAAAAACAACACAGTTGCATGGTCAAATGCACTTAGAGGTGTGCTACTGGAAGGCAGCCCTCTGGAGAGATGCTAGGACCTGGATCTTAGAGCCCAGGATCCACGCAAGAGAGAAATGGGTTCATCTGTCTGCTGAACGCTGTGATGGATGAAGCCAGAATGCCTGCAGAGCTAGCCCAAAGCTGAGTGCCTTTGTCATTGTGGGACGGCCAACGCAGGCAGGCCAAGGGGCGGGAAAGCAGGGCCTGGAAGGCCAGGGACTCAGTGGAGCTCCTGAGGGGTCAGGGCATGAGCGTTGAAGTGATGGCCAGCACAGAGTGGCAGGCGCAGATGGGCACTCCCCTCAGCACCTGCACACTGCTAATCTGGAGCGTGAGGACGCAGACACACAACTCCCAGGATCTTCCTGCTCAGGCAGGTGCCAGGTAACACTCTTATCTCCCATCCGGGAACCACCCGGTCACTGCCCACACCCCATCCCACGACCTGCCTGCGGAGAAACCACAGGACAGTAGCCCCAGAAAGGCGGCTGCTGTGAGGCCCAGAGACTCGTCGTGGCTCCCTCTCTAGCAGAGCTCCAGGTCTTTTTGTTGAGGCACCTCTGAGTGGAGGTGAGTAGCTGGTTTTTGCCCTTGGTCAGCAGGACGGGGAGTGGGAGGACACGAGCAGAGCCCCTCAGTCAGAACAGGCAGTCAGAGGAGGCCAACCTCCCAGCACATGGGTGACCTGCCGTCTGGTGACTCCACAGAAGGGGCTCAGATACCTGAACCTGTTCCGAGACTCTCATCGCTCCAACCCTGAGCTACTTGTATGAGAAACAACCGAGGCCCCTTAGACTTGGGCGCAGCTGTTTCCTGCTCTCTGCTAGCTGGAGCTCGGGACCTTTCCAGGGGCAGATGGGTGGCTCCACAGAAACACAGTGATGGCTCAGGGTCACGTGGGGGACGTCCCTGTCTGCAAACAGCCTTCCCCTCACCCCTGTTACTCTGCTCGGGTCGGCTAATTCCCCCTCCCACCCTCTCTGATGAGACTTCTGCATGTCAGCCTCTGGCTTCTCCTAGTGGTGCTCACACAATATGTGTCCTCTGGGGACTGACTGCATGCCCTCAGCTTTCATCCAGAGACAGCTGACCCTTTATGTTAGCCAGGTCACATTCACCTGTGTCCACTCACTGTCTGGTGTTGGGATGTTTGGTTGGGTTTGGTTGGGTTGGGGGTTTTAGTTGTTTTGTTTTTTGCTGGTTGTTAATCTCAAGCACTTGGCCTTTTTATTCTATCTTCTTCAGAACAGAAGAGAGTATATATCCTTGTACAGTGGGTCCTGTCTGATTCTGGGGCCCACTGTCCCAAACAGCATGCCTCACCCTGAGTCCTGGCCCTTCTGTCTAGTCCCTTCTCTAGGTAAGCCTCACTGGGCTCTCCTGGCAGACAGCCGCACCCACAGAAACTGTCTCCCAGACACAGTATCACATTTAACCTGCATCATGGACTTCTTCCCACCTCTATGATGCCACCCCTTGTCAACCCTTCCAGAACTTTCCCTGGTGAGCAGCTTCTGAATGCATGGTTTTTGAAAGGCTCCATCTTTCCTGGGCATCCCTCCACAAACTGCACATCTGCTGACATCTGGATTTTAATTCTATGGTGCTTGGGTTCAGACCTGGACAAAGTGCTGTTTGAGATGCTGAGGGTGATTCCGAGGGGAAGAGTACCAGCAAATAACTTCTTTCCTTTATTCCGTGACGACACGGCTGCCCACGAGGTGCCAGGAGCTGCAATAGATGGCTCATTAGATTTGTGGTTTGCCCCAAATGAAATCAAATCTACTTTTCCTCCTTGGACAGGGGCCATAGACTTTTATTTTACTGAAGGATGAACATCTTGAGACCTGCAAATAGCTGATCTCCTTAGAAACAAGCCTGTTCTAACCAACTTTCCAAATGTTAACATGAAGGCATGGCACACACCAGGTACAAGTTGTCTAAACCCCGAGAGAGGGGTTCTCCAGACCGGCGTGCTCGACAAGGGCAGCTCAGGCTCGCGTGGCGGAAGGTTGCATTAAGTGAGTTAGGCCAAGCCAGTGGTGTTCCCAAAGTCTCCAGTGTGCGACGTGTTGCAGCTTCCGTTTCTGACCGCGGCCTTAAGTTAAACAGTGAAGGTTCCTTTCTGGTGATTTAGATGGGAACGCCCTGCTTTCTGTTCTCGCTCCATGACTATTCTTAGAAACCACCCCCAAGCCCAGGCCTGCACCACCTTCACTGCACTCCAGCCTGGAGGCAGCCCCCACTACCAGGTGGGGAGGGAGTAGGAAATACTAGAAATCTCAAGCCATCTCCCATTGCTATGGGACATCTAGTCTTCAGAATGGTACACTGCCACCGTCTTTAAGAAGACTGTTACTTTAAAAGCTCAAGGAAATAAAAACAGTGAGATTAGACTAACACCAGTCAGAGGTGCAGGGTCCCTCCGTCCTCTTGTTGTTGTGAGGTGTCTGCAAGCTTACTCATAGCTGCCTCCATCATGGCACAGGGTAGACATGTGGGGTCCCCAAATCTGGAATCTCCACGACACAAGTGGCCTCGCCGTTCCCTGTGGAATGACTCATGGACTCAAACCAGGGCACCCTTTATCATTAATTTATATGATCCAATTGTTAATTGTTAGTGCTCCCAGACCTTTCCCCAAAAGCCCGCCACTTAACACATACGATCTGAAGCAAGATTGGTAGACACAGTTCAAAACAAAGGTGACTTACTATTAAGGGACTGGTGATAGATCCCGAGACAGGAGCAGGGCTTCTCGCCGTTCTGGATGCCTGGTGCCTCCCTAACCACCAGCTGCTGAACAAATCCTGTGCCTTATAAAAGCCACAGTTCTCCTCATATTTCTTTACGTTACTGTAAGCAGATACTAATGTGAGTTTTTAAACTCTAAGTGGCATGAAGCAAACTTTCAAAAAGCGAGCTTATCTGCACTTGGATTTGGACTCAATGTGAACAAGAAAACATTCATTATTGTGGCCATGGTGTAACACAGACATAGTGAAAACAGAGTCCTAAAATTTTACTTCCAAGATGTGTCTTTTAAAACCAATAAATAAATGAACTTAAAAAGTTTGATGATATACTTTAGTTAGGGCAAAATATCACCATTTCAACATGTGATTAAGCTACAAATTATAAATGAGCTATTTTACGTTCTTTTCCACTTGAGTGAAAGCTTACAAATCATATTGGTTTTTATTCAACAATTCATAAACGTTTTGTCTTATAACATTAGTTACCATTGACTAATGGAATCAATGATTAATGGAATCAATGACTGATGCACAATGACTAAGGAGGCTAGAAGGAGAATTGATGCCTTTGAGCTGTGGTGCTGGAGAAGAGTATTGAGGGTACCATGGACCGCTAGGAAAACAAGCAGATTCATCCTGGAGAGGGTCAAACTGATCCTTGGAGGCAAGGATCCTGAGGCTCCCTCTAACACACTTTAGACATGTTGTAAGAAGGAACCGGTCCTTGGAGAGGGACATCATACTTGCAGGGTGGAGGGACAGCGCAGGAGGGGAAGACCCTCTATGAGGTGGATTGATTCAGTGACTGGGGTAATCAGGATGGGAGTGTCAGAGACAGTGCGATTGGCACAGGACAGAGCAGAGTTTAGGGCTATTGTACACAGGGTCGCTATGAGTCATAAGCGACTCGAAGGCACATAACAACAACAAGAAGCCCAGGTCAGGGGTTAGATAGAGGCCAGGCACAAAATGGAGTCTATGCAGTCCTCTCAGTGATCCCAGCTGTTCCCCAGCTTCGCTCACCCTCCTACTGCTGGCAAACGTCTTCAAACAATTCTACTTGTTTGAAAGCACAAAGGAAAGGTGCATGAGCTTTGACCACAGGATTGTCCATGATGCAGGAAGGGCCAGCGTGTGTGCAGAGATCCAGAGAAGGCTGCTTACAGGTGGTGCAAACAGACCCCGTTCAGCTACTGCTTTAGAGAGTTCAAACCCGAACAAAGTCCTAGTGGTCAGTCACTGAAAACCCTGTGGGCGCTTCTGCTCTGGTTCATGTGGAGTTGCTGTGACGTGGCATCACCTGACTCCAATTGGTTTAGTCCTGGCTCCTAAAACAGTTTGTACCTATTTTTTGTGGGGGGTACACAGGGTCAGACAGAAAGCCCAGGCTTTCTCCTTTCTCCTCTCCTCTGGAAGGTGATCTGTGCAGAGCTGAGCAGTTGCCCACATTCTAGCTGTTCTTCTTCACCTGCGTCCATCAGTGTCTGTGTCCATGTGGTTTTCAGGTGACTCCAGGGCATGAGGGCACCTCCGACTATGGCAGCACCAAAGGCATGGGACCTGTGTCATCATGATGGCCTGGTGTGCCAGCGGCCAGGGCATGTTGTACGAAGCATCACTGCACTGTGTTGCGGACACCAGCTCTGGGCAGTGGACAGGCACCATTGTTATCACAAATGGGTGAGGAGAAAGGGGAGAGGAAGGAGAAAAAGAGCTTCAGAAACCAAGAGAGACAAAGAGAAATAGAGCTGAAAGAGACACATGGGGTGGGGGGAAAGGAAAGGAGAGAGACAGAGAGAGAGCGAGAGAGAGAGCACCAGCCAGCCAGGGAAAGAGAGTGAAGGGGAGGAGAAGGGAGACAGGGAAAGACAAGGAGGGGACAGCTCCCTCCCTAAAGCTGAGGGCCTGCCCATGCCCGGAGCGCACAGACGGCATCAGAACCTGGGTATGACGCTGCTTGGTGTATGTCCTCTAATCACATAAACCCTACACAGGCTGAAGATTCCTAAAGAAAGTCTCTTCCCAGCAGCTTGAATGTCAATGTCTGCCTTGCAAGGAATCCCCAGCTGGGAATAAAAGCAGAAAACTCAAACCTTGCAGACATCACACTCCAAATGCAGAGTGAATCATGTACTTGGAACTAATAAGCCTCGATAAGAGCGACCAGGCGCCGACAAGAGAGACAGGCTGCCAGGAGCAAACGCAGCTCCGTGAGCGCCAGGCATTGGCAGTTCCCATAAAGCACAGGAAATTGTGAAGTGTCCAGATGTCAGTCACGACACCCTGATACGTCCTAGGGGTGGAATCGTTTCTTTTCACTGAAAAGAACCAGGCCAAGCGAGTTCACCGGAGCCCAAATGAACCTAAGCAGACGTCACCGTCTGAGCATGCTGAGCTAGTGAGCTCGGCTTGGACCTCCAAGGCCTGAGGGACCCTCAGATGCAGAGGGGTTGCCTTCTGAATCAGCAAGCCCAACATCTACAGTTCAAATCTGCCAGCTGCTTCTCAGGAGAAAGTGGGGCAACCTCCTGCACTAAAGGCTCACTGCCTCAAAATCAGCAGATATGATGGGTGGAGGGTGAGGTGGGTAAAGGAAATGGGGAAGATCCGGTGTGAAAAACAATGCACACAAACTCTGTAACTAAGCCTGTACAAAATAAAAATTTTATTAAAAAAAATCAGTGGAGAGTCTCCATGACAAGAACTAGTTTGGACACAATAGGCCAGCAGGTTTTTCGCTAAGAGCGTGTCCCACACGCTGCAGTCCGTGATTTGCTGGTGTCAGCGTCCTCAGATGTCAGATACTCACTCACAGGTCTTAAAGATAAGATTCAGAAAGATATTGATAGTAAAAGGCAATAACAATGAAAATGGGAGAAATATGCTCTATCATCCCCCTTATATCAGAGCTGTCGGAAGGAGACCCAACCATAAGTCGGGAATACCTGTAATTTTTTCTTGATGTAATCCATGTTGAAGGCTATAGTCTTCGAACTTCTGCAGCAAATGCTCCATATCTTCTCCACTTTTTGCAAATTAGGTTGTGTCATGAGCAGAATATAGGTCACTAATGAGTCTTCTGCCCCTGATGGCACATTCATCTTCATATAGTCTACATTTTTTAACTATTTGCTCACATGAAAATTGAATATAGAGACAGATGCAACTGTAATGCACATCTTTCCTGGCTTTAAGTTGTACAAAGTTCCCTTGTGGCTGGACAACTGCTTCTTGGTCTAAGAATAGGTTTCCATGAACACAATTAAGTGTCTGGGATTCCCATTCTTCTCAATGTTAGCCATAATTTGTTATAATCTATGGAAATTCTCACTACTAGACCAATAAGCAACATCATGGTACATGGAGGAAAGATCGAAGTTGGCAATAGTTTCATTTTACTTGGGTCCACAATCAACATCGATGGCATCAGTAGTAAAGAAACACAAATATGTGGGAGAACTTGCTATCAAGGACCTCTCCAAAGTGCTAAGGAACTAAAGGATATCCATTTAAAGCCTTAGGTACGCCTGATCCAAGCCAGGGGTTTTTGATTGCTCTGTATACATCTGAAACTTGAACAACGGATAAGGAAAATGGAAGAAAAGTTATGCCTTTGAACTGTGGTGTTAGAGAAGAATGATGAGCATCCGTGGACAGCCTGAAGGATAAACAACTCTGTCTTAAAGGAAGTGCAAGCAGAGTGTTCCTCAGAGGCGGTGATGGCGAAACTTTGCCCCACGTTTGACAGATGTGCCATCAGGAGGGAACAGTCTTTGCAATCAGGCTGTGACAGGTGGAGGGCCAAAGAAAGAGAGGAAGATCCTCAACGTGATGTATTGACACAGTGACTGTACCAACGGGCTCTGCTGTCACTGTGGTTGTGTACCGTAGAGTCGGAACCGACCCAGAGCTGACCCTCTGGATAGTTTTCAGAGGCACAGGAGGAGATTGTCCATCCTTCTCCTGCAGAGTAGCTGGTGGCCTCAAAATGTGTGCCTTCGAGACTGCAGTGCAACTTCTTACCACTAGGCCACCAGGAGGTCTGTTGTTGTTATGTGCGGTGGAATCACCCATGACTCATAGCGACCCTGTGTACAACAGCCCTAAACCCTGCTCTATCCTGTGCCAATCTTACTGTCTCTGGTACACCTACCTCATTATCCCAGTCACTGAATCAGTCCACCTCATCAAGGGTCTTCCTCTCCTGCGCTGTCCCTCCACCCTCCCCAGGAGGATGGATCAGGATAGGGCAGGGTTCAGACCACTTGTTCATAGGGTCGAAAGCACCTAACAACAACCACCTCTGATTACGCTCTCTTCATGGGACAACCTTTATTAGGCTACCCCTTTCCCTCAGCCCCTTCCCCCTCCCCAGACTCTCACTGGGGGGCCTTTCTAAGAAGGAAATGGGGAGTGGAGAAGATGACAAAAAGCAGGAGACTGTATTGAGGTGCAGAGATAGTGGCGAGGTGCTCAGAAATGAACTGGATTCTGGGCTTTAGGTGAAGCAGTGGCTTCCCTCTGTGTTGAGGATGATGGCGGCCATGGAACTCATCACTTGTCATTCCCGGAGGGGAAGGAACAGCGCTCAGGCCAGGCTCAGTCTCCCTGCAGCACTTCTCACAGGGAAAGATGAAGAGGCAGTGGCGTGTGACGTCACCACGTCAGGAGCCCTGTCACAGAATGCCATCTGTATCCAGGTTGAGCGCACATGGGGACCACACCGAGGGGTCCAGGAAAGCCCAGCTGTGAAGGAGGAGAAGGTGGGAGTGTACAGTCACTGAGGCCCCACTTGGTCGGGCTCCTGACATACCTGTCAGATACCAGCTCACGGAGCTGCTCGGGTTGGACGTGACCAAGAGTCGCTGCCCTGGGTGCTCACACGTGACTCTCACCTGAGAGCTGACTGATGGGACAGCCCTGCTGGCCTCTCTCGTGTCTCCAGCTAGCATGACCAACTTCACGAACACCCCGTCACTGCTCTGCTTGATCAGAAGAGCTTCTCTAGTGACCCGCTAAGGAACTGGTCCCTGGAAGGCTAGCCTTCCGCCTATCGCTGCCACAGGGAAAGCCTCGCCTGATGACCACGGCTCTGCGGCTTTTCTTATCAGGAGTGTGGGCTGGAGAACAGGACTCGTCTGAATGGGTCTGGAGAAGACATGCATGCTGGCGCCTGGCGTTTGGAGCTGCTTTCGTGCACAGAGTGGCTGGAGCTATGCCATCGGCATGTAGACACAACAAACTCCCTCACATGTCTGTTCTGTCTTCGGCAACCTCTATTCAAAAGCTTGGTGTAAAAGAAAATGTAATCTGAGGCGCATGGATGGAGCTCACACCGGCCAGGAATAAGGCTTCACGAGGCATGGTGACAGCTGTCATGTTCTGTTTCCGAGAAACATCCACTGACTAGCCAGCCTGGTGTTGCAGACCGAGGGTAAAGTATTTTTATAATTATTAATAAGACGACAACCAGGAATGAGATAAAGCAGAGAGCATAAAGACAAGGGCCAGCAGTTCTCCCTGAAGACCCTCATTCCAGCTTCCCTGTATCTTTATTGAAAATTATCAGGAAGTAAATCTCAAAGAGAATTTAATGCAAATGAAGCCATTCTCTTTCTATTGAAAACCTTCCTTTGACTCAGGAGGGAGAGGTCAGCAAATACAATGCAGGAATCTGGTAAACCTTAAGGATTGCCTTAGTGCCTCAGCGTGAACTCCAGTTTGAAGGCGCCTCTCCCACATCCTGAAATAGCATTCAGTTTATTGCAAATATTTAGTATTGACTTCCCATAGCCTGGAATGACAATCTTCTCTTTCTTCCTTCTGTTATTCTCAGAAGTTACCAGATTCAAGTGCCGGAAAAACAAAGACTGCACTGGAAAGTTTGACACTGCTACAGAGGAATTGGTATTTATAATCCCCCAGGCCCCTCGGGTATGTCTTCCCGGCTGTGGAAGACAGAGTCATTGTCTGGCAGCAGGCAGCCAAGCAGATCCAGGCTCGTGAAGCGGTTATGACAGTCATCACCTATCCTTGGAATAACGTGCCTGCTGGCACAGTCAGGTGGACCAAGTTAGGAGATCTCTAGACAATCTGGATGGGCATGAGTAATTCAGGAGCTCTTAGACAGGTGGTGGCTTCCATTTGGAATGAGAAACTTAAAATACAACCAACTCAAAGAGGAAATTCTTCTGTTTGAGACATCTCAAGGAACTCTGGGCACCACCAGGGGATGTCTCAGCTCTGGACACTGAACATCAGAGGTGGTGCTTGATTCTTGGGCTGTTGAATCACAGCATAAACTGTTCCACCCAGATCACACCTGATCTGGTGTGAATTATGCTGTAAGTTGAGTGTGAATTTTATGCCTTTGCTAGATCTCTCAGGTAAAAAATGTAGAGCATTGGATGGAAGAGTGGGATACTGAGAATCAGAGTAGGAATGTTGGGGGGGTGGGTTTTAAGTGGATTGAGGGACCCCAAACCATCAGTCTCCTGAGCCTCCTTGGACAGAACAACAACCTGTGACCCCTCTGCAATTTCTCTGCCTTAGACACAGTGAACAATCAACCAGTGGGAGTTCCATTGCACAGAAGAGTCCAGTCCCCTGATCCTATCCTGAGCAGTCGTCAAATGCTTCAGAGCTATGATTAGCAGCAGATTTCCCTCATGATTCAGAATTAATTATCATACCAATAGCAAACCCAAGATAGGAGTCAGAGCTACTAAAAGCATTACAATGTAAACGGCACGCACAGGTTCATACCAGCATGGTGACTTTCGGGGAGAAGTTTATTTGGATGCAGTTTCATTGCACTGGCTTTGTCAACTGGTAGTGGGCCGAGCTGATTTTCACTGGTTGACCCTATGCTGGACACCAGGAGAGCAGCCCTGTTTGCCATGGTGTCACCTCTGTCACCTCTGACTTATGGGAACCCTTGTGCAGAGTAGCCTGGTGCTCCAGGAAGTTTCGGTGACTAACTATTCTAGAATTAGATCACCAGGCCTTTCTTCCAAAGTTCCTGTTGGTGGACTTGAACTGCCAACCTTTTGATTAGCAGCCATTCATGGCGACCGTGCACCTCTCAGACACTCTGGTGAGTCTCCCCTAACTAAAAGGTCAGCAGTCTCACTTCTTGACTTTTGCATACTTTGAAAAGCTCGTTGGCTGTACATTCCCGCCCCACCTCCCCGAGGCAATAAATGCAAAAAATGATGTTGAGACAGCTGCTTCCATGGGCTTTGACTGTGGATCCAAGTAAAATGAAATCATTGACAACTTCAATCTTTTCTCTGCCTGTTGTGATGTTGCCTATTGGTCCAGTGGTGAGGACTTCTGCGTTCTTGGTGTTGAGATTCACTCCATATCAAAGGCATAGTCTTGGCTTTTCTGTACTAAGTGTTTTAAGTCTCCTTCACTTTCTGCAAATGATGTTGTGTCATGTGTCATCTACATAATGCAAGTGGTTGATAAGTCTTCCTCCAATCCTTATGGCACATTCTTTATATGGTCCAACTTCTCAAATTATTTGCTCAGCATACAGATTGAATATGTATGGGCAAAAGGTACAAAGGATAAATTTTTGTGTGAATGTAAAAATATACGTGTAAATATATTTTTGAAATTTTACTTATTCAAATTTATTCCCTATTGTGGAAACAAATTTTGAAAATGACATAATTTTGCATCCAGGTAGAACAAAATAGCAACAACTAAACATAAATAAAAGGATCTGTGAATCACCAAAACAATTCCAATATTGACTTCCTTCTTAAATTGTAGTGAAACAGAAGAGATTTCTTCCATTGAACGTTCAGCTTTAAAGGATTCGAATCATTGTGCTAGTGTTGTTGTGAACATCAATAGTTTCGTCCACAGTGAGTTGGGCCGCTAACCGAGCATCTCTGGAGGTTCAGAATCACCAGCTGCTCCTCAGGAAAAGGGTCGGCAGTCCCCTTCTTTGTTATTTACAGCCTCAGAAACCCACTGGAGGGTCAGCTAAGGGTCAATTCCAACTTAATTACAGTGAGTTGAGCTGTTGAGTACAGTGCTAAAATTACTGGCAACATGAATATAACAGATTTTCTTCGTCCAGTTCTACATCATTACTTACTATATTTCAGGAAAATTATTTTAGAATTTGAAATTGTCACATGTGCATATTCTATAAGTAATAGAAGTATAGATCCAGCTTCGTGGAAGAAATTTTCTTCTAAAGATGCTGACTGTTGGATCAAAGAGATCCAAATGATGGTAATCATCACAGTAAATCATTAGAAACATTTCTGGCTGGTAAAGAAAACAAAAATGAATTTCAGTAGCCACAATATACTTGCAGTGTACAAAGCATTTGGTGAAAAATAGTTTCATTCTCCACCAGACATCTCTGTGTATTTATTGCTTTGTTTGCAAACTGTTGTTGTTGTTGTTGTTGGGTGCCATTGAATCAAGTATAAGCCCATAGTGACCCTGTGAACAATAGCTCTGAACCCTGCCCTGTCCTGTCCGTCCTCACACTTCCTGACTGATACACTAGAGCCCACTGTGGCAGTCAGTGGGTCAATGCACCTGGTTGAGGGTCTTCCTATGCTCCACCAGCCCTCGGCTTTCCAAACATGATGTCCCTCTCCAAGGCATAGCCTCTTCTAGCAACATGTCCAAGGGATGTGAGGCAAAGCTTTATCATCTTTGCCTCCAAGGAGCACTCTGGCTGCACTTTCTCCAAGACACGTTTGTTTGTTCTAATGATCGTCCACGGGATGTTCAGTACTCTTCTCCAGCCCCACACTCTGAGGCATCGATTCTTCTTCTGCCATCCTAATTTATTTTCCAGCTCTCAGATGCATAACAAATGATTGGAAAGACCATGCCTGAATCAGATGCACTTTACTCTCCAAACTAAAGCATTGCTCCTAAATAATTTGGATAAGTCCCTGACTGCAGATTCTCCCAGTGTAATGTGTCACTGCTGCTACCAAGGGGTAAGATGATGTTGACACTTTCAATCTCTTCTCCATCCATCATGGTCCAGTGGTAAGAATTTTTGTTTTCTTGCTGTTGGGATGCAATCCATATTGAAAGGTTGTATTCGGTGACCTTCTGCAACAAGTGCTTCAAGTCCTACTCATTTTCAGCAAGCAAGGTTGTGTCATCTACATAACACAGGTTATTGATGAATCTTCCTCTGATCTTGATGCCACATTCTTCTTAATAATGTCCTACTTCTTGAATAACTTGCGTAGCATACAGATTGACCAGGAATGGAGAGAGACTACAATCCTTACACATGCTTAATTTTAAACCATGCAATGTTCCCTTGCTCTGTTCACACAACAGCTTTTGATCTAGGTATAGATTTCACATGAGCACAATTAAGTGCTCTGGAATTCTCATTTTTCTCAAGGTTAGCCATAACTTGGTATTATCCACACAGTCAAATACCTTTGCATAGTCAATAAAACACAAATAGACATTCCTCTGGTAGTCTTTACTTCCAGCCAGGATCCATCGATAGATAGATAGATAGATCCATCAGCAATAATATCCCTGGTGCCATGGCCTCTTCTAAATCCTGCTTGAACTTCTGGCAGTTTCCTACCATTGTACTTGTTCTATGTACAATGTTCTAGGCATTTTTTAAATTCTCTTCAGCAGCATTTTGCTCGCATGTGATATTAACGATATTGTTCAATAGTTTCCACAGTCTGTTGGATCACCTTTCATGAGAATGAAAACAGATATGCGCCTCTTCCAATTTGTTGGCCAGACAGCTGACCTTCAAAGTCCTAGCATAGACTGATAAGCATAGTAATGAGTTTGCAAACTACTCAGTCCTGAGTCATTTGATTCTTGATTTGCTGTGGATGAATTTAGCTATTAGAGCAACTCAAATATGACTGATAAACATCAAACTGCTCAATTCTTAGAGTTTGCGTATTGATACTTCTAAACCAAAGACAAGGTTTGGTTTTAACTTATAAACTAGAAACACAAGCAGGTGGCAAGTCATTCCGTAAAGTTTTGTGGCTGTCATTGTAATAGTTACTGAACTTGTACCGCTCCTCAAGGAAGAAAGTGCTTGGTTCCCCACAAAACGGAAATTACAGGGATTTTCTTGAGCTTATTGCTCGTTTGATCGATGGTTAGAAGAGTACATCATGAAATAAGGTTTTTTAAAAAGGAAAATGGTAACTCATGGCATACGTCTACAACAACACATCGAGAACAAATAAACCCACTAAGTGGTAAAGTCCTTTCAACCGTTTGCAATGTCATAGCTCAGTGTTTCAGCTTGTCTCTAGATTCATTCCTGACTTTTCTTCAATAGATCAGGTAAGTATTAAGATATGTGTCAGATAGAACTCCTGTGACATCATTTATCACATTTACTACCTAAAAAATTATACTTGTGAAGGAACCGCAAGTATTTCACTATTTCCTTGAAGTTTGAAAAAAAATTTTTTTTCTAAATGCCAGATCTATGGCAATACTGTCGATATATCAGGCATCAATGTTATGAAAGCACAAAACAGAGTACTTTCAAAAAGAATGAGCATTCCATTTTTGTACTGTATGCTGTGTATTTCCTCAATCCTATCGGATGAAGTGAAGTCAGCTCCTGTCCCGTAGCTGATAAATTTTCTCTACTACTCAGTTACTATAAACATTTTTGCTGCCTCTACTTAGTGAGAACTTCATAAAAACACATTTGGGCAGCCAGTGAGTATTAAAACACCTTTCTACTGTGCAGTGGGAAGCACAGCTGTAGTGACAAGTACAATCCTGGAATTGTGCACTCTGATTCCAGGTCCTTAAGGCACGCTGCCAACATCCAAAAGAAAACCTAAAAGCATCGCCAGTGGGAGAAAGTGCCAGAATATGTATGCAGGTTGGCTATAGCAAATAATACAGTATTTTTATCAGATGAGCCAAGTTCATGATTCTGAGGAGGATTTAAACGTCTACACAGATCTCTACCCCTTGTTAACACGATGTTTACATAATTTAAGAGGAGATTTTAAAAATGCAACAAAACAAACAGTGACTGTGAAGCAGTTGGCCGTCACAGAAGCAATAGAAAAGAACAATCAAATAGCAGAGTGTTCCAGAAGTCCCAGTGAGGGCAAAGGTCAAGGTGAGTAACCACACATACCGCACCAGCACCCCTTGAGAGAGGAACAAAAGCGTTTGACATCATCTGAAGTGTTTCAAATCATTTTTTCCTCAAGCGATGTGGCTGCATCTAATGCAGAAGCATTCAAGAACTTAGTGTACAGGATCGCATTTCTTCAAACACAAACCTTCACCAAGAAGTACTGGAAGTTCACAGTTTCAGTAAAGGCAAATTTTACTCATATTGTTGTTGTTATGTACCATCAAGTCTCCTGTAACCCACAGTAACCCTAAGCACAATAGCTCTGAGCCTGTCTCCGGCACTTCCTGTGTCAATCCATCTCATCCAGAGGCTTCCTCTCTTCTTGGCTCTCCACATTTCCAAGCACAATGTCCTTCTCCAAGGACTGATTCCTCCTGGCAACATGCCCAAAGCCTGTGAGAGAGAGCTCAAAATCCTTACCTCCAAGAAGAAAATTTATTTCACCCTCTCCAGGAAAGACCTGCTTTTCACTTGGTAGCCCATGATATGTTCAATTTTACTCATATAAACATGTATTATTCTTTTTTTTTTTCATTGCCCTTGAGTTGAAATTGACTTACTGAGTTGGAATTGGATTTCTAAAGTCGTCAGTTTCTTAGGAAGGGGTTGCTGTACTCTCCTCACAGACGCACTGGTAGATTGAGACCATCAGAAAGGCCCTGCCTTTGGGTTGGTAAACTCCCTCATGGACTGTGTCACCAGAAGCCCCCAGTGGAAGATAAAGTACAAAGCATGTTTGTCAACGTTGAAATTACTCCATGTGAATTCCTAGCTTTAATGATCACAAATTGTACAATAGAACATTCATTTTCAACAATAAAGAGTATTGAAAACCCTCAGTGTATAATGATACAGGAAAGTTTTAGATCATTATCCTTATTATGTATACAAGTAGACATTGTTTGTCATCTTAATTGTGATGAAGTTATTCAAGAATTTGTTAGAGCAAAGAATAGAAAGAAATGTTTTTAATTATAATGTGTTAAAGATGAAAGATCTATCTAAAAATAAAATATAGTATTGTGTTGTAATATTTGTTTTGTGATCATTGTATTTTCTTTTATTACATATTTTCATTTCTTCAGTTATAATTATGGCACTTATGAAACAACCATCTAAATTGAAGTATGAACTACTTAAAACAAAATTGGGGAAAGTTGGTTTTTTCAATCTAAAATTTTTTATTGGAATGAAAATTTACAATCAATATTAGTTTTACATTTAATCATTCATATGTATTTTATTTTATAACATTAATTACAACTTGATTTAATTAATTAAGTGCAATATTTGATTAAGCTCTTATTGCAGATTACTATTCCTTCACCCAATTTATCTATTTATTAATTTTTAGTCTTTTTCCTCTCTCTCCTCATCCATGGTGATCATCTAAGATCATTATACTTATTTGTAAATCTTTTTATAGCTTTTCATAGTAGTGGTCTTATACGTTAATTGTCCTTTGTGACTGACGTGTCACTCTGCTTAATTTCCTCTACACTCATGCATGTTGCACAATGCTTCATCAATTCTATGTCGTTCTTTAGTGTTGATAACACTCCCTTGTGTGAACGTAGCATAGTCTCCTTAGCCATTCGTCCATTCATGGATACTTGGGTTATTTCCATCCCATTGCTGTTACAAATCATGATGCTATGAACTTATTAGGTACAGCAAATTATTCAAGAAGCTGGGCTCTATGAAGAGGAGGTGGCATCAGAATCAGAGACTCACCAAGAACCTGCATTATGCAAATGACACAACCTTGCTGACTGAAAATGAAGAGGATTCCAAGCACTTGTGACAGAAGATTAAGGAATGCAGCCTTCGGTATGGATTGCATCTGAATGTTAAGAAATCAAAGACTCTTACCACTGCTCTGATAGGCAACATCATGAGGGATGGAGAAGAGATTAAAACTCTCAACAACTTCATCTTACTTGGACCCACAATTAACAACAAGCAGTCAGGAAACAAGGAGATGCATTGCATTGGGTAACTCTGCAGTTAGGGACCCCTCCAAACTGTTGAGGAATAATATTGTCAGTCTAAGGACTAAGATGCATCTGACTCAGGCCATGGTCTTTCCAATCACTTGCTGTGCATCTGAGAGCAGGACAGTGAATAAGGATGACAGAAGAACAGTCGATGCCTTTGAGCTGTGGTGCTGGAAAGCACTGACTATCCCACAAGCAGCCAAAAGGACAAATATTACATGGAGGGGAAGCAGCCGGAGCGCTCTTCGGAGGCAAGAATGATGAGGCTTCTCCTCACGTACTTTGGGCACGTGGCTAGGGGGGGGTCTATTCCTTGGAGAAGGGCATGATGCTTGGAAGGGTGGAGTGTCGGCAAAGGAGAGGAAGACCCTCAACCCAGTGGACTGACACAGTGACTGCCACAATGGGCTTAGTATTTTAGGAAGTGTGAAGATGGCACAGGGTTCAGACTTGTTGTTCATAGGGTCACTAGAAGTCATACTCCACGTGGCAGCACCTAACAACAATGAATTTGGATGGGCATGTATCATGCTAAACTTTTTATTTTCTTAGGATGTATACTAGTAGTGGGACTGCTGGATCAGATGGTATTTCTTTTCCCAAATTTCTGAGGACATTCCAAGCTCCTTTCCCAGTGCTTGCACGATTTCCCTTTCCCACTGACAGGGCATGACAGACAAGGCTGACTTGATCTGTCAGCAGAGCCTTGTTGAAGTGAACTATATGCCTTACTCTCCCAGGAAAGGGTCTAGGAGTCCAAAATTGTGCTGGTTAGGGTGAGAGAGAATAGAGGGGAAATGGTGCCAAAGAGCCTAGGAAGAAGCAGGAGACTAGAACTAGGGCACCAGGAGTCTGGGGAAACCAACAACTGCAGCAGCCTTGGGAAGACCCAGACCCCCTCCATTCTATCTTCCGTTGGCTAACCACTTCCTACTCTATCTTTTCACATTTGAAACTGGACATTGGAAACTGTGATCTTCATAGAAGAAAGAGTAGTCTTTCAACATCAGTTAGAAAGAGCCAAACTGAAAGGAGAGGAAATTTAAGATTAAGAAGAACACTTCATAAATATTGGAATTACCCCTAGACCAATGTCTTTCTCACTCTTGAAAAGATGCACTGTCTGCTTCTTTGGACAGTTAAACAATGTTGTTGCTGATTGCCGTTGAGTCAATGCACTGTGCTTAATAAACATCTCTTTACCTTTAATAAACTATCTTTCCCCTTAATAACCTTTACTTGCATTCATGAACTTGGAACTATTCTCTTTTCATTAGCCTGTCAGTGAGTGACCTTCTCTGGAGGGAACTTGCTGGTTCTCTCCCAGCTGTGTGATCTTGTGCATTTGTGGGTACTGGAATCTAACTACCAATTTCAATCCCCATCCCCACAACAGTGTGGAATCTCACCATGTTTTGAAAGAAGAATTTTGTCTCCAACTGGTGCTGCCTAAGCAGTTAGACTGAGCTCACTATGTATAAGAACAAGAGTTCACAACTTAGAAGCTCTTTGTCGGCAGAGCCCACTCTGCAATGGTCTTTCCATATTTTGATTTTTCCAGCTTTCACACCATATCTCACCTGAAGAAAAATAAAATCAAATGGATTGAAAAATTGTGGAACATCCACATGATGTAATACTATGCAGCACTAAGGAAAAATTATTTTGTTAAATACTGTAACTTGGGAGAGTCTGGAGAGCATTATTCTGAGTGAAGTAACTCAGTCTCATAAGGACAAATACTGCCTAACAACATTATTGTAAAAGTATAAGGATAACTAGCAAGATGTGTATAAATGTCCAAAGGAGAAGGGGGCAAAGGGGAAGGAAAGCAGCAAAGGGTGGACATCACTAGAGCTTAGTGGGCAGATGCAGAGGAGAAGAAATAAGAAAGAGTTCAGGGGACTCTCAAGGATGGGATAAAAATAGGTATAGATCAATAGTAATTAATTTTATAAAATATAATATGTGAATGATTGTATGAACCACAACATAAATGAAAGATTGTATAAAACACAATATACATGAATGAAACACAATGTATACAAATTATTGCATACAAACAAATTGAAAAAACCTGGGAAAGTCCAAGGCCTCCCCAGTGCTGCTGCCCAGAGCCTGCTGCTTGGCCCAAGGGCCAGAGTGTTGACAAATCCCCACGGAAGCAAAGAGACTGCAGCAAAGGCCACAGCTCCTGACCCACCCAGCAATCAGAAGGGGCAGAGGGTTGTTCACTTGCAGAAGGAAAACAAAGGTCTCCACGCTGCTGAGAAAAGAAAGAGGGTCAATTTTTAAGGTGGAAGAGCAACCAAATATTACGGTAGTTGTTGAAACAACAAAGTTCACTGACTGCTGACTCATTTTCTTTGTTTTACTACCTGTGGGATATTATAACCTGGTTCATTAATATTTGTGTTCCAAATCTGATATTGTACTTTCATTTGAAAAGAAATTGTTGGTGTTCTGTGCCAGAGTCAGAAACAACTCCAGTGGGTTTTCAGAGTCTAAAAATTACACAGGAGTTTTCCCATCTTTCCCCCAAGGAGCAGCTAGTGGATTTGAACCTTTGGCCTTTGAGTTGACAGTATCACTCTTTACCCACTAGGTCACCAGAGAGCTCCAAAAAAGAAGTTGTTGTTTACCATTGGGTCAGAAGTGACTGTTAGCTGGCCCTCCAGTGGGTCTTCAGAGTCAGTAAATCACACGGCAGAGAGTAGAGGAGCTCGTGGATTCAAACCGTCTGCCTTCAGGTTGACAGGCAGTTCCTTCCTTACTGCTGGGTCCCTAGAGAGACCTGAAAAAGAACTTACTACATTGTAAATAGCTAAGATACACACACAAGTAGGTTTATAATTCACAAATCTCAACTGAATATGTGTGTAAGCGAGGAGGAGGCATCACACAGTGTCAGAGCTTAGGGGTTCTCATACCTAAACTCAGCCTTGAGGCAGCCCCAAGGTGGCCTAGAAATTCAACACCTGAGAGGCTGAGTGGGGGTTGTGTATGCAAGAATCACACTGTGTGTGACGGGTGGGACCTTGTGCTCTGTGGATTCGTAGTCCAGCTCCTAAGCACAGGGACGTGCCCTCCAAAGGGTTTTGATTACATGCTAAATTAGCCAGTCTGCATATTTTCCCAAGGAGATGTTAAAATGCAAGGTCCCTGACTTGAGAGTCTGTGCTGGATAGCAGAGAATCTGAGAATGTTTGTGACCCAGAGAGGCAAGAACATCATCTCTGCTCCAAGCAGAGCATGTGGCCAGTGCATGAGTCCATAGGGGAATTGGGATGGACAGGAAGGTCTGAATGGAGAACTGGACAGCAAGGTGGGGTCACTGAGGGCACTGTGGACAGAAAGCACAGCAGGTGTGAGGTGGGGGAGTAGGTATAATGACAGACAAGTAAACAGGAGGATTCTGGGAGAGTCTGAGCTCAGCTTGCGGGACAACTCAACCAATGATCAATAGGCAATTCAAGCTGTAAAGGGCCATTTCTGCATCCCACATGGATGAGATGGGCCCCACTTGGAATATGCTCAAAATCTGTGAGACCAGGTCTCAGCATCCGCATCTCTAAGAAGCAGTCTGGTGGCACTTCCTCCAGACACATTGACTTGTTGTCTTGGCAGCCCGTGGGACAGTCCGTACTCTGGGAATGTAAGCCAGAAGCTTTACTTCTCTTTTTGTCGTTGTCCAGCTCTTAGATGCATGGGAAGCAGCTGAAATACCCTGGATTGGATCAGACTCATCTTAGACTTTAATATCCCAGCCCTTTAGCACTTTAGAGAGGTCCTTGATTGCAGACATTCCTAGTGCAATGTCTTTTCATTTCTTGACTGCTGGTTCCATGAACATTAATTGTAGATCCAAGTAAAATTAAGTCATCGACATTGTCAAGCTTTTCTCCATCTATCATGATGTTGCCTATTGGTCCAGTGGTGAGGGTTTTGCTTTCTTCATGTTGAGATATAATCCACATTGCAGGCTGTAGTCTGTGATTTTCTGCAGCAAATGCAAGCAAGGTGGTGTCATCTGCATTTTCCAGGTTGTTGAAGAGTCTTCCTCCAATCATGACACCACACTCTTCTTCATAGTCCAGTTTCTCGAACTATTTACTCAGCATACAAATTGAATAAGTGTATACAAAGGATATAACCCTGACACACAACTTTTCCTGATATAAAACCATGGCAGTTTCCCCTTGTTCTGTACTGACAACTGCTGCTTAGTCTATTATAGGTTTCACATGAGCACAATTAATGGTTCTTTAAGCATATTATTAGGAAATAATAATATGCTTGAAAAAAAGACATTATGCTGGGATAGGTAGAATTAGTGGAAAAGAGGAGAACTTTCAAGTAGAGGGATTAACACAGTGATTTTAACAATGGACTTGGGCATGACAATGATCATGGGGATGGCAGGACAGGGTAAACGTTCCAATGTTCATAGGGTCACTATGAGTTCTAGTCAATTCAACAGCACCTAACGACAACAAAAATAGATGAGAGAGAAAGAAAGAAGATGGCAGATAGATTAGATAGATACATAGATGATTAGATAGATAGATATGATAGACAGATAGCCTGGTTTCACCCTCTCCAGGACAAACCTGTTTGTTCTTCTAGCAGTCCGTGGTATATTCAACACTCTTCTCCAGCACCACAGCTCAAAGCCATCAATTCTCTTTCTTTCATCCCTAGTCATTGTCCAGCTTTCTCATGTATAGCAAGTAATTGCAAAAACTATGGCCTGGTTCAACTGCCCCTTAGTCTCCAGACTGATATTGCTCTTCAGTACTTTGGAGAGGTCACTCACAGCCGACTTTCCCAGTGCAATTTGTCTTTTAATTTCCTGGCTGCTGGCACCAAGAGTGTTGATTGTGGAACCAAGCGAATGAAAGCTGTTAACAATCTCAGTATCTTCACCATCCAAAACATGATGCTGCCAATCTGCCCAGTGGTGAGAGTCTTTGTTTTCTTGATGTTGAGCTTCAATACATATTGAAGGCTGTAGTCTTTGACCTTCTGCAGCAAGTGTATGAGGTCCTCCTCAGTTTCAACAAGCAGGGTTGTGTCATCTGCATAACGCAGATTGTTGATGAATCTTCCTCCAATCTTGATGCCACATTTCTCCTCATACAGCCCAGCCTCCTGGATAATCTATTCTGCATATAGGTTGGAAAGGTATGGAGACAGAACACATCCCTGGCATAAACCTTTCCCAATTTTGAACCATGCAATGTTTCCTTGCTCTGTTCTGATGACTACCTCCTGGTCCAAGTGTAGGTTTCTCATAAGTACAGTTAAGTGTTCTGGGATTCTCATTCTTCTCAGAGTCAGCCACAGTTTGTTGTGATCCACACAGGCAAATGCCTTTTCATAGTCAATGAAACACAGACAGACATTCCTCTGGTACTCTGTTTTCAGCCAAGATCCGTCTAACATTAGCTATAATATGCCTAGTACCATGGCTTCTTCTAAACCCAGCCTGCACTTCAGGCAGTTCTCTGTTCCAGTTTTTGGATAATCTCCAGCAGAATCTTGCTTGCATGTGATATCAATGATATTGTTGGATAATTTCCACACTCTGTGAGGTCCCCTTTCTTTGGAATGGGAACAAAATTATATCTTCCTGTCAGTTGGCCAGGTGTTTGTCCTCCAGATTTCTTGGCACAGCTTGGTGAGCACTTCCAAGACAGAGTCTATTTGTTGAAACATGTCAATTGGCATGCTATAAATTCCTGGGGCCTTGTATTTTGCCAATTCTTTCAGAGCAGCTTGAACTTCTTCCTTCATCACCACAGCCTCTTGCTCATACATTGTTTCATTAAAATCTTCTATATCTACCTAATACAGATTGATTAAACAGATAGGTGATAAAAAGTAAGGCTGGTACCCAATGGACAAATAAACAGATGACAGACAGACATAAAGATGTTGTTGTTGTGTACTGTAGAGTCAGAACAAATTCATAGCTGACCCTTCACAGTGTTTTCAGTTATGGGAGGAGATTGCCCATCCTTTTCCTGTAGAGCAGCTGGTAGCCTTGAACCACATGCCTTTGGAACTGCAGCACAGCTTCTTGCCACCAGAGCTCCCTAAATGTAAAGATAGGTAGCATAATGATTAAGATATGTAACGATGAAATATGTATCTTAAGTTTCTTAACTACAGGTGAATATCTATGCAACATAAAGTCTAGGTACAAACCCACTCCACATTAGAGAAAAATCTATTTCCCTCCTTTGAGAATTAAAAAACACATTCATTTCTGCATCTCCTTGACCTTTTCCTTCAGCTGACAAATGGGCCCAACTGGGGTCCCTCTCTGAGCTCCCTGACATGACCTGTTCCCACCCAGGTGGATCTCTCAGGTAATAGGATGGAAGGCCAGGACATTGGCAGGTGTGTTCCATCTTCCATGGCCAATAATATCTTCAAAATAGGGAGAAAACACTCCAGAAGACTCCAGGTTAGCATCCCTACTTGAGAAAACTAATAGGAAAAGGTGAGGAAAATATGAAAAATCACACCCTAATTAGCAGCCTGGCCAGGATGAGAAGCCAATCTTCCGTCTCCCAGGCCCATGCTTTCCCAACACCTACCACTGCCCCACAGCCTGTGAAAACAGTGTCTGTAATGATTCTTCGACCAGATGACAATGGACCTATAGGTTCACGAAAAACAACATTATAAGGCCATAGAAGGTATTAAAAACAGCTACGTAACACTCTAACACACATTCGATTTAACTCTGACAACTAATTACTGTTCTGTGCTTTAAAGTAGGATCATTGCCCATTCTCCTATATCTTGTATTTTAAAAAAAAAATCTAATTAACAACTAATTATGTGCCATTGGAGACAGGGGTCAGGGCCGAAGGCCAGGCTTTGTGATACAACACTTCAGTCCTGGGCTCCAGTCAAGTGCTGCAAAGAGTTGAATTATGCTCCCAGTCAAGTGCGCCCCAACCGGCCTCCACAGGCATTGCCACGTCCTAGAATCTCTTCAAAGCCCATGTTAACCCGTTGCAAGCGACTCGATGGCACATAACAACAACAACAACAACCCAAGGAAAGCTTGGAGAGTGAGGTAGCGTGGAAATTCTCAAGTGCCGTAACCCAGCATCTTCCTGACTTTGAGACCACGGAGCTCTTCTTTGAGGATCACATTCCTGTTGATCTTAAGTGGTGTGCACTGAAGGGTGGAGAACGTGGAGAGATTGGTCCAAACGCGCTCAGTGCACGTCCTCAGAGTTCAACCAAAAGGAACCCCTGATACAGAGGTGGCTTTCCACATACAGCCAGATGGTGATGTCTGCAAACCTTAGTCTGCTTGCAGGTTAGACCTCAGGGTCTCCATCCACATGTCCTCACACGGTGAGTCTGGGTGGGTCCTATACTTGCAGGCATGTTTTGGCTCTGACTCAGGCATCAGCTGAGAGACCCTCTCGCCCGCCTTTGGGGGTTACTGCAGGTCTGGTGTAATCACAGATCTGGCGTCATCCTGGGTCGGATGTCATCCTAGGTTCAGCTTCACAGTGGGTCTGCTGGTCTGTATCATCAATGTCCTCTCTTCTGAACCTCTTTCTGCAGCAGCAGTCCTCGGAGCAAGCCCAGTCCTTCAAAAGTGCAGGCATATGCATGCTTGTGGGGGTCAGTTACAGCACAAGTCTAGACGGAGCTGGCCAGACGATGTGAGACTCACGGCCATGGAGAGGTATCCCAGGGGTACCCACGAGTATCACAGAGCTGAGCGCATGAGAAGACAACCCAAGAACTCCACCAAGATGGCCCCAGAGTTGGGTAGACTAGAGACACACCTGAGAGGTCAGCAAACCTGAGAGATGTCAGCGGGAAAGGTCCTAACCCTCCTGCCAAGAGCAGAGCGTGAGAAGCGCCCAAAAGAGCAAAGACCCAGCAACTCCCAGACCAGGAGCAAAATGCGGAAGCAGGGCAGGCTTAGAAGCAACAGGCCGAGGGACCCCGGGACATCTTTGCAAAAGGAATATTGGAGGAACAGTATGACAAGGTGGAGTAGGAGAGAGAAAATCCGTGAATTCTCTAGGACACAAAATGATTAACTCCAAATTCTTTAGAAAGTTCTCCTTTTGGTCTGCCAATGTCCTCCAGTCAAGGTCACCAGAAACGCCCTGGTTGAAAGACTTCAGGGGCAATTCTGGAATTGGAAGACCACCAGAGACACCCCATGATTGAACAAGCTGTGTTCACGACTCTCTGCAGCAGACTGCGAGCACCATGGGAACAATGGGAACCTCTGCGGGAGGGTGACTAGAAAGGGCACCCCCAGCACTGGGCTTGCCTTGGTAATCTCGCTGCTTCAGAAAGCAGGACACTGCCCACTCTGGAATGAATGCTGTTAAGAATCAGGGTAATTCCACAACTGAGTCTCTTTAAAAGTCTTATCTAAAAAAAAAGTCTTATCTAGAAGCCAAAGGAATAAAGCAAGACCAACGCTGTGGTTAGGAAGTCAGCCTCAGTCTAGAGGGGAGGTGTGTCCATCCTGCAGCTTGGACAATGTCCGTGTCCTCCCGAGCTCAAGTGTGCTGATGGTGTGGTCTCCTCTGAGCTTTGATCCATCAGGATCTCAGAGCAGCCGTGTTGAATCCTCTCCCCAGGAGAGCACCGAGGCTTGACGAGACCAGCCAGCTCCCCTAAGCCTTTTCAGACCCTTTCACCTGATTAAAAGTGTTGATGGACTTAGGTACGTTTTCCCAGGTGTGATCGCTGGGCACCTAAGCGTGATGAATCGGAGCCAGTGCTTTGTTTTAATTGTCTTTCTAGTGTGCAGAGTGTCTTACGACAGAAGCGTCCCTCTCAGCCAAGGAGCTAACATCTATCTGCCTTGCTGGCTTGGCGCTAACCATGGGTTTATAATGAGGGTGTGAAGCCGTGCGATTCTTCCGCTGGTGTTGCTGTTTTCAAAACAGACTTGTGCATTTTGAAGTCAGAAAATGTTACAATACACCATGGAAATTATGCAGAGTTCTGTAACTGAAATCCACAAAGTGGAGAAAGAAGAAAAGAGAGAACCTGCTTTAAAAAAAAAAGAAAAAGGTATTGTCTTATTCCAAAAAGCAGCAGGGTACACGGTGGAATAATGTGTTATGATTCAATAAAAATAGGCTCATTTAAATTGCAAATGGCTATAAAGCCGAGGCTCCACAGATAACTTTCCTCTGCAAATGTGTACAGTAAGTGATCTCTTAGTATAATAAAGCTGCTTGTCCTCTTTGTTTGCAGTTGATATTAAAACTTCACTGGAAATGCAATTTCCAGGCAGGGCTTCCAAAGCATCCCTGGGGACAGTGACACCAAGTGACACCAACTCCTCCGTAAGAAATAATAGGGAAGGGACGTGTGGTGTGTCGTCAGGAAAGCCCTGGGATGTTGTGTCAGTGAATGAATTATTCATTAAAAGTTATCGGAAAAATCCTAGTGTTGCAAAAGCAAGTTTTGGGTACAGTAATATTTTATATATAAATACATCCTCCTTTTAGGATTTCCTGTGGACAGGATGAGGCCAGGGTACTTGAGGGGACCTCCGTGGGAAGTTCTGAGATTCCTCTACTAGGGGACAGGTCTCCAGAGAGCTCAGTAGCCTCATCACCAGGACCCCAAGTGAACTAGTACAATAGCCGACTCAGGCTGTGGATCTGGGGGACCAGATTAGAGTTGGGGATTCAAAATAGCAAAGTAATGGACAGAGTGTTACAAACCCAGAGGCGTGCCTCTCAGTGCGGCAAGGGCACCCCTCTGCAGGGTCCATCGCCCAGTAACAGCTCACACCCTTCCCACCGACTGCTGCCGCCACCCTCACACCAGTGTTCACGTGTGTGCACAAGACAGTGTGTGGAGTGCGTGTTGATGTTTTGTGCGTAGGTGAAGGTGTGTGTTTATGTCTTGTGTGTAGGTGAGGGGATGTGTGTTTATAGTTGGGGGGCCCAGTGTGTGTTGTGTGGAGTGAGTGTTGATGTTTTGTGATGTGTGTTTGTTCATATTTGGGGGGGGGGGTGCCAGTGTGTGTTGTGTGGAGTTTGTTGATGTTTTTTGGGGGGCGGTGAGGATTCTGTGTATGTGTTGTTTTCCCATGATGCACCACTACCCCATGAAGAATCTGAAGACAATACAACCCCAAAATCAGAAAACAGCAACAAATAAAGGATACCTAGGGAGTGGCAAGAGGCTGTGCTGCAATTCTGAAGGCACACGGTTCGAATCCACCAGCTGCTCCACAGGAGAAGGACGGGCACTCTCCTCCCGTGTGATTAACTACCTCAAAATTCTCCAGAGGGTCAGCTGTGGGTCAGATCCTACTGGACGGTACATAGCAATAAGGTTTTGGTTTTGCTCCTTTTCCCCTTTCTCCCCCCTTTAGACCCCATGTCTGTGGTGGAGTGGGGCCTGACTTGTGGACAGAATGTCTGTGTGTGAAGTATTCACACTCTCACCCTGCTTGTCTCCAGGAACACAAGTCTGTAAAAATCTGTTCTGGCAGCTGCTGGTGTCAGTTCACCTCACAGAGGGGCCCCTCATTCTTATCAAACTTCACTTCACCAAACACAGAGTCCTTTTCCAGAGATTTGTGTTTCCTGACGACGTGTCCAAAGTCCGTGAATGACATGTTCACTTCTGAGGAGCTTTTTTGTTGTGCTTCTCAGACGGGTCTGGATGTGGGAAAGGTGTCGTCCACCACACACACACACACACACACACACACACACACACACACACACACACACACGTTGTTGCTGTGTGCTGTGGGTCAGAACTGACTCTTAGCCAGCCCCGCAGCGGGTTTTCTGAGCCCGTAGATCGCACAGGAGGACACTGCCCATTTTTCTCCCCAGGAGCCGCTGGTGGATTTGAACTGCCTGCCTTCGAGGTGGCAGCTCAACTCCTGACTGCGACACCAGAGCTCCCTAATCAGGGCTGTGGAAAATGAAAGTTCTCCCGCGGGCATTTTTAGTGTTTTGATGTATTTGAGGTGGGGGTGGGGGGATCCTCTTTAAATATTTCATTAATTAGGTCACCATTCATTTTCCTCTGGAGTTTGAATAAGAACTGACTTTCCCATGAATTTAATCAGCTGTTCCACTGCCACCGTTGAATAACAGCCCAGCCTTCCTATGAGATCTTCAAACGCCGCCTGTACACACCTTAAGTCATGAAACTCTCCTGGGTTGTGCCTGTTGGGGGGTGGGAGGGTGTTACATGTGGAGGTTGTTGGGAGGCATGTCTGGAAACATGGGTGTCTGGGTGTGTCTGGGTGTGGCTCGCTCTGTCTGTCTGCCTGTCTATCTGTACTAGTGAGTGTGTGTGTGGTGTTCACTACCTTTCCACACTGCTTGGCCTAAGATACATGCACCTTCCCTTTGACTCTGGAAAGCATTTCGATACGTAATAAGGCAATGATGTCAATGATGTAAACCCAAGATACCTGCATTCACTCATCCGTCCTCATTACCTTTAGCCACATCTGGGCCCTGGCTGGCATCCAGGGAGAGGTTAATTAGGAAGGAGGAGGCAGCTTTATCACACTAACCTAACAGTCCTCCATTCATTTGTCTTCTTTTATTTCCCTCAGTAAAGTTTTATAGATTGCTTCATACGAGACAGCACCCTGTGTAAATTTACTTTCAGGAATTTGGCTTAAAACCACTTGGTTCATTATGTCTCTAGTGCTGGTTTTCACAAAAGTCACCCTGTTGGCCCTTGCTCCTCTTCGTGCCCTCACTTGGCGTCTCCGACGTCAGACACAGACGTAGCTGCCTCTCCTCCTAGGACTATCAACTGTGACTCACATCACGTGTTCTTACACCGTTTATCCAGGTGGCCACACAAGCCTTCTCTGAACTACTCCAAATTATGATAATACAGTGCTTGATAGCAAACCACTCTTAAGTTTTAAAATCCACCATGGTGACGTCTGGCACGTGATGTCTGTCATACTTAACTCTTACAAAAACACTGCGCTCCATGTGCAGTGTCCTTGACGTTTCTGCATGAGATACTGAGAGTGAGCTTTCCAAGGAGGCAGGGAAGTGCTGCCCCAGTAAGTGTTACTTTGACAATAAAATGAACTGGAAAATGAACTTTATGTTCTGAAATAGCACAAATAGCATAAAAGCAAGGTTATTCCTTCACGTTTAGAAGGAGCCTGTCACTAACCCAGCTGGGAGTTTTGATGCAATCACAGTGGCAACAGCTCATCAACACTGTGCTGTGGGGCTGGGCTGGAAGATGCCTCCCTGCTGTGCACAGAGCAGTGTGAGGTGGGGCCGGCTGGAGGCGTCTGACCACCACAACAGGAGGCTTCTGAGGTCTTATATCACGAGACGCACTATTACTGTTAGGTGCCACTGAGCCAATTATGACACATAGTGACCCTAGGAAAGCAGATCTGGACTTGGCCTGCCCTGTGCTGTCTCGTGATCCCGGCTATGCTCAAGCCCGTAGTTACAGTCATGACGTCAATCCGTCTTGATGAAAGTCTGGCTGTCCGTCTCTGACCCTCCACCTTTCCCAGTACCATGTCTTGTTCTGCGGACTGGCCCCTCCTGACAGTATGTCCAAAGCGTGCGATGAAGCTTCGCTCTCCAGGCCTCTGAGGAGCACCTTGGCTGGACATAATCCCAAGACAGACCTGTTTGTTCTTTCCTCAGCCCGTGGGACTCGATACCTTTCTCCAACAGCACAAAATTCAAAGGCATCAATTCTTCTTATGTCATCCTTATTCATTGTCCAGTTTTCAGATGCGTGGGAAGTCATTGAGAAGACCGTGGCTTGGATCAGGCACACTTCGAACTGACATCATTGCTCTTTCACACTTTGGAGAACACAAGTCAAAATCCGAAGTCTATCCTACCTGAATTGACAAAACATCTCAGAGATAGATTTGATGCATTGAACTCTAACAATCAAAGACCAAATGAGTTGTGAGATAACATCAAGGATATCATCATGAAGAAAGAACAAGAAAGACATAAAGACCAAAACAGATGTCAGAAGAGACTGAAAATTGCTGTACAACATACACAGGGCAAAACTAAGGGAAGAAATGCTGAAGTAAAAGAGACAAACAGAAGATCTCAAAGGACGTCTCAAAAAACCAAAGCATTATATATATGACACCAATCTACAATCAAGGGTGCCTTGTGGGGTGGGCTGGGGGAGAGGGAGGAAAATGTGCAACCATTCATTTAAAAATATTGAAAGAATAAAGCAAAGTATTACAATGAAAACTGCAAAGAGCTGGAGGTAGAAAATCGAAAGGAAAGAGCATGTTCCGTATGTCTCAGCTGCAGGAACTAGGAGAACACACGGGGCTCGTTTGCAGTATTGAAGGGACCTGCACGGAGACCTTGAGTGATGCAGGCAGCACTGACCGGAGATGCAGGAAGACACGAAGGTGAACTGCTGCTCTTGCAGCTGCATGTGGTAGAGTCCTCACAGACCTGAGCACAGCTGACTCTCCAGAGGGTTTTCAGAGGCAATTAATTGACAGCACAGAGGAGACAGCCATCCTTCTCCCCTAACGCAGCTAATGGACTTGAACCACGGGGCTTTGGGATTGCAGTACAGCTTCTTACCACGATGCCACCAGAGCCCCATTGAGACGTGCTGAGAAGAGCGCAGTAGGCACCTAGGCCCCCAGCAGGCCAACCAGCAGACACGTGATCCTCTTCACTTCCCTGTTCCCATGGAGGTAGCGTGTGTCCTCATGTGCATGGAGCACATGCCGGAAGATTTTAAAGCAAAACTCGGATACCATGTCTCCTCCCAGTATCAGGCACTCTCCCAGCGAGGAACGGAGAGAGGGTACACTCCACCTGGAAACGTTGAAAAGAGTTTAGTAAGAGGCTTGCATACTTAGGAAAATCACAGAGGTGGCAACCAGACAAATCATCAAAAATCCAGAAGAGTGGCTAAGTAGGGGTTCGCACTTAGCAGGGGAAGACACCCCAGTAAAGAGACTCATCCAATCAACAAATGACACGGGGAGAGGGGACAACCTAGGAGCAACCATAGTCTCCTACAGGGGCCCTTCACCAGCAAAACTCAACAGAAACCCAGACAGCAGGTGTACCGTGTATACAGGTGGCATCCAGTGCCCGAAGTGGGCAGGGCATCGTGAGGGACCAGCAAGTGTGCAGAGTAGGGAGGTGGGAGGTGTAACTATTCTGAGGTGTTAGGGGCTTTCTGGTTACTCCCACCTCATAGCTGTCCATGACAGACAGTGGGACAGAAGATGGCCCAGGCCTCACAACCACTGCTGTCTCCTCTGGATGCTGCAGACACTGTGTCCGTGCATCTTGCTAAGGGTCTGAAGGGCCTCTCCTGATAACACATTCAAGGCATGAGAACAAGTCTCACCTTCCCTGTTTCTAAGGAGCACTCTGACTACACTGTTTACATGACAATGATTTGTTCTCCCAGAATTTGATGACACAGGTAACGTCCTTTGCCAACATCACGACCCAACGGTGGCATCTCTTTGATCTTCCTTATTCGTTCTTTGCACCTGACCTGTACCATGGTGTTACCTCTTTCCCTCTCGTGTGCAGGCGAAAGTTGGACAATGACTAAGAAGTGTGTCAGGAAGGGGCAGCGGAAAGATGTCCAGGTTTCAGGACAAGAAAAAGGAGAGATGTTGTCTTCTGCTGCAGCAGTGCCGCCGGCAAGCCCAGCGGAGGGGACTGGCACCTTCACCGGCCTGCGGCTCATGCACGCTGACTTCCCCTTTGTTGTGTTAAGTCTCCCTGGAGTTAACTGTTCTACTCTGTCCCCAAAGAAGGTTCAGTCATGCATCTAATTCTCATGTCCCTCAGAAGCTCCAGACTTCTCCGTGTCGTCCTGTGACCACCCACAACAGCTGTTCCCTAATGCTTCTGTCTGTACCCCATGCTCCCCAACAGTTCTCAGTCCCTCCAACCCCCTCAAAGCACTACAATCCTGATTCTCTAACTTGATCTTGTCTGAACTCTGGAAAACCAGCCACTTCAGAGCTCTGAGTCAGTTTACCCTGAGTCCAGTCTCGGCAATTCCTGTCTCTTCGTCTGGCTGTCATTTGTGACTGGTCCCAGCCACAGTTAGGCATCCCTGTGGACATGGTGAGGGCTGGAAAAGCCAGGGAGAGAACTGGCCAGGGTTCCTCTCTGCTCATCAAGGTAGCCAAGCAGCCATGGCAACATCCTCAGTCTGCAGCATCACAGACAGAGCCCTGTGGTCTGTGGGTCCCCATGCTGTGTCCACTCCCATCGTCTCCTGACAGAGGCTTTACTGCGTCCCATCACTCGACACAGCTGTCTGGGTGCAGGCACGGTTTCACAGCCAACAAACTGATGAAACTGGCCACCAACTCCACCTGCAGAGCAGGTCATCTCTCCTTGTTGAAAGGGTTCCAGGAGGACTGCGGGGACTTCTTTCTCTCAGGTATCTTGGCTGGGCATCAGAGCCATGCCCAGGACAGGCTCCAGGCTCCTCTCTTCTCTCAGTGTGACCTGGCCTCCCTCTTCAGTCTGAAAGTCCCCTCTGAGCCAGATCCAGACCCAGGAGCTGTCCTGGTCACCGCCCTCACTGTGTGATCCAGCTGCGTCTCTAACCTAAAGACCAGTCCTACTTGTTAAGCACGTTCAACAACAGAGCTAGCCTGATGCTGGTGCTGTGCAGACGAAGGGGAGACTTGGGTCCAAAGGAGCTGATGGCCATAGCCGGACTGAATCTGGCACAGCCCTGCCATCAGGGATCCTGGGCATGCGTGTGCCAGTGTCCCCTCAGGAGGACTTAGCACTATCCAGATACAGAAACTCCGAGGCAGCACCCACAGGTACAAGCACATCTAGTAGAACTCGTCCATACCACAGGCCCATGTGGACATCACTCCGGGAGACGGGTCAGGCTTGGCTCCCAGCACTTCAAACAGAAAGGCATCATCCTCCTTTAGTTGCAAGCCCCCTGCTTCCCTTGAGCCCCTGGGGAGGCCTCTCGATGGCACACCTGAGTCCCAGCTAACATTCATGCAAGAGAGGAACTGGTCCAGACACAGAGCCACCACTGTCACTGCCCATGGCTGGTTGAGGTTCCCGGGGTCAGCACTGTGCCTCACTACACAACAGGCCTGCAATAGAGCCCCCCAGATGGAAGTTTCCTTGTGAGGAACACAGTGGAGATGTCTGCTCAGTGCTGAGCCCCTCTGACAAGAGGCCTTGCATCTAACCAAGGTCACCTCCTGTCTACCCCACCAGGCGGAATTGTCGCTTCTCTCCAGGACGATGCTTGGCACTTGTCCTACAAACCTGAGATCTGTCACTCATCCGCTCCACCCACCCTGGCTGACCTCCAGAGGGACAGTGACAAGACAAGAGGGAAAGGGCACTCAGGATGTGACCTTGGGGCTGAATTTCCTCATAGTGAAGGAACGGAGAAGGCAATGGCAGGAAAGGACTTTCCAACGTGATTACAGAGCACACGTGTCAGAGTGAAGCGTGGGTGAAGTCACCACCACAGACGTTCACTCACTCGCATGTGAGATGAGTGAGCTGCTGGAGGGAAAGGAGAGACGAACGACCAATGAGACGAAGCAAGCCAAGGGCCAGCGAAACCCTGAGTGACCACCGCATGAAAGAAGGTATCATTTTGTGAAACAAAGACAGAGAGGTGAAAGAATGGGTCCTTCAGCAACCTGGAGCACCACGACAGTCTAGAACTTTCACCCCCTGAGTGTGCCTGGCACCCTAAACCCACCTGAAGCATACACCCAGAGCTCCCCCCACGATTCCCACTCAGGGCAGCCCTCGTGAGGTTTCCAGGAATGTGGATACTTACAGGGAGAGAGCACCTCAACTTTCTCCCTCAGAGCAGGTGGCGTTCAAGCCACCAGCCCTTCCGTTAGCAGCCAAACATGTCAGCAGTCAACCAAGATGGGGTCACCTGAGAGGGGAGCAGCAAAGAGTTAAGCACAGTGCGTGTGGGCTGAGCCCCCCAGAAAGGCCACAGGGATTTACTCCCCGAAGGCTGAGGTTGGCGGGTGATGGGGCAGGGGCGGAGGCAGCACCCGAGGACCCTCCACTCAGAGGCAGGAAACGGGCGAGGTTTTCCCAGCGTTTCAGAGCCAGCGTGCTGGGTGGCTCTCTGTGGACAGGTGGACAGGCCTCTTCTCACAGACGGATGCTGACTCTCCCCCGTCAGTGCCCTCCCTCTCTGAGTACATGAGCAGCGCGGTGCAGGCTGGTGTCCTGACCATAGGCTGGCGTCCTGACCATAGGCTGGCGTCCTGACCATACGCTGGCGTCCTGACCATACGCTGGCGTCCTGACCATA